>NW_024346667.1:4642687-5139156 GCF_902729225.1 Pteropus medius | reverse complement strand
AGAGAGAGATGAGTGGGTGCATATGTATCTCCGTAATTAATATACATGTACAAAAATCTTTGCTATTATATCAATAATAGAATGTGCATGTTTCTCAAATTAAGTGGATATATATTTTAAATTTCCCAGTAGAGTGTAAGATACAGGCAAGTTTTCAAAACTTGTTCATTCATTTATACAAAGGTAACTTAAACATTTTTAGTTGAATTAAAACACCCCCTTTGTGTATGATGGGTGTTATGGGTTGAATTGTGTCCCCAAGAAGATATGTTAACTCCTAGTCCCTTTACCTGTGAACATGATCTTATTTAGAAAGTCTTTGCAGATTTAATCAGGTTAAGAAGAGGGCATAATGGATTAAGGTGGGCCCTCATCCAATAAATAATGCACTAATAAGCAATGAGTAATCGGACGTGGAATAACACAGACACAATCTGAGAAGATGGAGGCAGAGACAGGGGCTGTTACCAGAGAATGAGGTTCCCCTCTCGACGGGTCATCCAGGTTCTTAATGTCTTGAATAAAGATTTGAGCAAGACACCGAAGTATAGCAGAAAGTAATAGCTTTATTAGAAGGGATAGTACACCTCCAGACGTGAAAGTGGGCCTGAGCAAGAGAAAAATGGCTCAAGGGCACAGTAACGAAGACTTCGGGGTTTTTATCCCTATTTGCTGTGGATGGTTACTTTTCGCAGAGAGGTGGGCTTCCTTGATTGACAACTAAGATTGACAGGACTCAATAACTCATCCTTTGCTTTCTGCACATGTTTGTTCCCAGAATTCAGTGTGTTATAATGACATTAATGAATTTCTGGGCATATGCATCTTATTATAATGATGATATAATGAGAGTCAGGTGAATTGAAGGTCGTCGAGGTCTTCATTGTGCAGGCTGAAACTAGTACCCAATTATCTGCTTACTTGTTTCCTTGTATGAGTTACTTTTAGCCCAAAAATGCCTTCTGGCTTGCTTAATTGTGGATGGACCAGGGCCAACACTTTCTAGAATAGGATGACCTCAGCATTTTTGCAGGCAGACCCAAAACCCCCTAACTAACTTTTCTGTTTAACCTTTTTCTAAGAGCCATGAACCCCCTTATTATTAGTATAGATGTTGGAGGACAGGAGGTCTCTTCTTCCGTACCTGCTTCCTGCTGAGGAGGGTCATAGTCCCTGCCTATTGGAGTTTCTTGGAGCTTTTTCCCTCTCTGCCTTAGTCAGGACGGGGTCTTGGGTTTCCTGCCAAAGCATGGCCTAGACAAGGAAAAAGATACAAACTTGTTATCTGAATCATGTATCTAGTTATATTTCTATCATTAATTTGCCCATCAAGTGAGTACAGGAAAACAAGCTTGGTTAATATATTTCATAAAAGAAAGAAAAAACTTGGGTTAAAGTTCCCCTCCCTTCTTTGACTTTAAGGGCCTCGTTTTGACCTAAAGCCATTCCTGCCTTATAATGGGCCAAGGAGGAGGCTGAGTTTCAATGATTCTTATCAATAGCCAGAGGACCTGAGTCACTTGTTTTCAGGTAATTATCTAAGTTCGAAGGAGAGAGGGTCTTTCTCCAAAGAAAGGAGGAAAGAAAAGACTTAACTAGATTTACTAAAAAGACTAAGAATTTTGCAAGTGATCATCCATATCAGGGTGATGAATTTACAACCCAAAGAACAGCAAGGATTCCTGGCAGCCACCAGAAGCTAGAACGGATTCTCTCTCAGAACCTCCAGACAGAGCGAACCCTGCCAGCACCTGAATTTCAGACTTCTAGCCACCAGAACTGTGAGAGAATAAATTTCTGTTGTTAGAAGCCACCCAGTTAGCGGTAATTTACAACAGTAGCCCTGGGAAGCTAGCACATGGGTTATGCATTTATTTATCGATGTTTACCTCTTATAAACTTACAACTTACACATTTTCATGCTCATAAAGAAAGGTGTAAGCCAGAGCTAAGAACTGTGACTCTGCCCACTGCCAACAAATGTGGATAACAGTTGCTTTTATAAGATCACTTTGATCTTATAAACAACTGAGTTTGAGAATTCTTTCCAGAAACTAGCCATTTTGTAAGTAAAGGAGCTTCTGTGTCATTTAGATTATGCATTTATATTTATCTCATGAGAGGTGCATCTAATTAGATGCACACATGGAAGGAACAGAAAATCAATCTGTTTTCAATTCATGGAATGTCTCAATAAGTATGAGTTTTGCTTTTTCTCACATATGAACACGAAAACCCCTTCAAATTAAGAATGCTTGTATGCCTCTTTTCAAAAAGCTAGTTGAGACTCAATGCCTCTGCGCTTCCATTTAGGTACAGTGGATGCTGACTTGCTAAACAGAGATGTCACTAAAGGTCTCAGATGATCCCAACCCATGAGACCAATGACCTTGACCCTGATGTCACCAGTTACAGGCTGCGCTTCATGGCTGGGCCTCACCTTCCAACCACCTAACCCTTGTCCATTGCAGTGGGTCTTATATACCACACTTGACAGGAGGAGGTTGACACTCATGTGGTTTTACACACAATTGTGCCTTTCCTTCATTCATCTTAGAGCACACTTTGCACTTCCAGTATATAGTTCACCTTCTAGGAGCTTCCTACTTTTATTGAGAAATTGGTACAGGTAGCTTAAACTTATAGGAGCACTTTAGATTTTGTATCTTGTTATAATTACATTCGTGGGAAGAACACACATAAATATTCTTCACTTTTGGTTTCATGCAGAAACATCTATCTAGATACCATTCACCCACTGCAAACCTCGTGGTTTACCTGAGAGTACGAGTGAAATGAGATCATTACATCATTTCTCAAGAAAAATAGAGAGTAGGTGAAGAATAGGCACGATTCTTCATACTGAGCTGTAAAGTATTAAGATAGCATTAATTGTAAAAGTGCCTCTTTTCCATACTTTTAAAGAACAGGCAACACATGAAAACAATTTCCTGTATTTTGTCTTTTGATTTAATGCTTGCTATAGACATGTGTTACATTTTAATAGGGGTGTGGCTAGAGGGGAAATTGTATTCAAACTGTATAGTCACAAGAGTGTGGCGGATAAGTTTCTTGCAGAGATGGAAAGAATTACATTATTGACCACATAAATTAGATTTGGATACTTGACAGGATTCTATGATCTATTTCCATGTTATTTGTAAGGCTGGGTTCCTACGCTTCTTAGAGAGGTCCCCTGTAATTCTTTATCCTGTTGACTTGTTTGTTGGTTTAATTAAGTGCCTTTTACTAGGGGAATGCTTAGAATTAGGTCATGTAATAATGTTTGTGGCAGAAGAATAGACATTGCCAATAAACAACAACCACAAACTAATGGAGTTTGAAGTTTATAAATGGAAGGTCTACTTGAACTAAAGATGGAAAATCCATGTAATGAATCTTTCCAATAAAAAGTGACCATCTTCTAGTGTATAAGTTCCTCTGGGTTCTGAAGACTCTCCATTTTATTTGCCTGAAAATTTTAAACTTCAAAAAAGCAAAAACAGTGAACAAAACTTAAGCTCAAGATTTAAAACATTCTTCTGAATGTGAAACAAATTTCCTTCTGGAATATTGACTTTTCATTTGGACTGGGCAATATCTAGGAAAATGTCCCCAGAATTTGGGAATGTTCTTTTATTGCAAAACAAGATTTTAATTGTTTTTAAAATCCTCTTAACTAGCCTCTGTCATTTTTTTCTAGTAAAAAATACCACAAAAATAATAATGAACTACACCAGAGTAAGACGCCAGAAGAGTTCATGTCTCAGACAGTTTTACATGACCATTTACAGAAAGGCCAGGATCAAAATATTCAGAGGTTTACTGTGATTATCTTAACAGTGCCAGGCAAAGTACCAGTTTTTCAGTCAGAGCACTTGGCGAAGTAGCATAAATTGCAATTAATTTAAAAGGCTAAAGTTTCTGATTCTATGTGTGAATTGATATAGCTTTTTTTTTTCTTGTGCTGGTAGTAACTCTTAGTCATTTATTTCTATCAGAGGGCAAAACAAAGAAGGAAATATAATATGAGTTAAAAAAAAAAAAGATAGAAAAACTAGAATTCCCAGTTAAGAATTTCAAAAATACCTTCCTGTTAGAATACAAAGCACAGAGCTCAGTCAGCTTATAGAGGAGTGTGGGAAATGTCTCCCACTCACTCCCCAAGGCATCTAATGTCTTCGTTTTGCAGAGCTGATTGGGATGCTCAAATAAACCTGATCGTTCCCAATTATCTAGGGCACAAATCAAATTTACTTTTTTCTCAGAAACACAGAAGTCACAGAAAAAGGACATCCTATAGCTGATAAATGTACTTTTTTACGTTCCAAATTAAAAACTATGAAGTGAAACAATAAGACACTGATTTTCAAATATTCGATTAGCAAGGTTTGTTTTTTTATGACAACACAGAACACTCATAAGAGGTTGGGGGAGATGGATACTCTTGTGCATTGCTGTCTGGAAGATTGTCTCTCTCTCTCTCTCTCTTTTTGAGATAACTTCAATCAAATATCTATTAAATTATGTTTAAAAATAACATCAGTTTGTTAGATGAGCACCTATACATAGTATAAAACCATCTAAATGTAACTGTGTTAGCATTTCTTCATGTCAGCCTTGTATATGGCAGGCAGGTGCTACTGCTTTTGTTTATGATTTCTGTGCTTCCACCAGTGTGCTGTTTTTTAATTCATTCATATATTTTATTTTATTTTACCCTCCAATTTCCTGTTGTTTTTAATGATACAATTACTCTAGTACATTATTTTTTTAATTGAGCGATAATTGACATATAACATTGTATTCATTCTAGGTGTACAGCATAATAATTTGATATATGTATATACTGTGGATGATTACCATGATGAGTTTAGTTAACATTCATCACCACACATAGTTACACATTTTTTCCTTGTGATGAGAACTTTTAAGACCTACTCTTTTAACCACTTTTAAATATACGATACTCTCTTATTAACTATAGTCACCATGTTGTACATTATGTCTCCAAGGACTTATTTTTCTTATAACTGGAAGTTTTGATCACCTCCACTCATTTTGCCCACCCAGTACCCACTGCCTCTGGCAACTACCAATCTCTTCTCTGTATCTATGAGCTCAGCTTTTTGTTTTTATTTTAGATTCCACATATAAATGACATCATACAGTATTTATCTGTTTCTGTCTTATTTCACTTAGCCTAATGTCCTCTAGGTCCGTCCATGTTGTTGCAAATGACAGGATTTCCTTCTTTTTTATGGCTGAATAATATTTTATTGTGGTATATATAACACATTTTCTTTATCCATTCATCAATCAATGGACACTTAAGTTGTCTCATGTCTTGGCTATTGTAAATAAAGCTCAGTGAACACAGAGGTGCAGCTATCTTTTTGAGAAAGTGATTTTGTTTCCTTTGGATAAATACCTAGAAATGGTATTGCTGGATCATCTCGTAGTTCTATTTTTAATTTTCAAGGAAGTTCCATACTGCTTTCCATAGTGGCTACACCAATTTACATTCCCACCAACACTGCACAAGGGTTCCCTTTTCTCCACATCCTCTCCAACGCTTGTTATTTCTTGTCTTTTTGGTATGAGCCATTCTAACAGGTGTAAGGTGATAGCTCATATGGTTTTGATTCGACAGCATATATAAGAAAGCTTCAAATGTTCATATACTGTTGTCCAGTAATTCTACTTTTAGAAAGTAATCAGATATATTCAAAGACATATAAACAAAGATGTTCACTATGGCTACTTAATATAATATTAAGGAAAATAGAAATAAAAGCCCTAAATGTCTAACAAGAGGAGAAAGGCTAAATAGATTATCATGTGTCTGTATAATAGAATATTCAGCAGTCATTACACAAATCAGAGCCCAAGGGTTCATGAGTGAAAGCTGACTCTAGCCTAGAAGTTTCCAGATCCAGTCATCCTGGAACAGGGAACAAAGACTAAATCTGTGAGTTAGACCTAAAAAGACTGAAACTGCAGCCCATCTGAGGGTTCCCGCAGCTGCCAGTGTGGGGATCTAAGCCATCAAGTGCATGACAGCAGCAGAGGCTTGTTACGGGTCTACCAAACTGGGGGTGGAAGAGACAGTGTTGAGCTGTGACCCTGTGTGTCAGTGACTAAACTCACATGAGCCATGAACTGATCAGCCTGCAGGGAGGGACTAAGCTCCTTGGACTGAGGGAATGCCAGCGTTTTTCATTAATTCAAGAGAGAGATTTTTTTCCCCCTATCTATGAATAAATCAAATAAATAAAAGAGACACAATTGTGTCCACACCTAAAGTTGGTGAAGCAGGTTGGATCAAACAGATAGTTGCATAGATGAGCAGATAATTATAGAATAATAAAAAATAAAAAATAAAAATAAACCACTGAAATAATCATTTTACTTCTCTCTGAGTGGTAAGATTTTGCATAATTTCTTTCTTATTCTCAATAATTCTTTATGTTTAGTTATGTAATTAGCATTTGTTATTTTTTATAACTTAAAAAATATAAAAATAACTGTGAAAAAAATGCTTTGTCCTCCCAGAACATATTGGCTTCTCTCACTCCCCGTACTCACCTTCCCAAATAAGGAGCTGATGGATAGCTGGACTCTGACAGCCTCTAACGCAGATGAAGCTCCCCCAGCTCTGGTTTGAGACCATTTAGAGCTCCCCTTAACTCACACCACGAAGACAGATACCTGATATGTCTTTACCCTCTTCAGCATCCTTGTTCTGCATTTTAGAGAAGGAAAAAAAAAAAGAACTGACATTGGTAGGATGGGGAGTTGCTTTGTTTTAGCACAAGAATTTAAAACCAGGAAGCGTTGTTGAACTGCTTTCACAGATGAAGTTCAAATCGCATTTACACATGAACACGGTCTTCTCTTAGCCCACTTGGATCAACCTAGACGATGGGAAAGACAGATATGTCTTAGTTCAAAAGGTTCAACTTCGTGTTCGTGGCGGAATTGTGATCTCCCGCTGCTTTGAATCTGCTGGCTGGTTCTCAGTACCGTCTCTAGGAGCCATCAGTAAATCATAGAATGGGAGTGGGCTGTGATGGGGCTCAGGGCGGGCTGCCCCTAAATAAGCAAAAGTGGTATATTGATTATTTAAAGTTTCTTGAGAAATAGCTAGTGCAAGAAGAACACACTGGCCCTCTTCTCTCTGTCCTCTGAAAGCAGGAAACAAATCTCCCATGTGAGAGGTACCCGCCCTGTATCAGCAGATAGAGACATCCCTACCACCAGAGACAGAATTCAGAGCCAGGAAGCCTATATAAAGAAACTTCGTTAAAAAAAAAAGAAAGAAAGAAAAGAAAGAAAGAACCCTTGTTACTCCTTTACTAATTTACTACTCTGGGCCAAACTCTGTTTAGATTCTTCACCCAATTCCTAGTACCTAAGCCTAAGTTTTCTTTTCATCTATCAATTCCTTACAAATTTATTGTTTCATTGTCTTAAAAGTATAAAAACTGCCTGCTTTGGTCATTTCTTTAAGTTCCCTTTCTGTGAGACCTCCGTATGTACACATTGAATTGTTTTTTCCCTTCTTGTTTATCTGTCTTGTGTCAATTTAATTATTAAACCAGCCAAAGGAGCCAAAGAGAGTGTATGGTGAGGGTAATTTTCCCTTCCCCGATGGTAGGTAGTCATCTGTAAATTCTGTGGGGCTTTGAATGATAGAAATGGTTGAAAGGATTTGCAATAAGCTTTGAGAAGAAAAAATCTTTACAATATTCTACCAGAATGAAACTGCCATTCCTTGGAGGCTAGCAAGCTTTCGAAGGAGGCCAAAAGAGACTTGGTATGTATTTAAAAGACTCATCTTCAAAGTGTTTCTTTTAAAGGGACAATATATTTATTTTATCACTTAGACAATGAACATTGTAAAATCTTAATAGAGACAAAATTGCCCGAACAGAAGCATTTCTTTCTTCCAGCTAATGGCCTGGTGGTTCCTGGTTTGTGGGGAGTCTTCCATGACTGACAGTTTTATAGGCACTGGTGAATTTGGTCCAGGATAATATTTTACCAGTTTACCAGTTAAGCTATGGCTTTCTTCATCCAAATGGGAAATTTAGTGTGAAACCAACTTAGTTGCAGGTGAAAATTGACTGCGTGTATCGCAGAGGTGGTTTCTCATCACCGAAAAACCCATGTCCTTTTGGGAAAGAAATTACCAAACACCAAAACCGCCATTCCTTTTCATAAGCAATCTTCAGCCAAAAGGAAAAGGAGTTTTATTTTTTGCAAATCCACAAAAATGTGCCATTTGCCAGTGAGGAAATCACATTTGTACAACTGTATTAAAGATGTTTTTCTCATCTAGGCGAATGGGAGAGTTTTACATAAAACTCCTTGGGGAGGAAGGGCGAGGGAATGGTGCTTCTCTGTAAAGAAAACAGTCTTCCTTGCCTTGGAAGTAGAAATTGCTCTAAGAAGTAGACTTGGAAGTGTACTCTAGTCTCTCTGCCTTTGTCCATCCCTGATGTAGGTTCAAGTCAGAATCCTATGAACCACACTTTGAATTTTTTTTTAGCTTAACATTTTTGATGGATTTAAGCTGTGGCTTAAAAAAACTGGCTTGAAAACATGCACATGACCAGACCACTTTTCCAAAGGACTTGAGGGTGTTAGATGCTTCCTCAGAAAAATGGGCACACTTTCCGAGGCTGCTTGCCCATGGGGACAGAACACACTGATACCCCAAGCTTGCTCTATCCCAGAGCCAGGCTACTCAGTATTCCCGGTAATGTCCAGGTCCTTCCCAGCAAACTTGGAAATGGCCAAATTATGTTAGAACTTGTCCACCAGCAGAGACAGAAATGTCCTGAACACAGTACAACTGACTGTGCTGAGGAAGCAAACGGGGAGACAGGTGCATGCAGTTTAGGGGTGCACGGCTGCAGAGCCTGAGCTGACCTCTTTCTCAGGAGAACTGTCAATGGCTATGCATGGAGGGAAGTGGCAAATGGGAGAAGCAGGGACAGGAGGGCAGCCACACACGGTCCTGCTGGGCTTGCTCACTGGGAGGGAGCCCATGGCGGGACAGGGGAGAAGGCTCTGCCAGCAATGCCAGGTCAGACAGCTTGGCAGGCCCCTGGTGTGTTCCAGCATGGGGGTACAGGAGGACAGATGGGGAGGGCGAGGTGATGGGAGTTGGGAGATGTTAGAGGAAAACCAGACGGACCAACTTCCAGCAGGTAACAGGGGAAGGTGGCAGAGCAGAAGGAAAAGAGGCAGCTTCAATCACATTATGAGCTTATTTATAATAAGTTCCAGATCAAATACTTTCAGACTGTGAAGACTCTTCCACATTCTTAGTCCCTGGTAAGATGGGATACCTCTAGGAAGATGTTTCTCAAAGTATAGTCCCCAGATCAACAGAATCGGCATCACCTGGGAACTTTTAAAAGCAGATTCTCAAGATTCACTCCAGACCTACTGAATGAGAAACTTGGGGTGGGGGATGTCACATCCTGCATTTTCACAAGCCCACTGGAGGACTCGGGTGCACACTGAAGTTTGTAAACCACTGCTGTAGAGCACTTCTCAGATTTTAAGGTGCATGGGAATCACCAGGTGATCTTGTTAAATAACAATGCATGTGATTCCGTGAGATTTTACACGAAAGAATTTGGGAGAGGACTTGGGAGACAATAAAAAGAAAGCGGATCAGAAAAACATTACGGAGGAAGTAAATTTGAATAACACCGCCACCTCCAAGTAATGGGTAACTCTTTCCTCCTATAGATTACAAAGCCACCACTGATGCACCTCAAGATAGAGATGGAGGACTCCACCTATTTGGACATCTGCTCATTTTGCTCAAGGTAAAGTCTTGTTTAACTTTTTTTTCCCCTCAGCTTTATAGAAAGGAAGCAATAAATGGAATTGCTACTTAGACTTAATTCTGAACAGTAACATAGATTAAAGTGGAGTCTAGAAATAATAGGAACTCTAGGAAAGTGTGATCATTAATCATTGAATAATTCTGTCAAGAAATGAATTTCATGGGCATCAGATATATAACCCGGGATTTAGGAAAGCGGTTTTCAAAAAATTTAGGAAAAGTATGGATAATTCCATAGTCAGTAAAAGGAAGATGCTCAAAAGATATTGAAGGCTCTAAATGGGCAAAATTCTGACACTAAAACTTGACTCAAAAAAGAAGGATAGTTTCAAGAAATCACCATGCCTTTCCAGGTGCTCTTGCAGCTAGGAAGAGACTCTTTCTGAAGGTGGAAGGAGGCCCCCCAGTTAAGGAGGACGCAAAATCACGGCCCGGCCTATATAGGCACCATATAGGCACAACACTAGAATGAGCTGACATTTTCTAAAACACGGGAGGAGACATTGATCAGGGATATTTTTTAAAGTACTGACTAAGTAAGAACAAGAAAGCTTAGGGTTTTTAACAGAGACCACAGGGAAGCATACGGCTCGGCCCAGAGAACAGAATTGCCCTTCTACTGCCCATGTCCATATTCTCTGCGAATAAGAAAGAACCTTAAACGAAATGGGTACCAGATCCTTTGGAGATGAGGCCGCTGGAAACTCCATGCAGATCGCTCAGCACAGGAAGAAGTGTTTAGGCTACCTCGAACCGAACTGACGCTGGTGCTGTGCGAAACAAGAAACTAAGTAAAGAAGTAAGTAAATAAATAATCGAAGGTTAATATGTTTGTTAACTGGTAGTTGAATATGAGGTGACAGCACAGTGAGGTCACTGCCTGATGAGCAGGCTGGGGAAGTAGAAAAGTCTGGACTTCGTTAACAGAGTATTGAAAGCAGGACCCTTTGGTGCTGGCCAGACCACTTGCGGAGCTGTGTTCCATTCCTACACTTTAAGAGAGACAATAAGAAACAAGAGTACTTTTTTTTTTCTTGATGAAGTGTTGAGGGAAGATGCACAAAATAATCTCAAGAGTCCTTTCTCATGCTAAGACTGGCCCTCGGGAATCCCCTCCCCCAAGTCCTATCAAAATAAGTGCAGATCAGATCCTTTCAGACCCATTCCAGGGCTGGTCTCCGTAAAGGGGTGCGAGTTGGGCCTTTCCCGCGATGGAGACAGGCTCCAGGCCTGGACTCGCCTGTGAAATAATAACCTAGCAGGTCTGAACGTCAAAGCAAAGGCTGCTGACCACTGATGCTTGCTCCACCTCATGACTTGAGGTAAGCTGCTATTTCTCACACCTCATTTTGCTCATCTGCAAAGTGTGGAAAATAATATCTATCTGAGAGGACCTTGGTGAGGATTAACCGTGCTGATTGTAAACAAAAGTCAGCCAGATACTTCAGCAAAATGGGCTTCTTCAGGATCAACAAGGAAGTGCAGGCCAGAACCTACAATCATGGGCAGGCCACAGGCAAGTCCCTTAAAACAAAAGCAAGGAAGCTCTTTATTATGGAGGGGAAGAGGAAGTTGGGAAGGGCTATTTCAAACAAGAGTGTCTACTATTGTGCTTCATGATCAAAGCAGGACATGGGAGCTCTCCCTTCTGGCCTCCTTCCTTCACTCTCCGTGAGGTTTCTATTTATTAATTTTTTTACAAACGGGATAACATATATAAGAAGTTAGTTGAGCGCTTGACATGCGGTAAGACTATAAATGAAGAACCACGAGAAGCATGCATGGACACATTTAATTTTGGAAACAGTCCACCCTGACCTAGTTGACCAGTGCATAAGTCAGGCCACCAAACACCCTTCTTAAGACTGTCTTAACATCCCACTCTTTTCAGAAACACCACCTCATGCAGGGAGAGGCAGTGCTTACAGATCAAAAATGGGAAGATGGCTCATCAAGGGTGCCCTTTGCTACTTCCTAAGCTATTTCAATTCATCAGCTCTGCATTAACTTTCTAAAAGATTGTCACTTGCCACCACTACAGAAACAGGGACACTCTCAGCTCCTACTCACATCTTCGGTCTCGGTATTGATATTTAATAAGGCCACGTGGGCTATAGCCTGACCTTTAAATCCTCAGCATTACCAAGATTCACAAAGGCAGACATGGAATTCCTAAACATGCAAGTTCTGACCAGAGTGCTAAAATGTCAAGAGCTTTCCTGACTACTAAGTGGCCCGTGTGCCCAGCAGAGGTTGACAGTGCACCAGGGTGCCAGGGCCCGGGGCGCTAGTGCCCTGTGCCAGTCCTGTGGCCTCCCAGGAAGGAGCTGGGTCATTCCAGATAGCGGAGTGGGGCAGGCACGACACACCTACCCTTCAAAGCAGAAGGGCCTACTGGTCTTCTCGGACACCAGAGATCTATTTTGGAAGAGCATTTTAATGAATTGTGTGTAAATGCATTAAAAACACATGGGATAAATGCTCCTTGAAATAAACATGGGTTTTTAAAAAAAGTGAAGAGGAAAGCAAATGTTATGGCAAAACACATTTTGGGTTATTTTGAACCCCAAATATTTGAAAGCTGTTCAGGCATTCTTACTCAATCCAGAGTGCCATTTAGCTCTCCCGTGGTGACTAATAATATATACAAAAGTGGGAAAATTTAGCATATTTTTCTAGTACTGGCATTTCCAGAAAGACACAGACCAAGAAGAAGGCTTTCAGAGAATAGTTTTTTAAATGCTTAGAAATGAAATTTTTAGTGTTTGAAAAGAAACGAGAGGAGTTAACATATATGTGGATTAATTAATGAAAGACAAATGAATAAATAGTTACTACATTATTAATTTCAAGGCTGAGATGCTGAGGTGCATAGTTGGGGCCCAAACAGTGAATATTTATGCTTATGACTCAAAAATCACAACCAATATACCAAGAAAACAAAAGAAAACAAACAGAAAAACGCAATCACACAAACAAAACCAAACTCAAACTAAACCAGACCAAACAATAACAACAAAAACCCTTTATCAATAAGTTCTCTATTCCGAGTCCTATGTGCAATGGGACTTGACAAGAAAGTGAAACTACCTGTGCGGTGGGAGCACGGAGGCCCCAGGGCACTCCCACCTGCCTTGTGCCTCTCTCGGGCCTTCATCTTAAACACCAGGCCCGAGAGATACAGGCCCCTGGGACTCTCCCCACACCTATCAGCATGCTCACACACAATCAAAAATCCTAAGCTACTCCTATGGCCAGCTCCGGCCCTGGAAATCTTGTGACATTCTAAGCCTAGTCAACCTAAGGTCCCGGCTGTCCTCCAACTGTCCCACCAGCATAACACCCCCGACTCCCCTCCAAAAACTGATTTTTCAACAAGCACTTGCTTTCAGATGGCTGTCAGCTCAGGTGTTAGTTAATAAGCAAGGTGTTTGCTGACAAGGGCTTAACACCTCCCAGAGGCATTTGCATTTTAATAGGAGACTGTTACAAGAATTCAGACCCCCAAGGAATGAAGTTACAATGGTAAATTGCCAGGAGCCAGTGTGGGTATTTTAGAGCAGAGAGCCCTCTCTTTACTTCTTAACACCTTCCAGCTAGCCCAACCTACAGCTTTCTTGCATAGAACGTGCTTCATCTCTTCCCTTCATCCTGCCTGGGCTGGGGATCAGCTCCCAAAGTGAAGCAAGCATCTCTGCAACAGCAGAATGCAGAGTCCTGAAGTCCTGGCTGGGCCTGATGGGATGTCAGGAAAGGCTTCTGAAGAACTGAAGACCAGTCAGTCACTGAAGCCTCCACGGAACCTCCCTAGGTCAGACTCCGTGTTAGGTGCTGAGCTTACAGAGGCGAGTTACGTGCAGTTCTCAGCTTCGAAGAGCTTGCTGTTCAGTAGAGGAGGCAGATCTCAACAGATGGGGGAGCACACAGGAAAGAGGAGATGGTTCTGCTGGGGTAGGGGAGGCTGCATCTCCCAGCCCAGGGTACTCACCACCCACTGCTGTGTCTCATCCTGTTTCTTACACCACCCCGCCCCATCATCGTGCACCCATTTGGGAGCTTTTTCAAACTACAAAACTAAGGTGATTTCATTTTAGAAGTTTTCAAAATTATAGAAAAGCATAAAGAAAGAACTAAAAATCAATGATAATGACTTCATGCTTGGAGTCAAAGACTTAATTGTTATTTTATGTTCTCCTAATCTTTAATCTACACTTAGGGATCTTGTTTTAATAAACTAATGAATGAATACATATATATGTATTTACCATATTATAAGAATTTTTCCATATTGTTAAACATTCTTCAAAAATATTATGTTCCATAGTATAAAGGTAAAATAACCAAAATGTAACTTTATGCTGCATTTAATTTCCAGCACAATCTCTTTATTCCCTTTATTAAACACTTCAGGCTCTGTATCACAATTCATTCAGTCTGGAATGGGCCCTAGCATCCTCATTTTTCACAAGAACCCCAGGGGATTCTAACGTCCAAGGACCATCCCATGAGAAACACTGCCCTACTTGTATCTTTGGGATAAGATACAAGTCTCTTCTTAATTTGGCTCAATTCTGAGTCCCACCAGGCTCAGCTCCCCGCAGTAGACCCACCCAGTCTATGCCATGCCAATGACCTAGTCTCCCCTATACACATGACTTCATCCTTTTGGTGAGACAGAGCAGCTGTCCTTTTCCCTCCGGGCTTATTGAAATCTTCGTGATCAAATATCTCTTCTGTGAAACCTTTCCCTGTTCTACAAGCAGAATGGATCAGTTCCTTCTCTGTGGTTTTAAAAATCTTGCTACACTTATAATTCTTATCATAGAATTGCTTTTACATTTGTTTTTCCGCTAATTGAAATTATGGGTACAGAGACCACATCATCCTATTATGTGCTTGGTGGTTTCCTAGTGCTGTTTAAGTATTTTATATTTGTCAATTCATTTCATCCTCCCAACATCTCTATTATACTATTATTATTACAATATTACAGTTGAGGAAACTACAGCCGAGTTATATTCATAAGCTGATGAACGAATATTAGGCTTATTTATCAAATATAAAATTTGAGTTTGAGTAATAGTGGGAACAGAGCCTACTCTTTGAGACTTAAGGGATAAGGGGAATAATTATCTATGCTTCATGGGATTATGAAGATAATGGAACACTGATAATTCAGTATTTAAAAGAAAATTATTTTCGAAAAGTCTTAATTTTTTAGATACCTTGTATATACATTATAGTAGCAATACAAGTCATTTCATAATTTTTATACTTACAACTATGCTGTGGATACATACCGCATAATATTTCATTTATGGACACATAATAGATCTTTTCCAAGGATGCTCTTCTGCCGCCCTGGATAGCTCTTCTATTAGGCTGCAGTGAGACCCTCTGCACATTCCAGATTCAGTGGCTTCACTCAGTCGCTTAAACACATTTTCTTCCCCACCTCAGCACCTTTACCCATGTGGGCCCCCACCCAGAATGCTCCTCCTCGCCTGGCCCAGTCAATTCCAAGTCATCTTGCAAAGCGCAGACCAAATGGGGCCCCCCTAACATTTTCAGGGTTCAAGGCAAGAGTATAAATGGAGGTTCAAACATTGCAGACAGAATTTAGATTTGTCAGACTCCTCTGAGCACCACACAGGAATGTTGTGGTGTAAGGACAGCAGTTCCTGCTTCCCAGCTTTTTTCTCCATCGTTGGTCCCTTTCCACATCATGAAAGGGCTTGTGAGCATCCTAGTGTGCACTTCAAAGTCTATGCATGCTCACACTCTGCAAGCAGCCCCTGCTGGCCACACCTGTACTAGATCCCCATGGGATAACAGACCCAGGGAAGAGGCCCACACGAACCTTAGAAGCAGGTTTGAGAGCCTTTGGACAGGGTTTTGAGGTTCAGGGCAGCCTGATCGTGGTCTAGAACGGGAGGTGTGGGTCCCCTTAAGATGCAGGGCTGGGGAATCTTGGCTGGCTCTACCAGTGAGACTGAGTTCAAACAGCCCTTTCTTGAAGAAACCTGCCCTGACTCTCAGACGAGGCCAGATGCTCCAGCTAAACTTTCATAGCACCCTCTAGTTCTCCTTGAAGCACTTGCAATGATAATTAAACAATTCAGTTTCAGAATCATTGTTTAATGAGTGGTCTATGGTCTGTCTAACCCTTTTACTAAAAAGCCAGCTTCACAAAGATAGAACAGCATCTGTTCTTGTTCATGTCTATTTTCCTATTGCCTAAAACAGTGTTTGGTACATGAAAGGTGCTGAACACGTGTTTGTTGAACGGATGAATGAAGTGAAGGCTCGCTGAGACATCTAGAAAGTTTAGGCTTTTCAAAAAATGTGATGTAGACTTTTATATATTCTCACATATCTCTATTTTTACCATCAACCACTTCACAAAATACAAGTTTAAATACTACAAAAGGTTTTTCAGCACTTTGGTTTCAAACATAAAGTCCCCACTGGGGTTTGTAGAGATAAAGGATTTAGATAACAGTCCCAGGCACAGGGCCAGGCAAATATGTGCAGTGTAAAGTCTATAGCATAATGCCAATATCACACTATGCATAGCCTTTTCTTTCTGGAAAATTTTAAAGTTAACAAATTTTAAAAATCAAACCGAGAGTAAATGAATGAAATATGTTTTTCATAGGGCTGCATGCAATTCTACTCAGAGATCTTCATAAAATCTTGAGAGAAAAATCTTTTCTGAAAGGAAAACAATTCTGGGTGGTGCTTGAAAATTCAGAAGGCAGCTGGAAGCTTTGCCAATGACAACCGTAAGTAATAACATGGTATTAAATTTTATTTTCCATTTTTAAGACCGGATTTTTTAAAAACCAGCAGGTATGTAGAATTATATTTCTAACAGACATTCTGAAAAAAAAAAAGTAATGGTTTTATTTGTCTTGGTTGATATGAAAATCTCGACCTTCAAGGGTAAGATTCTGATTCATTGAGAGATGTAATACGAATGGACAGGAGGCCTGAATGCCACAATTTGGGGTTTTAGTTATTTCCAAGGTTTTCATTCTCTTTTTCCATCCTGCTGATTAGTGGGCAAAATTATCTTCTAAATCTGAAAATCTGTTCTCACTTGAAGGTTGTACTGTCATTTTGAATGATCTAGCAGAGATAATAATACTGGAAATACATCACTTTCCTCCAAAAAACCTGAGACATGATAATGCCACCTTCACCTGGAAGTCACTTTGGACAATGACCATCATTATTCAATGAAAACTGTGTTCCAAGCCGTAGAAATCCCAAATGCTATTGAAACAAACCACTCTTCCGGTAGAACCTGCTGGATTTTCCAGGAGCACAACAAACTTCTGTATTCTCTCCGGGAAAAAGCAGACAGCAAATGCTCAAATTCTAAACATAAAACCAGTCACATTAATACACACTGTAGCTGAACACTTGTTCCTGTCTCCCAATTGACACTTTGGGCCGGATTACTATCTCCTTTGGCTCCTGTTTTGTGTTGTTTTGTTTTGTGGGTCAAATTTATACGCAACATAAGACTTATCATTTTAACCATTTTTAAGTGTTCAGTTCAGTGGCAGGAACTACGTTCACCTTGCCGCACAGCCATAATGGGTGGATAATGGTTAGCCATCTCCAGAACCTTCTCATCTTCTCAAACTGAAATTCCGTTCCCATTAAACACTGACTCCCCAACTCCTTTTCCACAGTCCCTGGCAAGTACTGCTTTCTTTTTTAAAAATGTATAAGTATCCAAAACCTCGAGGTGAAAGTGAAGTGTGAAGGTGTGTGAGCGTGTGTAATGATAACGTCGTTAAACCAAAAGGGCCAGGAACTGGGTGTTTTCCTTCCCATGTGTGTGTTCTGTGGGGCTCAGGAGACCCGGCCCTGCTGGCACATCACCTGGCCTCGCTTCTGCCCATTTGTCAACTCTGGGATGCGAGGCAGGTTGTCGAAAGTTCTCCTGCCTCGGTTTTCTCCTCTGCAAGGCGGGGTTGATCATAGTGCCATCGTATAAGAGTCTTGTGAGGATTAAACGGGCTAATATAAACACCAAGTACTCGGACTGCTTCACACTCCGCCAAGTCCAAGCTCCATGCAATGATGAGAACCAGAGTCGCTGCTGATTTAGGCCTAAAATCTCCTGGCAACTCAGTCTGTTGATGTAGAAATAGACATTTAATCGTACCGTTCTCTCCTGGTTACAATCTATCTCTAACTTGGAGAGCAGGATCCTCGCTCCGTGAATCTTGGTTTTGCTCTTGCATGCCAGGGTCAGAAGGCGAGATGAATGGCAGACTTGGAAAGTGAGTCTAATGCATGCTGCCCACTCTCAGTGCTCTTGAATCGATGAGCTTTTTCTTGTCCTGCAGGTGCTAAAACACGAACTACAAACTTCACTGAGCTCGCCTTCTTCTCTCTTTATGATGTGAATCCCAAGCACCTGGTTCCTTTTCTCTGTCTTCTAAATATTGCTTTCCCCTCCACCACATGATTTCAACAACTCAGTATAGGGCCTGACAGATACTGAGTTGGTGATTATTATCTAGGGTCAGATTTCACAGATTTGAATGCTGCCTCCACTGCTTAACTGCTTAGGTAACCTGAGGGTTATAATCATGGTTTCTGTTTCATATGATTATTGTGAGGAATAATGAGGTACTAAATGTTATGTGCTTGGCATGTAAAAACTACCTCTCGTATCCACGGGAACACAGAAGCCTTAGCAGGCTAGACAGGTGTCAGGTGAGGTCAGAAAAAGAAATCAAGGTTTCTCAAGGGAATGTCTGCTGGTGAATTAGAATGATGTACTTGTTCTGTGAACTAAATCGAATATTATTCTAGAAAGGAGACTTCCCGGGTTTAAAAGAAATAACTATCGGTCATTGTTTACTATTACCTAGGAGCTGTTCTAAGGATTTTGCAGATATTCAAATCCTCATATAGTCTACATTAGAGAAGGTATTATTATCCCCATTTTGCAGATGAGAAAACTGAGGCAGAGGGAGGCTAATGAACTTGTTCAAGGTCACAGAACTAGTAAATGACAGGACAGAATCCAGTTTGGTCATGTTCTCATCTACTATGTAATATTACTTCCATGCCAAAGAATTAACTGATGAGACCTGATGATTCGGTAATTACAGATAACGAAATAATCATCATATCACATAGTACTGTTATGCTGCTATACATATTCTCAGATTCATGTATTATCTTAAAGGAAATCTATTCTTCTGTGTGCTTATAGACTGAGGCTAATCTCGTTTTCATGTAGAACATAAAATTAACTATAGTATTTGGTCAAAACTAAAATTAAATGTGTGAATGATATTAATGTTGTCATTACTATTGTTATTATTACTGCTCTGAATTTTGGTGATTAGAAAGTTGTTCTTAGCAAAGATTTAGCTTGATTTCTGCTTGCTAGTTCAGGCTTGAAGACCTAACAAATACCTATATGCATTCATTGTTGGACAGACTTTCACATTTCGAATGAGTAAAACTGGTTAAATTTGGAAAGTCTGCTGTTTGAGACTGGCACCAAATTATAGCTTTAAGAGAAAGAAAAATACCCGATAGCTTGTTGCTTTCCAAATTTTTGACGTTTTCAATGTAGAAAGCTGATCAAAAGAAAAATAGGGCTGAGAGGAGAAAAACCTTGAAACCTCCACAATATACCATCTGCGTCATTCGCTTTTCTAAAGTGTTGTTCCTTGCCACTGTCAATAAACTACTTTAAGTAGTTTAGCATGTTTGGTTGGCTGTACCTATGCATAAAATAAACAACACGTCTAGAATTCTCTTTACAGCTGATGACGATGGGTGCTGTGTAACTACCCTATATAACTCTTAATGAGGGAATAATGAAATTTACTTTGCAGAGTTATCAAAAAAACAAACATGTTTTTCCTGGGCCTGTGTCCATGACTAACTTCCCAATTGCTGTGTTAAGAATTTTATATGTAGGATGTCTTAAATTCCAATCCCACATTCCAAACAAGCATTTAAAAATCTGCACTCATCTTATCTGAAATGACATCAGAGTGATTAATTCTTTCACTCTTTTAGGACATGGTCAGCTGAGATTCAAAAATTAATCAAGAGTTCTCAAGGTCTGAAGAAAATGTGAGTGGTTGAATTAAGAAAAGATGTTTGCACTGAACGCTAACAGAAATGAGGTGCTATATGTGGTAACTCATTAAAAAAATGTTGTGTACTGAGGTATTTACATGAATTTTCATTGAAATATCTCATTAGTTATATTTTTAAATTACACAATTAAGTTTTAAGAACAACAGGCAGTACATTGTGCAAGAGTTTGTCAGGAGAAACCTCAGGTGGGTTGGGAAGCACAAGGCAAACTCATTTTTCAAATTATGCAATCTAGTATCAGAGGGATGGTTTTAATTTTGTTGCTTTTAAAAAGGAATAATAATAAACGGAAGATGCCAATACATCAATACAATCTATCTTAAAAATAGATTTTTTTTTAAATGAAAAGACTTGCAGACATTAATTACTTTGTTGTGTGAGAATCTCTGATTCTTAAGACTGATCAAAAAAAAAAAGAGAAGGGATTTTTAATAAGTAGGTTTGGAACGCCAAGTTCATGGTGTCCTTCCAAGCTGGATAAATCAGGAAGAATGCTCTTTACCAAGAAAGAGATGGTCTTTTGGAAGAGAGGGTAATTAACCTAGATTCCTTCTACTAGGCATTGTGTCGGGTCACAGAAAAGGGACCCACTTCCATATATTTGGCCAGATTCTTGGCACCTGGTTAAAAAAGATTGAGCAACCATAAGGCTGACTTGAATTTTATTAAAATCAAGTGTTTGAAGCATATTCTTACAGCTGGAGTGGAGTGGATCGAGTCCTTTGTGATAAGCCTCAGCCTGTGCATGGTGTGGACAACTTTATTAATTTGTTTCATTGGAAAATTCATCTCTGTCTACCCATAGCCTCTCTCCTGACAATATTCTTTGAAGGACATCTAGCTCTCCCTAAAACATCCAGCAAAAGAGGAAAAAAAAAAAATCGCCAAAACATAGTTTTATAAACCTTGTGGAAAAAAAAAAAGGCAGTGGAATTTTATACCAAGTCTTTGTCTTCTCTTATACC
This sequence comes from Pteropus medius, assembly GCF_902729225.1. Classification (NCBI taxonomy): domain Eukaryota; kingdom Metazoa; phylum Chordata; class Mammalia; order Chiroptera; family Pteropodidae; genus Pteropus; species Pteropus medius. Next base: position 5,118,174 of record NW_024346667.1, on the reverse strand, counting down.
TAAATTTGATTAGATGTGATGCTAATGATTAGGTAAAAGTGAGTGATGATAAATGGTTGTTTTTAAACTGATTTAATGGAGGAAAGTGACTTCCCAAAGCAATCTCACTGAAATACTGCTAACAGTTTCTGAGGAAGCCTGTGCTTTCCACCCATTCCCAAGGAATTTGAGGAGAGCCATCCATTTTTGCCAGTGGGTTAGCCAGAATTAAAACTAATAACCTTTTGGCCCGATGCCTTTGCTCCAACTGCTGGGAAGCACAGACTTCTGTTGTTTTGCATGGCCTGCGTCTTCCAGATACTCAGCTGGGGAAAAAGCAAAGTCTGCCCTCTGGCCTTGGGCAGTGGAACCCTGGGCACAGAAAGCAGTGCCTTGGGATTTCCCAGCAGCACCAAGTCCCACCACAGGTCAGTGACCTCAGAGGCTGACCTCTTTCTCCCAACCACGACGTGCGTGCATTGTTCAGTGTGATGCAGATACACCTCTCGGGCCTTTACTTCATCAATCAAGGCAGTTTTCTTTTCTTTCAACCTTTTTTATTTTGAGTATTTCCAAATTAGATAAGAGATAAAGACTAGTATAATAAAAATAGTCCCTATACCCTGCATCCAGTTTTATCAGTTATTCATATATCTCTCATATTTATCAATTTTTTGATGTATTTTTACTGAACTATATACAAGTAAGGTGCAGACACTATGACATGTCAACTCCATGTACCTTAGGCATCTCCTAACACAAGGACACAACCACAGCACCATTATCATACACCACCACCCCCCTCAATTATTAAGTCCATTATTTAATAGGAAGTCCGTGTTAAATTTCCCCAGTATTTTCCAAATGACTTTTGTCGTATTTATTTGATTGGCATAGTAGTCAGCCATGGCTCATGCATTGCATTTGATTGTCTTTTAATCTAGTCTCTTTTAATCTAGAACAGGTCTCCCACATTTCTTTTGTTTGTTTTTTTTTGTTCTCATGACAATGACTCCTCTGATGAATCCAGGCTAATCTTATGGAATCTTCTGCGTGTGGATTCGCCTGGTTGACTTTTCATGGTTAGATTCAGGTGCTTTGGCAAAAACATTACATTGGTGTTGTACGTTTCTGAATGCTTTACACTAGGAAATGCATGATATCAGACTGTTCCACCACTGGTGATTCTGTGGTTTGGTTATTTGGTTAAATGGTGGCCAGAATGGTCTCTCCATATTGGGGTACATTTCCTCCTTTAGGATTAATAACTAATCTGTCAGGGCAGAGGGGGAGATACCTTGATTGTGTTCAATCTGTTCCCTAACAACCTTTCATCTTATATTTTCATAACCCATCAATGATTCTTGCCTATTACAATTATTACTTGGAGCTTGCAAAGTGGTAATTTTTCCAAAACTATTATGTCTTCATTTACTAGCCGATATTCTATAAAGAAGAGATATTCTTGTTTCTCATCTTGTTCCTTCTCTATTATCATTATAAACTGGTTTTTAAAAATTCATTGTGTTACAATTCATTGCCATCATTGTTGTTTTTGATACTCGAAAATTCTAACTTTGGTTTGTAGAGCTGCTTCAGAAGGTGCCTGTGGTTCTTTGATCTGGTCCCATTAGTGTATGAGCACTTTGTTATTCTCTTACACTGCACTGTCTCTTGTGTTTTCTTGCTCTAGACCTGGGATTAGTTATTACTGTAACAAGCCACGATACCTCATAGTGTGGAATGTGTTTAGAAATCAATAGCTGAACATTAACTCTGCTCATTCCCATTGGGGTGTCATTTTTTCTAACTACTTAAGTAGATAATGCTAGAATGCATATAAATTATGAGTTCATATTAATTCTAACTAAAAATGAAAAATTGTAATTTTTTTAACTTTTTAAAATTTTATATCAATACATCTTTTCTCTTATAGTTCAAATATGAGCTCCTGATAATATTAACATATGTATTTATTTGCTTTATTTTACACTATGCATGAAAAGTTTCATAATTACAATACCAATTTTACTGCAAATACTAAACATACTAAGCTTAAAATTTCATTTAGGTTCTTCTTGTCCTTAGACTATACCCCACAAAGGAAATACAATCGGAAGAATTGTATTCAGAAGTTAGTTCAATTAATTATTTTCTGTTTATGTTTACAATTTTTAAGTGCAATTTATCTTACACACAGTAAAATTCACCCTGGTGGAATGCTGTGAGGCTTTTACCATTATGCACAGTCCTGTAGCCGCACTACGATCTAGCTATGGAACACTCCCATCACCCCACTAAGTTTCCTCCTTCTGCTTTCTATTCAGCTCACTCCCCTAACACCCAGCCCCTGGAAGCCGCTAATCTATCTTCTGTCCCTATGGACAGAACCTCTGGAAAAGGTTTAGTCCTTTCCAGAATGTCATTATAAATAGAATCATACACTGGTGTCTCTGTCTGGCTTCTATCACTTAGTGCATTAGAATAGTGCAGCTTAATTCATGTCGTGCAAATCAGCAGATCATTCCCTTTTATTGATGGGCAGCATTCCATTGTACTGATGTATCATAAATTTCAACAATCTATTCAGCGTTTGGACATTTGGCATGATTTTGAATACAACCTCTATAAACCTTTGTACAGACATGGATTTTCATTACTCAGGTATATAGCTAAGAGTGGAATCGTGGATTTTTTATTTTAAGTGTATTTTTAACTTTATAAGATACTGCCAAACTATTTTCCAAAGTGTGTCCGTTTGCATTCCTACCAGCGATGTATGAGAGTTCAAGTTCTAGTTGTTCCACACATCCTCATCGACACTATTGTCAAAGTTTCCTTCTCCCCCTCCCTCCCTTCCTTCCTCCCACCCTTCCATCCTTCAATCTTTCCTTCTTTTGGCCATTATGATAGTTATGTAGTTGTATCTTATTGTGGTTTTAACTTGCATTTCTCTAAAGATTAATGATAGCAAACATATTTTCATGTTTTTATTTGCCATCTGTATATCTTCTTCAGTGAAGAATCTGTTCAAATATTTTGCCCAATATTTAACAATTAGATTGTTTGGTTTCTTACTATTGAGTTTTGAGAGTTATTTATATATTCTGGATACCTATCCTATATAAGTCATATGTTTTGTAAATATTTTCTCCTACTGTATGTTTTATTTTTTAAACAGAGTTTTTAAAGAATAAAAATTTTAAAGAAGGCCAATTAATCAATTTTTTAAACTTTTGTGATTTTTGTGTCTAAAGAGTCTTTGCCTAACCTAAACTGACAAAGATTTTCTTCCAGCTTTTCTTGCTTTAATTTTAGTTGTAGATTTTACATTTATATGGATGATCCACTTTGAGGTAATACTTGTATATGCTGGAGAGTATTGGTCTAGATTCATTTTTTTGCATACAGATGTTGAACTTCTTATCACCATATGTTGAAAAGAATATCCTTTCCAATAGGCTATAGTTGTGGTTAAGGAGGTTATTTACATAAATGTACAGGTAGGACGAGGTCTGGGCAGGGCCAGCAGAGGCATGGGGAGAAGTAACGTTAAGGGGAAAAACCAGATGACAGACTCCAAGGGGTTCCACAGTGTGAATTTCCACCTGGAAAGCTATTGAACATGCAGTTTCTCATGTCCATCCCAGACCCAAAATAGGAAACTCTGGGAGCGGGACCCAAAAACAATGATGCTGCATTCCTTCCCAACCACCTTCCCTGCGGCATGTGTTTAAAAATAAATACTTCACTGGTCTGAACTTGCAAATAATGTAGGAAGACCAACAAAGTTGTGCTCTTTTCCTGCGAGAATTATTTTAATGCTTTCTTAATTTCCAAATATGCTCTAAATGGTTTTTGCTCTTATTTTGGTTGCTTGGGCTTTACAGGCTTTAAGAATATGCTTAATTTCCAGATTGGGCAATAAGCATTAGGGGAACAGCATGTGCAAAGGTCACGGGGCAGGGAAAAATAACATAGAACATTCGAAGAACTGAGGAGGGGCAGGCTGGGGGACCACAGTGTGACCGACGTGGAAGATGGCGCCAAAAGGGGACTGAGACACAGGAAAAGGCTGTACCTTGCAAGGCCCAGGACTGATTTGTATTTTGCAAAGACTAATTTGGGTTTTGTGTGAACTAAATGGTAGTCTAAATGGGCCTAGAATGGATGCCAGTCTGCAGGCTGTCACAGTCAGGATGAGCAATGATGGAGACTTGCCGAATGGATGTCCCAGCCCTTAAATGCTGAGGCGTGGGATCTCTTCCAGGTAGGATGGTAAATGAGGCCTTATGGGATAGGCTGATAAAACAGCACAAGGGAGACTAGCCAGCAACTAGACTGGAACATATATCTGAGAATGAGACATACATATCATTGACATTCCCTGGGGCCGTCTCAAATGTTCCCAGCCCCATGTCCTGGAAATTCCAGCTCGGTATGTCTGTCCACAGTGAGACTGAGGAACTGCACTATTCACATGCTCTCATGTGACTTTGCCACTCGTCCAGGTTTGGGAACTACTGAAGTAGGCAGACCTTGGCGTGGGTGCAAATGAGGCTGAAAGGGTGACTGGTGACGAAATCGGCACTCCTAATACTGAGGGATGAGAGCACTACCGAGTCGGGGAAAGGGCTGCTAAGGGAAGGGTCTGGCAGGAGGAGAAGGGTGCAGAGGTTGTTATTCTATGCCTCCGAGTAGAGTGAGAAGTCTACGACGTTTTGTAGACTAAAGCTCGTGGGTTTGTCCTGGCGGGTGACTATATTATCTGAACATTTGGAAACAGTTTGCAAAAAGCTCTGAACCACAGAAACAAAGCAGACTGTTGTCTTTAGATGGTCCTCCATACCAGCTGCCACGCATGAAGTTCTCCTGGAGCGTTGTCCCACCGACCAGCAAGCTAGAAAAACAGCCTCCAGCGTTAGGAGATGCAGGAAGGACCTCCAAGCACCAGTACCCTTCCTTTTAGATAAACGCCTTCAGAGTTTTGGGAAACTCATTAATGACATGATCGTACGGGTAATTTGTATAGTCTAGCGTTTAGTCAGGTAATCTTTGGTCACATAGTAAATTATGAAGGGCTTTTTAGTCCTGACTTAACACAAGGTCCCAGATGATAAGTTTGCAAGGTGAGTGCTGATGGGAGCAGAGGCAGAGAAGAGGGGAAGCGGGGTGTGGGAGACAGTGTTGGTTTCTGGGCCTTACTGGAGTGATGCCAAAGAGAGGAAGGCAGGCAGGAAGTGGAGACCAGGGTTAGAGACAAGGGGCCGAAGGGAGAGTGGTGTCCGAAAATAAACTGTACAAGTTTTTCCATGGGCTTACCCAGCCCGACTATAAGCAGAGGCGTGTATGGTTTGTTCCTTGGTTCCCCAGCAAATTCAGGTTTCCTGATGCTTGAAGCTTGTCCAATTTTGGAGTCCCTCTTTGAGAAAAAGAATAAAAACTATGAAAAGATTTGATATGGAAGTGAATATTATTCTATAATAAGATGGGCAAGCACAACAAATGACAAAATTTGAAAATGCAATAATTGCCACATTACAAATTCCAAGAAGTTATTATATATATTTTAATTAATTAACTTCATGACATACCTCTAAAATATTTTTTCCTACATTTTTTATCTGTATACTCTTAAATCACCTCTTCCTATGACACTGCTTTTGTTATATTTGTTTTTATTGAGAGAAAAGAAAAATAATATTTCCTCCAGCATGGATGATCAATATTTGTTTTTTATTATTGTTTTATAACATTCAGCTTCACAACTTGCTAATGATATTGTTATATACAGTTGATCCCTGAACAACCTCAGGGTTAAGGGTGCTGACACACCCGAGTAGAAAATCTGCATGTAACTTTTTATTTATTTTAATTAGTTTTATGTATACAGTACATTTGTTAGACATCTATATAGTTCATAAAATGATCTCCCCTATTGCTCCTTCCCTCCCCTGGCCCTCCACTTAGCCATCATATTAATGCTAACTGCATTTCCTCTGCCGTGCTCCCCATCCCCCTGACCATCCATCAGCTACTAAGCTGTACTTCATTAACCCCTCACCCCATTCTCCCAGGCCCCCAAACCTCCCTCCTTTTGACTCCCCAAAAACTTAGTAGTCCTTCAGTATCTGTGGGAGATTACTTCCAGGACCCCTGCAGATACCAAAATCTGGGACACTCAAGTCCCCTACATAAAATGGCATAGATTAATGCATACAGTAGGCTCTCTGCATCCGTGGAATCCACGGGTCAAAACAGTACAGGTATTTGTTTTAAAAACTCTATGTATATGTGGACCCATGCAGCTCAAACTCGTTTTGTTCAAGGGTCAACTGTAAATATTGAAGATTTTTATCAAATTTGGAAAAATCTCTATCGAGTCTCTTTCACATGAAACTGTAGATTTCAAGTTCGCAGAAGTCCTATCAAGGTCTGAACAATTTTCAAGTCCAGAGATGTAAGGTCAAAAGGCCGGGGATGTTTGGCAAAGGTGATGTCTGAATGGGCTAGCGCTGTTCGGTGGGATTTGTAAGTAAAAAGAGATTTTGGACCATCTGACTGAATGCTAATGGATTGATCTGAGGTAGATTTTAAAAATATACAGTTTTATCTACTCATTACAGAGTTAACAGGTTTTGATGACTCTGGCCCTTTCTTTTTGCTGTGCCGTGTTACCGGGCCAAATAACCTAGCTGTGATGGAAACTGGTTTCGAATTACTTGCAGATGGCTGGAGGCAGATGAAAGCCGCTGTGGAGGTGTTCCTCGTTTTCCTCTCTGGTCCCCAGACTGCAGGGCCATGTGCTGACACTTGGATGCTTGTTTTACAATATCATTTGACAAGTGGGATTTATGTGTCAAAATTTCAGCTAAAGCCAAGAAAATGTCAGAGTAAGCAAAGAGCAGCAGCATGAGAAAGCGGGGAGGGGGCGGCTTTTGGAACCGGGGAGTGGGTGAGCTGGACTGTGCCAAGTCCTCACTGTCCCAGGCACACGGGGAAATGAACCTGGCTGCCAAATGCCGGAAATTTCTTCGGTGTGTTTTTGCTCAGTTGCCCTTAGTGCCTTTATCATTGGGGAAACAATGTAATAAAAACGAGACCTTTTCCCTGAACGCATTAATAAAGATAACGTATTGGTTCAGGTCCAAAACCACTGGAGCCACATTTAATTTGCTGTGCTTATTGTTTGGGGATCTGGTACGCAGAGGTGCTCGGGGCCACAGCAACATCGCTGGGAACCCTGACAGGACGTACAAAAGGAGATGCCTGTTCTTTTCTTGGAATCTTCAAAATGCCCTAGGTACTAAATATTCTTAAATCTTCATAAACTTGGTGAGCTTTTCCAAAGGTTTTCATCTTGCGACTATTTTTAAAAGGGAAAACATATACTAATACACACACACAAAATCCCTAAATTCTACCAAAAACTCCTAGAGTTCACTGTTAATTCCTATGTAAGATAACTTTCCCTATTTTTTTAAAAATTTTTTGGTATAGAGGAGGGAGAGAAGGCAAAAGATTGAATATGTAAGTTACCCCAAGCCCCATACATTGCTTACCATATTAAGAGCATGTGTGCATTACTTCATAAACTATTAGTGACATGCACCTTTATTTAGACTCAATAAGACAAATAATGAGTTATGCAAAGTTATTTCTGACACAGGGCAAAATAGCTTTGCAAAAAGGCACCTTTCATGGGGATCGGCCCAGCCTGGCTCAGTGGCCGTCGTCCACTAGCTCCAAACAAAATCAGGAAATAAGTACAGCTGTGGACACCATGTCATGTGCCAAGTATAAGAAGTAGGTCATGTACAAGTCGTGATAAAACATGATGGTAAATGCCGCCTTCTCCCCATTCCATCCCTCTCTGTGGATTAAGGGCTTCCAAGTTCAGGATCAGCTGCCTAGGGACACCTTAGAAAGTCTGAGTGTGTGTTTTCCCCAAATTTATGAAAGAACATTGCAATGGTCATCAGCCTGGGGTTTGGGAATATCTAAAGTGAAAATGCTGAGATTTGGCCAAAGTACATAGAGTCTCCTTTCCCTAATATATGTTTTTATTGGCATTGCAGGTGTAACCTAGATATAAGTCAAGAAGCACTCAAATGACATTTATGTATATTTGATAAGGAAGGACAGATACTGAGACATGTCATACATTTGTATGTTCTCTCAACCTTCCTATATGAAATGCAGAGTATGTTTTCTGCCAGGACCCTGGGCCATCAGTGTCCATTTTTCTGATGTGCAGATGGCTAAATAATTTCTCCCAGAAGAAATGGTGTTCCTGAGGGAAATTTCATGCATGTGCAGTTACTGCTTAGTTAAAATAAATTCTGGGAAGCATACCTGGAGTTCATAGGTATCAGAAGTGCCTTAAAAAGTGACCCCAAAGCTGACTTGTTGATTTAGAAATTTTTGGAATAAAACTATTGGAATTTTGGAAAACTCCCACTCCGTATGATGTCAGGAGGTTAAGGATGTGCTGTTAACTGCTGAGAATCGGCATTTCATTGCGGGCGGAACTGGAAGCATTGCCCCTAGGAGACTGTACAGGAACACAGCGCACAAACCTTAAACGCACCAGCATTTTTTTTTTTCCCTGAGCTCTATAAAGATGGTGCATAGCTAAATAAAGACATTAATTTTACTGGCTTACACAGACTTCTTAAATGCGTGCGTGTGTGTGTGTGTGTGTGTGTGTAAAACTTAGAGAATAGACCAAGACATTCAATTAGAAAGAGGAAAGAGGGAAAGAGGAAGGCTTAGCTTCTCCCAGAGAAATAGTTATTTTTGATGTCTCCATGCCATCAGTAGGGAAAAGAGGATGTGGGAGGAATGGAGAAAGCATAGGCATTGGTATCTAAATAGCTCCATATGTTTTGAGAGAAGGTAAAAGAAAGTAAGGTAGGTGACAACGTATTTATTTGGACATGGGAAGGTGAAAGTTGAAGGAGTTTATGTCAATGGGTCCTTTTTGGTGTCCTAGGAGATGGCGTCACCTCTACAGTCATGAAGAATGAAGAAGCTAATTTGAGAGCTCTGATGTCACTGACAAATGGGAAGTAAGAAAGATTGATGAGCTGTAATGAGGGCCCAAGTAAAGCTGCCACGGACAAATACACACTAGTGGCTGTTACAATTTTGTTATTTTCTTCAGCTGAACTCAGCAAGTCAGGAACAGAGAGAATGAATGTGATGGGATTAAGTGAGTGTTGTGAATTGTTGGACCCAACACTTGAAGATCATGGGGATGAGGGACTCAAAGATGCTGGCAAGGATGTGGTTAAAATTGCTGACTATGGAGTCCAAGATGGGTGAGAAAATGATAGTCGAGAGACGTTCAGGAGGGTAGGAGCGCATGGTGGGACTGGAAACTTCACAGAATAGATGTAACTAGTGTGAGACATAGAAGCATTAGAGATAGAAGTCAGAGTGAAATTTTACTGACACAGCAGCTCCTGGTAGTGGCAATATCTGTGGGCTAGGGAGTGGATTGGTGTGTGGGAATGGAGGATAAGGTCAAGGAACCACAAGGCTGGGAAGACGGCTGAGTCAATACATGTATCATCTCATCTAGGATGATGCGAAGACTGGTTGAAGAAAAAAATCTATATATAATATGAGCAACTTAGCTCCTGAAAAGTTTAGCCCTCTTTGATTTCCTGTGAAAGTGTCACTAAAATGCTGGTCGATCGTGCTTTTAAAGAAGCCGAGAGTCAAAAGTCCACTAGACTGACCATCGGACGGTGTCCTGGAGGCATCCTGGGACATCATGGACCTGGCACTGGAACTGCAGAGTCCTGGTGTGGTTCTGCTGTTGACTGACTTGTCTAACTCTGTCTGACTAAATAACCTCTCTGGGCCCCTTATCTATAAAATGAGAGGTTTGGCTTGTGTGGTTTCCCAGGAATTTTCTGGCTCTAAATCACATTCGGTTTCAGCGGAATATTTGTTTCTAACCTCTCCCAAGTTGCTATTGAGTTTGCCTAATTGCTACCTCTTCTCCACTGATTTCATTCTGCCCACCTCACCCTCATATGACTCCTTCTTTCCACTCAGAGATAACAGTCCCAATTAGCTCAGGATAATTTTCCCAACTGCCAAAACTATTTCCAAAATGCAAAGTTGTGGTTGCTGATTCACGCGCTGCTTGAGAGGCACTGTTTCTTTCGGACTGGTTTCACATACGGTGCCATTACATCCAGAGACCAAGTCATTGGTGAAAAGCTGAGGTAACCAGGGAAAATGACCACTTGAGATGTTACTGTGAGACTCAAAGAGGTAAGAATGATAAAGCTGTCAAATCACCAACATCATCATCCATTACTAAAAAATGGAAAGTTACTTAAATATGGTGTGGCCTCTGCCCTTTGGTACCTTATAATTGAAAACATTGCAGCTTAATGCCAAACATGTAAACACAAAAAAACACCATGCAAACATCATCTTGTTGAGTGAATAAAGAAATTCATGATTTCAGAGTCAACAGATACTCCCAAAGGGCCCCCATTGAGACTTCAGGTCTCATTGGAAATGTACATTTGGAATTCATAAGTGGAAGGCCCGCACCATGGGGATGAATGAGATGACAAGCAGAGTGTGGGGTGCGATGACAGGCATTCTTGGCACAGTACCTGAAGAAGCTCCTCCTTTTACAGGGCTGGATGACAAGAGAAAGCAACGAAAACACAGAAAGAGTTGATGAGAGAGAGAACTAGGTCAGTAAAGTTCCACAGTATCAAAGAAAGCATAGTCCTGAGAAGAAGAGGCTGGTCTACAGAGGAAAATGACAGGTGAGTCAAAGATGATGAGGACTGAAATAGGTTATTGGGTTTGCCTGTTAGGAGGTGATTAACAACTTTCTCATCAGAGTTTCCATGGAATTCTGAGTCAGAATCCAGATACTATGTTTGAATAGTGAATGATTGGAGTGAAAGTGATGTTTCTAAGACCAGACTATTCTTTCAGAAAGATCAGCAACAAAATTTGATACTCAAGGTGGGTAATAGAGACAAGGGAGAAATTTGGGGGAAGAATAAAGATGTGGTTGGTAGTTAAAACAAAAGGGGAGAATTGATTGGAAGTGAGGACATTGAAGATGCATAAAAGAAGGAGAGTACAATGGATGAAGCAGGAAGCGGGTGAGAGAGAGGAGATCGTGATCACAGGTGAAGGAGGCAGAGGAGGAAGGCGAAGAGATTTTGAGGTTGAAGGGATAGATGATGTCGGCACAGAGACAGATACAAAACTGGCCAGTAACTGATATTTTATGTGGAGTTTCTTGAAAATTTTGAAACATGAGAAGAGGGGAGAAGAAGCAGAGTGACATGATCCAAGAAAGAGACTTAGAAAATTCTAGAAGCAGAAGAATCACAACAAGTCATTGGCCCAACTTCCACATATGCCCAAAGGTGAGAATGAAGATAATGCCTCACCTAACAGGCAACAATTTTCTAGAAAGCAAGAAATGGTTGGTGTAAAGCTTGATTGCTTGACTTCTTATTACCACTGACCCCGTTTCTACTGCTAACACATTGGAGGAACAGGGAGAAAAAGACATTGTTGATCCAAGGAAAGAGTTCTACTCTTGTGTGACCCATTGCTCTGAGGGTAGATATTTGACAACTCAGAGTACTTCTGATGTGGCACACAACCATTACTCTCGCTAAAAACTTTCCATCAGCTAGAGAATTTCACCTACTCATGTCACCCACTTTGTAAATTTACTCTAACATTTGGTTGACTTGAGCCCTATATTGGGAAAGATATACAGCTCCATAATCCCTTCTTGAAACAGCATCTGAGTATGCCTCCTCTACTGACTTTCACACATTATACTAGTGGTCATCAAAGTTTATCCTCAGATATCTACTGAAAGATTTTGAAGAAAAAAGGATACAGTCTCATACAAATTTTTTAAGTTCACATCTAATATTTTCACCAAAACTTTAAATAGTTATAAAGGATATAATTTTCCAGTGTGTTGTAAATAACTAACATTTAAAAGTAAAACAATTATTTTATCTTAAAAATACTAATAGCATCAAAATAGTATACTGGTTTTTTTAAAAAAAACAAACTTTTTATCGAAGTATAACATTCATTCAAAAATGTACACAAGTTTTAAGTATACATGTCGCTCGTTTTCAGAGTTAACACACCCATGTAACCAGGAAACAGATAGATCAAGGAATTCCCCCTTTTTCCTTCCAAAGACATTCCTCTGCCCCAACGGTAACCATTGTTGTGACTTTAGTATCATAGATTCGTTTTCCTATTTTAAAACTTTATATAAATAATAGAATTATTCAGTAGGTGTTCTTTTAAGTATGGCTTCTTTTGCTCAGCATTATCTTTGTGAGACTTATTGTTGGGTGTAGTAATACTTCATTCTCATTGTTGTATTTCATTCTATGGCAGGAATATATCACAATTGATTTATTTATGATGCCATTGGTGAACATCTGGATTCTTTCCAATTTTGGCTACTATGAGTAGTGCTGCTATAAATATTTTCTTGCATGCCTTTCTGTGAAGTATGTAAACATTTACGTTGGGTATATATCTAACAGTGGAATTGCTGGGTCATAGGGTCATACAGTCAGCTTTATGAGGTACTGCTGAACATTTTCCCAGGGTTTTTGTATCAAATTGTATTTTTACCAGAAGTGTTTGATGATTTTAGTTGCTTGACATCATTTGAGAGTTTCTCTTTTTCATTTTATCTATTCTTATAGGTATGGAATTTGAGCACTTTTTCAAATATTTTTGGTCATTTTGATATCTTTTTTGTGAAGTGTGTTTTCAAGTTTCTACCCATTTTTCTATTGAGTTTGTCTTTTTCTGACTGATTTGTAGATGTTCTTCATATGTTCTCTGTGTAGGTCCTTTGTTTGATGTACATGTTGAAAATATTCTCTTTCACTTTTTGGATTTCATTTTACTCTACAAGTGGTATCTTTTTATATAAAAGTTCTTAATTTTAATGTAGACCAATTTCCAATTATTTCCATTTATGGTTATAAGAAAGTTTTGCTTACCCAACATCATGAAAATATTCTTGCGAGTTTTCTTCTAGAAGCTTTATTGGTTTAGCATTCACATTTTGGTATCAGTCTCCCTTTATTTATGGTTTCGCTTTCTGTGGTTTCAGTTACCCATGGTTTGACTACAGTCCAAAAATATTAAATGGAAAATTCCAGAAATAAACAATAAATTTTAAATCGCACACCATTCTGAGTAGTGTAATGAAATCTTGTGCCATCCTGCTGTGTTCCTCTCGGGACATGAGTCATCCCTTCATCCAGTGCATTCACACTATATATGCTACCTGCCCATTAGCCACTTAGAAGGGGTCTTGGTGATCAGATAAACGGTCATGGCATCTGTGTTGTGTTCAGGTAACCTTTATCATCATAAGGTCAATACGTTCACATAACTTTTATTACAGTATATTATTATAATTGTTCTATTTTATTAGTAGTGGTTGTTAATCTTTTACTGTGCCTAATTTATAAATGAAACTATTATAAGTATGCATGTATAAGAAATAGACTATATAAAAATATGGTTTGCACTATCCACAGTTTCAGACGTGCACTGAGGATCTTGGAACATATTCCCTATAGATAAGGGGGGACTACTGTATACGGTTACTATTGTATTACCTAATTTATTAGGCGAAAATGAGTTTAAATTGATTCTTGTGTACGGCGTGAGGTAGAGGTAATATTAATTTCCCCCTCTATACAATTGATTCAACAATATTTACCAAAAATCCCTTTATTGCCACATAACACTGCAAGGACATCTTTGTCATAAATTAGGTGACTTTATATGTATGTCTGTGTTTTTGTATGTTATTTAGTTTCATTAGTCTATTTTCCCATTCTTGTACAGATGCTATACTATCTTAATTGCTATAGATTTATAATGTGGTCTAGTGGTATAGATTCCCCACCTTTATCATTCTTTTTTAATATTACTTTGACAATTCTTGACCCTCTCTATTTCTATATAAAATTTAGAATCTGCTTATCAATATACAGACACACACATAAACACACACATACACACAATAGCTTGGATATTGATTAAGATTATATTGATATATATTGTGATATATATTATGTATTAGATTAATTTGAACATTTATTTCCAATATTGAGTCTTCCAAGCCATAAACCTAGTATGTCCACCATTTAATACATCTTGTTCAAATTTTCTCAGTAATGTTTTATAGTTTTCAGTTCAATTTATAACTAATAAATTGTATTCTTTTAAAATTTATCTTTATTGTTTAAATATAAAAGCACATTTAATTTTTATATATTATTCTGGTTTGTAACAGCCCTATAAAATGCTTTACTTATTAATTATAATTAATTAATTTAAATTTGGAGAGTTCTATGCCTGCAATCTTGTTATCTTCTAAAGGGTCTTTTCTTCTCCATTTATTAGAACTCTTTATTTTCCTTGCCTTATTAAAATAGATAAGACCTCAAATGCAGTGTTAAACAGAAAAGGTAATAGTGATAAGATGACTTATTCTGATATCATGGAGACAGCTATCAATATGTAATAATTAACTATGATTTTTTGTAAGTACCCTTTATCAGATAAAGACATATTTTAATTATCCCTTCTATCTTGGTTTGCTAAAAGTTTTTTTAAATCATGAATTAGTACCAAATTATATTAAATATTTTTCAGCATTTATTGAGATGATTATATAATTTCTTCCCTTATTTGGCTAATGGGTAAATTACATGATCGTTATATATGTATGTGTGTATAAGTATGATATATATCTGGATCTAATTTGCTGATATTTTCATTGATTTTAAAAATTCATGTTCTTAAGAGATTGGCTTATACTTTTCACCTAGAGTGTAAACCTAAACATCATCGGTTTCTATGATGTTTATCAATGGTCTTCTTCTTTGGAAATTTGGTCCAAACTTCTTTGTCTCTTCAGCCCTCTGAGACTACTGAAAACACCACTCTGCATTGCAGAAGCTTTTTGCTTAGTTACATAGCATTTTTCCCTAAGCAGATTAATATTCGGCAAATTCCTCTGAGGAGACACACTAAGTATTGGACTTATTTCTTTGTATTTCCTCTCTCTGAGACATTGGGTTCTTCATGTCCTAGATGCCTTGGCATCCCTAACTATAATTTTTGTCTTACAAACTCATGAAATTGCCTGAAGCTCTGCTACCTTCTGTGCTTCTTCACCATGATGCTCTACTTGAGTTTCAGCCTCTCGTCCAGGGCTAATCAGCAAATGCTTCAAGTTAAAATTTATTTCAAAGGCCAGCTCACCTTTCTTTTTCCTCTCTGAGCTATTGGCCCATCGAGTTTTGGTTAGCCTAGTAGATGTTTGATGACCCTCGAGAGAATTTTTGTTTGTATTTTATCCAGCTTTCCCAGTTGCTTCATCAGAAGCAGGGTCTGCTGACAGTGACTCCATCTTGGCCCAACATAATAAAGATTTGATAAACGCTATTATCCATTTTTTTAAAAGTTCTATAATGTTGGAAATTTTACATTGTTCCTCCAACTGATCTATTTACATACTTTCATTCTACTTTCTCCATCAGTCTCCTAGGTAACAGAGGATCCCTATGAAATGTAATTTTCAATTTAAATGTCTATTGATCACCATATAATATTTTTTCTTAAACAAAATAAGCATAAACTTTTTAGAAAATTTAATTTCCTGTGATCAATGATTTTTAGTTCTTTAACTTTCTAATTCAATGGTTCTTACTTTTGTCTGCATTTTATATTACCTAGGGAGCTTTAAAATTTTCTCATATATAGATCCTATCCCTAGAGATTCTTATTTATTGGTCTTGGGTACAGCTTTAGCATTAAGATATTTTCAAATCTCTCCAAGTAGTTATGATGTGCAGCCACTGTTGGCAACCATTGCTCCAAAGGTCAAAACAAAACAAAACAAAACAAAACAAAACAAAACAAAACAAAACATAAAACCTGCCTCTGGTTTGAGTAACCATTGCAATTTACTAACACACAACTGATCGCGATAAATTAAATACATTATAAATTCTGATGAATGAGAATCCACAGACATCAGTATTTCAAATTGTACCTTTGTTTGTCTCTTCAAAGATTTTCATACTTCATGATAATACATCAATACAAATAAGAGGTATATCTTTCTTTCTAGATAGGTAAGATATACTTTTTTTTTTCTTTAAGGTTAATAGGGCCTTTGTGAAAGGAGAGGTGGGAAGAAGTAACCTCAACCAAAGGCACATTCTCAGGCAGATCAATATTAAGAAGAAATACAAATGTAACTCAAGGGTCGAGAACTTGATCATCTTAAAGCTATCCTTGCCACATACCCCTAGGGAATCTTCATGCATTCCCCAATTTAGGTAAGTGTACCATTTTGAAAACCACTACTCTGTAGTGCACCAGATAAGGTTCCTTTTCTCCTCAAAATTCATTCCTCACCTTTCTCCACCCTGCTCTCAGCCTCTGGAGGCTGATCTAGAATGGACTATATCATCAGCCTTTCTTGCCCTCTTGTTTCTGTTTAGGCTTGTTCAAGGAATTAGGAAGGAGAGAGATCAGGGTGTTGTTTATCTTCCAGGTTCTTTTTCAGCAGGATTTTCAAAGGAAGGCTGATTCCTTTGATTCAGGGTCACAATTCCTCTTAGGTGGCCATCTCTCTATGACTTTCTTCTTTCAGTTTTTGATGGTTACTCGCCCCTCTTGTCCTGTTGGCCCTAGAGAAGGTAACAGACCCAGGGTATTTCAGAATTCTTTGTTATTTCTCTACACCATTGGAAAACAGTCCCTGTATTATGTCCTTCTTAAATTGTCTTAACTTGAGTGCTCTTTCCTGATATATACAGGAACAGAGGAGCGAGCGCTCTGTGTGACTCAGTGGCTTACCCAGAGGTTGACTGGATCAGGGGTGTTACAGAACAGTTCTTCTAGTTCCTTGTCTTCTCTAATTAGAGAGCACAATAGCTATTTCTGAACCAAACCTCAACAGACAAACTTGGTATTATGGCTCTGTCAATATACAGATCCAGAGAGTGAATGCTTCAGCTGACATCATTCAAAACTAATACAATGAGAACATGAATATTCTGTTCTGGATCATTTCCTGCCCACATCTTTATGCTTGGCAAAGGAGGGATAATTTGACAGACAAACACGAAAGGAAGAATGTCAAACATATACAATACGTACATTCTTCCATCACTTTTTCCCATTTACCCCTTATTTATATATAATTATATCTTTTGTTGTTAGCAAATTGTTTCTTGGATGTCAGCCTCCTCTTCTTAGCTAGACTAAGCTCCACGGGGATATAACCACATACTTATTTTTCTTCGCAGCTGTACCCTGAACACTTTCTACTCCGCTCTCTTCCATTTCACCCATATTTTGCATGTTCAGTCTGGTGTCAGGCTCATCTATTGAGTTAATTTTAATCGTTTGCATTTTTTTAATTCATTCATTCAACAATAATATTTATTGAGACTCCATGCTCTGCATCGGATGAGTTGTGGGATACAAAAAGGAACAGAGGACCCTGACTAATTTTAATTATACAAGAGTGTAATAATGACGGATTTTAAAAGATTTGGTTGCTTAAAAAAGATCATATGCCTGTATTCATCTTTCACAAAACTCCATCTGCCCTCACTGTGACTGTCAGAGTGCTTAGTTGAAAACAATACAAACCAACTCTGTGTAACTTAAGTAGAAAGGGAATCTATTGGGACAATACCTTATAGATTACAAACTCAACCTAAGGTCTGGAAAATCAGGTTTAGAAAATAGGCAGAGACCTAAGGAGGCTAGCAGGGGCAGATGAGAGTTTAGGCAGAACACACATGGATAACATGGTGCTGTCACAGTGCTGTGATAGATGCCTGCCTTCATCACCGGACTCTTGATCCTGATATCTCTCTAGAGACTGGAGATCAGAGGCTAGCACTTCCCCTGCCTCTGGCAGGTGTTGTCAACAGTCTCGGCCCTTCGTGCCACACTCACTCAAGCCCCTGAGGTCCCATGGTGATCATCTGTGGAGATGAGTGTAGGTCCCTGCCAATTGCTAATGGTCTAGGAGAATGAAGGTATTCAGGGCTTCTGAGAGGTGGCACTCTACCCCAATCGAGACCCATACACTGGAAGATTTCCCCAACATAGGAAGGAGGCCCCAAAATGCTCGAAACTCTACTCTCTCATAACGAAGTTGGCAGCCAACGCTGATGATGGTCTTATGCATGGATAAACTACTTAGGAAGTGCTGAATATTTCAGACACTCGTGAAGCCATCGTTATCAGGATAAATACTAATGAATTTCCCAGGAATCGGGCTACTCAGGGCAGAGTTTGTCATTGTCATTTCACTCAAATATTTGTAAGAACAAAAGAGATCAGGGTTAATTCATTCGTTCATTACCATAAATATTTATTGACCACGTGTTAAGTGCAAAGTGGTGGGAGGTAATAAAAATATCGCTGCCCTATCTGCCATTCTAGTGTCAGCTTCTCGCCTAGTGCTGTCGATCTCGAAGTTACAAGGATCTCCCTCTACTAAAATTTAGCCCAATATCTATCTAACTCATGCCATCCAACCCCCCACCTGCACTCCTTAGGGCTTCTCTTGGTGAAGACAGACTAAGAAAAGAAAGTTAAGTGGATGGTAAAATGCAGAAAATGACTCCGTGTTAGAAAATTTACTATTAAAATTTTGGCTAAAAAGCAACGGAGAAACCCGAGAGCATCCTGGCAATGAAGATAATTATATAAAGGAAGAGGAGATACAACTACTAAGCAAACAATTTGAAAGTCATCTTTAATTTTCCTTGTCCCCTATATGCAACATTGGCTCTATGCCAAATCTTAGATGATTCCATATGGATATGACCGCTGCACCTACCAGTCACGGAGCAGCTACTCTGTACCATGCACTGCACTTAGGCACACCCTATTCGTTATTTCACTTGGTCTTTAAAACAATCCTATGACGTAGCTAGTTATTATTATCTCACTTTATAAATTAGCACACTGACTCTCACTGAGGATAAGTAGCTTACTTAGTCACACATCCAGTAAATAACAGAGCTAGGAGTCAAACCCAGCTTTACCTGACTCAAAGCTTAGCTCTCAACCACTGCTCTACACAGCTTTTCACTTAAAAAGTGAAAGAGAAAGTTTAATGGATATTCAAGTCTGAGAGATGTTTCCTGAACTTGAAATAGATATCTTCTCTGCAGATCGCCCTGGGGTCTGGTTTGATAGAAAGTGGTTGAAGCATTTTGTTTTATTTTTGAATCTGGCGTACATGAGCTTGCTCATCTGAATAATGTTGATGATGGTATTTTGGGCCATTAACTGGTGGTGGATAAACTTCTTAGGAAGTGCCGAACAATTAAGTGCATACAACAATTAAGAGTTTTATTGTGGTGAGTCCTGACTGTTATTTTAGATACCCTTATGCTACTACCTGAGCATGGTGAAGATACAGCATAGAGATTTTTGTGACTGCCTGTGGCTGGTCACAGAATGAACAAGGTAAACAATAAGCAAGCAGGCCCCTGATTCTTTCTTTTAAGACCGCTTTTGCTATAGACTCACACTCCCCAGTCTTTTTACCATATACATATTACTGTTTTATTTGCAAGAATCTTCTAAAAATGAAAGAAATACTGAGTCTTGGACTTGACTTTATAGAACACCGCACGTGCCAAAGCCATTCCAAATCTTACCTCACTGCAAAATGTTTTTGTGGCTGGTTTTATTTTTCATGTCTTTCCCTTATTTTAGGTCATTATAACACATTTTATAGGTCAGTGTCAAACAGTGAGACTTCACCAGTATGGGGACTAATCCTGGAAGTCATGCCAGAACCCACAATTGTAATCCACTAAATTCATGGAAATGCAACATTACAGCTGGGGTTTTACGTATGTGGAAATCGTGAAAACTCTCAAACTCAAATCCCGGCCGCAACCCACAGAGAAAATGAGAACTGCCCTCTATCCCGTAAGTGGCCAGCCTGCATGCCGTTAACGACCCCATTTGTGGGGTGGGAGACCCCTGCTAGTTCACATTTCAATAAACCATAAACTTTTACATGCGCACTAAACACCAGAAAGCTTGCAATCATTTCACTATTATCTAGATCCATTGAATATGCATTTATGCCATCAAAGATCAAAGCGCAAGACAAAATACTGTGCCTTTAAAAACCTTACATTTTGATCCAATCAATACCTCCTATGTCCCCAGGAGTGTAGCAACATAGAAAATAAAGTTTTCTAGTCCCATTTGAGCTCCCTGGATATTCTATTTTACAGCCATGGTTTTCACTTGCATACAATCCTCACGTCTTTTTTTGCTAAGCAGAGCCAGCAGGGGCAAAACTGTAAAGAAGTGGTTTTCAACTTCAGCTGCACAATAGAATCATCTGGAAAGTATTTAAGAATCCTGATGCTTAGGTTGCACCCAGACCAATCACATCAGAATCCTAGAGGTGGGACACAAGTATTCATAATTTTTAGCTCTTCCCAGGCGGGTGTGCACTCGGGCTGAGGACCTTGCTGTCACACGTGCCCTTGTTCTTTCTCTCCTCACTTTCTATCCCTCTTGACTTTGCTCTGCATCACATCCTCCCCTCTCTTAAATTCCCTAGACTCCAAAATGATTTTTTCCTCTAAAGGAAAATGGCCTCCTAAGAGGAAGAAAACATCTCAAATGGAATGTCTGATATTCTGCACTGTGGCAGTCTGCTATCAGAGACGTTGTGGGATGGATTTTATATTTCTACTCCACCTCAAAGCACTTCATGAAATAAACGGCCTGTTCCAACTATTGCAAGAAAATTCGGTTTCTGTGGATACCCAAGGGCTGTGAACAAGGACAGCATTTCTTAAGATGTGGGCCAAGTCGCCTGGACTCCAACTCCAGATCACCTGAACGCCTAGGACAGGGCCTCGTAATCTGCCTTCTAACAGGCTCCTCAGTGATGTGCATGGTTTGGAAACTCCTGAAGCAACACGTTGACTCTCCAACCGCTGGACCATTTCTATAGATCAGCTTGTTCAAAAGATTAGGAAATTGAGTCCTATGCTAATACAAATAATAGGTGGGAATGGATTCTTACAAAGAGTTAAAATACAATAGAAATATCTAGTTGTGTGCAAAGCTATTGGGTCTCATTGATAGTAACTGTATTTGACTGTGTCTTATTCAATGGATAAAGAAAGAGGCTCTTGGAGGGGATTTACATCATTGATTCCCAAATACTAAAATTTCATGCTTGTACATCACACAGTCTGTGTTTTTGATACAGCCCCGGCTGTATCTAACTGCGTGACCTTGGACAAATTACCTAATTCCTCTGATTATCATCATCTGTCAAATGGGGACCGCGATGCCTCACAGACTATGTGAAAATGTAATGATATGATAACTGTGGAAAGTGCTTTGTAATCTGTGGTGCATTACGCAAGTGCTGGCTGTTGTTAGGGTTCCTACGGTTTAGGCCAACATCTTCATGTTGTACAAAGCTCACAAAAGTTCTAGTCCTGCCAGGTACATATCAGTGAGTTTCCAGGCTGGGCTGGGACTCCAGCCCAAGAGTCCCAAGTGGACCCAGTGCTCTTTCCATTCCACCCCCAACATTAAATTGAGATGCTTGACTCAAATTTGTATCGTGTTGAGCAAAGAAGTCAAAGCCACGAGTTGAATTCCCCACATGACAGCAAAAGAATACATTTTAAGACTTTAAAAATCCTTCCCTTCTCTTGCTTTCCAAAGAGAAATTGACAGTGTCATGTTAGATACCTGAAGGATGTTAAACTCAAGAGAGAGCCGATGGGTGGAGAGAACTGGAAAAGATGAGAGAGCCAAATCGTGCTACGGAGACAAGATGAGGCCAACGGCAGAAGCCAAGATTCAAGGAGCAAAGGTAGAGAGGGGCAGGGAGGGTGGAAGGAGAGGAGTAGCCGGTGAAAAAGGAGGCGGGAAGGCAGGAGGCGCCTCACAGAGTGGAACCTGGACGAAAAGAAATGTTCGAAGAGGACGATTAGGAAATTTTGCTTTCAAAGGACGTGCAATACAATCTGTTTGTCCTCTCACCAAGACCCCTTCAGGAAAGATCTGCATTGCTTTGAAATGTTTTAGAGTCCAATTTGACTTTGATTGCATGTTTGTTTTTTAGAATGTATTGAGTCTGGCATAAAGAAAGAGTCGAAAAAAATGTAAGATGGTTACATCCATTTGGGTAAATATTTTATCACCACTTTTCTCTCCGGAGCTTTAAAACATTACAGAAGCTAAATAAACTACCATCGAAAAAAACAAAATAAGCAATCCACAAATCGTCAGGACTTGTTAAATGGGTCAGGCACTGCCTCTATGTCAGGAGTCCCGTCTCCGTCTCCGTCTCCAGGCTAAGGAGCCTTTCCCAGGCTGGACCTGCAGAGCAAGCAGCTTCTTGCAGTTCCTTCGCCAGTTCAGTCTGCGCCTCCAGTGTGTCAGGGCCGTCTGAACCTGTCAGCGTTCAATCACGGGCACAGATTTCCACTGCTGGTTCCTTCCCACTGCCTTCCTGCCTCATTTACAGTCTACATCCTCAACTTTTTTTGCATCATGCTCCATTTTTAAAATCCACTTCGTACTACCATTTTTATCTGCATTTAATCTCCTCGGTCCCTAATCCTTCGCTGAGCCTCTGATTTATAATTTGTACCAGTTTCTCAAACTTGATTCTTAACCCTCATCCCCAGGACTGGTGTCCAGCTTTCCTCTTTGTCTGGGGTTCTCCTTTGCTCTCAGCCATTTCTGGAAACCTTGCC
Organism: Pteropus medius; assembly: GCF_902729225.1. Lineage (NCBI taxonomy): Eukaryota > Metazoa > Chordata > Mammalia > Chiroptera > Pteropodidae > Pteropus > Pteropus medius. Next base: position 5,095,330 of record NW_024346667.1, on the reverse strand, counting down.
CCCACCTCATCCAGCCTCTCCCATAATACCAAGATGAGACTAGCTAGCAACCTCTGTTAAACTCACTCCTGCCTCCCATGAAGCACCACAGAAAAAGTAAACATCTCTTTGAAAATAAGGCTATTGTATTCCCCATGCACTCTTTAACAGCCCAAGGATCTGACTTATATTTCTAACATTGGCATCTACACACAGAATGAACTACACATCACTATCTGCAGTTGACCAGTCACCAAAAAACGTCAGGGAACCTCTTCAGTGCCCTCCACACATCAGAACGCCTGTGCGAGCGTGTGCTTTTGCGTAGATCCATCTAGACCTCTGCATTTGGTGTTTATTAATTTTTTTAGAGACTTTAATTAGGTAACAACACATGTGTCCTATGTTATTTCCATTTGTTGATAAATTCTTTAATTCTTAACCAATTCTATTCAAGCTTGTCAAAGATTTTTTAAACCCCATCTGCTTTGCCATCTATTGCAATTCAAAAAAAAAGGGAAAATCCCACTTGTATTATACAGTGTTTCCCAGGAGGTCACATCATTTTCACTTTTATTTCCAAATTGCCTTCTGAGGGCACAAATGTGACATGAATTAGCCCCGAAGCTAATTGGAGCAAAACTATTTATAGTCTGAATAAAATATTTTTATAGACTTAAGTAGCATAAAATCAACAGTAAACATCTGTATTTTTGTGAGAAATACGAAGTGAGTCTACAGAACTCTATCATCGATGGTCTTTACTACCTTTTAAAATCAGCACATTTTCACCGTGAGAGTTGCTAAGTTCTTTCCTTGGACACCCCACCCCACATTTCAGCTCTGCTTCTTTGCTGGGGAACACGACGGGTGGGGGGAGATGCAAAAGAAAGATAATTGCAAAAACGTGGGGCTTTATGCTTCAGTTGCCAGCTTTCCCACTCCAAATGATATACTGGAATCTCAAGTTCTGTATAATTCTTTGTGAATAAAGCATAGAATTCTTTTGAGGGAAAACGTACAAAGAAAACGTGATTTGTTTGAAACGGGAAAAAAAGCTACCTTTCCCCTGTTGTCAGCATTATTATCAACTTCTTTATTTTTAACCGTTTTTTCCCCCAGTATGAGATAAAGAGAATTGGAAGTGAATTTATTCAGCTTAAGTGAGCTTCTTCTTGGGGGGACGGGGGAGGGTGTTAACATTTCATTTTTGGGTCTCCCATCATTAACCACAGCAGGCTGTGGCTAGGCAGGGTTGCCACGCCTCACACTAAGACACATTCCTTCTGCTTTCTAAATAACCTTGACACAGGCTAAGCTTCCTAGAGTTCCTTTATAGAAATTCTAAATACATGCAAATACATCACCATGCCAATGAAATAAAGAAGAGAAACAGAATTTAGAAATAGAGCTGCAGGGGAAAATCTCCATAAGGACTACCCTGGAATGGTATACAGAGATTCAAAGTCTGTTTCCAATAATTGGAATAATTGGAGAATGAGTTATGTTTAAAGTCGTTCCAAACCGGGTGAGGATGGAGAGAGGTCATGTGTTTTGAGGAGGGGCAGGTCAGTGTGTCTTGTGACAAGTCGTTATCTCTGTTTGTAACAGAAAGCTGTATGTTTGTGTTAAAAAATAAAAAACAGTGATGTGCCTTTGGGTACAGTGACTGCAGTTGGGCAGCTGGAGAAACAGAGAAAGGCTTCACTTAGACTCAGGGCAAATGAGAGGGGATCAGAGTGGTGTGAGGGAAACATCCCTAGCGAAATACTTTTTTTCTAAGCTCTGCCAAGTAGCAGTTGCTCTGGGCAATCTGTTTTCACTCTGTGGACCTTGCTTTAGTCTTTAAAAAAATGGTTCTATTAGCCTAATGATTCTCAACCTTTCTGATCTAAGGATCCTGCCACAATCTTAAAAATTGAGAACCCCAAAGAGCTTTTGTTTACATAAGTTCTATCTATCAGTAATTACCATATTGAAATTAAATGAGCAACATGTTTATGAAAATTAACTATAATTTCCAAAACAAAGATAAATCTAGTGAGAAGAGTAACATGGTTTTACACTTTTGTAAATCTCTTCAGTGTTTGCCTTAACAGAAGACAGCTAGAGTCTCATATCTGCTTCTGCAGATTTAATCTGTTGCAATTTCACACATTGTGTAATTTACATAAGGAGGCCATGTTTGTAGAGAGAGGGGCAAGACTAAGTGAAAGTACAGAGAGAGCAACATGTAAAGATAAAGACAGAGGTTAGGGTGATGCTTCTACATGCCAAGGACTGCAAAAGATTGCCAGAAGACCACCAGAAGCTAGGCGCAAGATATGGAACAGATTCTTTCTTAGAGCCCTCAGAAGGAACTAATCACCAGTACCTTGTTCTTGGACATCTAGGCTTCAGAATTATGAGACAATAAATTTCTGTTGTTTTAGCCACCACCAAGTTTGTGGCATTTTATTACGGCAGTCTAGTAAACTGATACAGTCTCTTTCAACGAATGTGTCCATTTCATCTATGTTTTTGAATATATCAGATTAAAAATAGATTGGATTAAAATCAGGGAACTTGAGATGGAATATAGACTGATAACTATATCTAACTGTATCACAAATGTATGACATGACAATGAAGGAGGTAAGGGAATGCCAAGGGAGAACTCGTAACTTTACTGTGGAAAAACCTGGTAGACACAATCTTAACCAAATAATCAAGTTTAGTGTCATCAGTAACAAGATATATTAATATCACATATTCCCAAAGAAGGACACATCACCATCTCTTCTTCCCCCAAATCCATTCTAATCATGAGAAAATATTAGACACAAACTCAAATTGAGGGACATTCTATAAAGTATCACCAGACCATTATTATTTTTAAAATGTCAAGGTCATATAGGACAAGGAAAGACTGAAGAAATGTCACAATTAGAAGAGACTAAAGAAATATGACAACGGAATGCAGTGTAGCATCTGGGTTGGATCCTGAATCAGAATAAGTATCGTAGTGTAAAAACTGGCGAAATTTGAATAAATTCTGTAGTTTAATTAATAGGATTGTGCTGATGTTGATTTTTTAATTTTAATAATCGCATCATGATCATGCGAGATGTTGACAGAGGAAGTTGGATAAAATATGCTATCTTTGTAACTCTTTTGTACATTCAAAATTATCTCAAAACAAAAAGTTTTTTTTTTAATTAAAGAAAAAAATAATGTGAAAAGTGACATTGTTTTTACATTTTTGAAAATCTATTTAATGAATGGCTTATTGGAAATCAGGTGGATTTTGGATTTTGTATTCAATCTGATACAATACTATGTGCCGTAGAGCATCTGGAAAACCCCATTTGTGAGAAAATGATAGTGAAAAAGGCAAATAATAGTATTATTACAAAAATATGTTTTGACCTTGTGGATTCTTGAAAAGGTTTACGGATCCCCAGGCCCTAGACCACATTTGTGAACCACTGCATTGGGGTAACACTCGTGCGTTCTCGATTCCACTCATGGGATATTGGTGAGTTTGGGAGACAGAATTTGGTTTCTGAATTTTGCGGGAAGACACCTACTTGCAGAAAGCTTCTATTACGGGGTTGGAGGGGGTGGTGAATTCAGGAGAATTCAGGAGAATGTTATCAAGCCCATTTTTGGCTACTCCTAGATTATATTAAACAAACAGCTCCGATACTACTAAATCAGACTTTTTAATCTCTACCCACAGGAGTCCTACCTTATTTTTCAGTTAGCTTGGCACTTTGACTGGAATCAGAGGTGTTATTTCCTCCCTAAATCCACATTATGAGCTTTTGTGACTCTGTGAATATATTTAGCCCTTAATAGAAGGATAAAGGAGACTAAAATGGTAATAAATAAGAAAAGAAAAAAATCGTCCAGAATATTCAGGTCCACCAAAGAAATCCTTGGATTCTTTCTCTGAGCTCATTCTAGCTCTAAGAACAGCCTCGTGTTTCTTTGTGTGATATCTGTAATGCTGGACGCACTTAGGTTCAAAAGCATTAATAACAAAGTAAATGACTATCATATGTGTCCAGTTATAAATCTTGTCTTTCTCCCATGACGAAAGCTTGGCTGTTCATTTTTGCACTGAAGTTCCAATTCATCTTTCTCTCAAACTAAATCTGGAGAAAGATCGCTAAGCCATTTCAAAATGGCATCCTATGAGAAAGGAAACCTTGGCAGCTCAGCCATTTAGCCCCATCCAAGCTCGGAAGGCAGCCGCTACCCACAGTCAGTCATCACAACGTGTCCCAAACTCCTGCTTTGCGACTGCATTTTTGAAGTACCTCTAGAACTAAATTTGTGCAATCTGTTTCTGTTTTACTATAATTTCTCTTTAATTGGTACTCCACTAATCCAGAATTTTACATAATTTAAACACCACTCTTATGATTTCTATTTAAAATTGAAAATTATTTCCTTATTGAAAATGTTTTGGGCTCTTAAGAAAATATTTGATCTTCAAAACAGGTTTTTATTTTTCAAAATATGAGCTGAAAGATTAAATATTCTTTGTTTTTCTTTCACTTCCAGTTCTGACAATTCTCTTTCTTATAAAGGTCATTGAGATTTTTGATGTAAACCAATTGAGAACCATAATTTCTCCACTTTATTCCATTTATAAATATTCAATACTACATTTTTTTGTACTTCGTAAAAGAAAAAAAATCTGATTTCTTTAAGAAATATTCTGTAAATTAAATTCTTTATCATCTAGTCTTGTGGTTTGAAGATCTTTTTCTACAAAAGAAAAACACATGTGTAAATGCTGCTTACAATTTCACGAATGCCTTGTTTTATGGTGCTTCACTTTATTGCACTTTGCAGATTTTGCATTTTTTTACAAATTGAAGGTCTGGTGGCAACTCTGCAATGAGCATGTCTATTGGTGCCACTTTTCCAACAGGCTCGTATTATGGTTAGCATCTTTTATCAATAAAGTATTTTTAAAATAAGGTATGTACATCTTTTAAACATAATGCTATTGCATACTTAATAGACTACAGTATAGTATAAACATAACTTTTATATGCACTAGGAAACCAAAAAATTCATGTGACTCATTTTATTGCTATATTCACTTTATTGTGGTGGTCTGGAGCCAAACCTGCAATATCTCCAAGGTATCCTATACTTAATATTAAATAATTATAAATGAATAATAGTGCTGACATGTACAGTTCAAGGAACACTTATACAACATATCTGTACATCCCTGATTTTGGCAACACAAATAAATGTTACACCCTAATTTCCAAGGCACAGTGTTTCTTACATAGTCACCCATTTTGAGATATTTAGAATACTTTTTAATTTTGTGCCAGTTGCAAAAGCTGACGTGTTTAACCTAAGTCACCAGCTTAATATGAAGAGTTCTATGTAAAAAAGTATTACTAAGGTTTTATCTCCAAAATGAAGATGCTTTCAGATCCCTTTTCACACATCTCAAATTTGGAGGTCTAAGAAAGGTTTTAGAAATGATTAGTATCACATTACAAAACCACTTGGAACTTGTGTTAATCAGCCATCTCCTTCCTTTTTAATCGTCAAGCTGATTCTGAAACTCATGGTATGTACATTCACACCGTACTTTAAGTGATGGCACAGGCTGGCTTCTAACTATTCTGTGAGGATTTTTTCCATTTGAATTTTTTTGATACTAATACTCTCCTCTCATTACCAAATCCCTAAGCACATCATAGTTTCATTATCAAGGAGAATACCACCTTCTGAGGCTCTGAACACTCGGCGAGGAAAAATGGCTTCACTAAAGGAGACCATTGGCCACGTGCTGAAAGATGGCACATCAGTGCACTTGTTTAATTTTTGGTCAAAAACAGACTCAAAGTTAAACAACTTTGAGCAAATAATAGGCAATTGAAGTTGACCATTTTAAAATAGAGACAATGAGCATGAAAAATCAAGATGAATGCATTGTTTCAATTTCATGGACAATGTGAATTAAAAGCAGGCCACTGCCATTCTGCTTTAATTTAAATGAACAGAATGTTTTCATTGTCTCAAAAACCAGTTTATTTTCAATAGCATTTACAATATATTTTTCTTGGTTTGCACGGCTCTTTGGAAAAGCATCGGCAAAAGTTATTGGCTATGGAAAAGACAATTCACTTAGCCATTTTCCGGGCTACAGAGGTGGTGGAAAACAGATTTCTTCAGATGAATTGCTATTGGCCATTAAAAATATATAGTGCTTCTCTTTAGGCTAAATTTGTCTGGCATGTTTTTATTCCAGGATAAAATCTGAAAAGTGATCGATGGCAGGGAAGCAGGATAAGATCTATTTCACACCAGATTTGTTATTCCAGTTAGCCATAGAACAAAATTTTTCCAAGAGAAGTTTTCATCAGCTTATATTGGACCAAAGATTGTGACCACAGACCACAGTCAGTGCCATCCAGCTGGCTTCTCCTATGAGTGCAACGGGGCTATGACATTTTAGCAGAATTAGGAGGCCAGAGAGTCTACCTATTCAATTGTGCCTCTATTCCTACCCACTCTCCACATTGCCTCCCTCAGCTCCAGCAAAGGCCGATAAAGCACATGTCTACAATTGAAGTTATTAGGATGAAAGGAAACCCACAGGAAACTAAGCAAAGTCATGCCCTGCAACGGGACTGTGCCTGCTCCCCTGGGAAGAGCCGGGAGCTGCCTTACACCTCTTCGGCACTAAATGGGAGCTGTGAAATTGGTGACTTTGAGCACAAGCTTGATAATGGTAGGGAAAAAAAATGGGTTGGAAATATTTTCATGAAAACGCAGGGTCTGAGGCTTTGTAGAAAGTCAATAAGGCAGCTGACAAAAGATGGGATATCTGGAGTGCACTTTGAGAGAATTTTTGGGTGCTCTTGATAAGAAAAGAAGCTCTTTGGGGAACGCTCAGTTGTTTCTTCTACAGGGAAGCAATAGGAGGCACAGTTTGGACTCTTGAGTATTCTAGAGGCTGAGGACGACTCTATGAGAGGGCCACAAAGCTGAAAATGATAAAGACAGCAAAATAAATATTTGGCCTTCTGTTCCGCAGCCTACTACTTGTGTGGGCTCTCAGACTTCCTCTCCACTGAACTTACGACCAAACTGTCACTGTCATTCCCTCCCTTAATTCGTCTGTCTTTTCTTTCTGCCAAAATGTTTTTATGAACCCCTCAGAGATAGTAACTCACTTCAAACTTGAATGATTAGTAGATGGAGTCTAAATATACAGAGTATATATGGGAAACTTCAGTTGAGCACATGGATATAATGACTACTTTCTACTCCCTCAGTTAGTTCAAGTCATCCCAGCTCGCCTAACGATAGGTATGAAAGATCCCACATTATGAAAGAGAGAAAAACAGGAATATAGAACCAGAAGGTGCAGAGGTGGGGCGGGGAGAGTGGCGGGGAAATAAAACTCGAGAAGGCACACAATGCAACAGACAGAAATTCCCATTCGTTATGAGTCATATTACGTCAGACAAGTGAAATTCCATCCCTCAGTGAGCTGACCCTGTGAAGTGGGTATAATTTCACTGCAGCCCTTCACCCTCAGAGTATTAAAAGAATTAACTGAGATGATATTTAAAACACTTTGGAGATAAGAATGCAAGGTGGCATAAAATGCCGTCTCCAAAGGAAAGGAGTAAGAAGACTGTAGAAGACTTTTTCAAACTGTATTTTTCAATATCGCTTTTGTTTTCAGTGCTTTACAATCTCAGGGAAACAAAAACAAAACTCCAGCTCGTGTCTCACATCACTGATGGAGAAGACCGTTTTCTGGCCCCTGCGAACACACAGACACCATGCTTTCACCAGGAAGAGCTCTCGGCCCTCCCAGCCTCATGTCCAGATGCGCTTTTGTTCCAGGTACTTTATGTGATTGATGCAGGCAACTTTGAACCACGACTTCTAAGCCCACCTGTCCCTTTTTCATCTAAGCTGAAAGTAGGATTCTAGTTTAAGAACTGAGTGGGCAATTTCAAGGAATTGGTTTGGAAAAGCCAATGGAAGCAAGGGAAAGGTCACGAAGTCCTGTTTTGACACAGTGCGTTACTGAACTGGGTGAGGAGGCGGGTTTTAAGGAAAGAAGGGGAAAGGACCACACTATAGGAGAAATCATAAATACTGTGGCAATTCAACAAGCCAGTTAATTGTACAAAGGAAAAATAAGTTGTGAAGAGATAAAGGGAAACGATGAAGGGAGCAGAGAAAAAGCACTGTGGGAGGAAGCTTGTAATTAAAAACACAAAGAATGAAAATGAATCACAACTGGCTAGGAAGATGAAAAGAGAAGAATGGAAAATGAACTAGTTTGCGTTTTTTGTTTTTTTTTTCTTTTTTTAAGAGGCAATGAAATGATAGAGGAAAAGACTCTTCCAACAAAAAGCAAGGTTTAAAATAATGAAAAGATATTTCAAGAGCAAAATGGGGCCCAAGGGGATGCCTCAAACTAAATGACAGATAAGAAAACCTATAACCCAAAATAGGAAAGAAAGAGACAAAACATATGGGGTTGATAAACTTAGCCAGAAACACATGAAAAAAAAACCCATTATAAAACATGCCTGTTTTATTCAAACATTAATAAAAGAATGAGGCTCTGAGAGTAATAACGTATGATTTATTATCCCACAACATGCTGTCTGTCACTGCTGGCAGCTTCAGCATTTCTACTTTTTTGAGTGACAACCTCCTATCTTTGCTATTTCTCCCACTTTTTAAAGTCCCCCCTCCATCCCCAGAGGAAAACATATTGTTCTTCTAGAACCAGTTTAAACAACAGGCCAAGAAACCCTGTATTTTGAAGGTTTACTGGGAAAGAAGATGTGCAGTTCTAAAATTTCCTCCAAGTAGAAAAAAATGAGAAGCATTAGATCAAATGGTGGTCAATACCTAGAATGTGCTCCAATAGATTTATATCTGTAAATGGGAATAAAAGCAATTTATAGGGTTATTGGAGGACAAAATGAGATCATACACTTAGAGCATGGTCTGGCACCTAATACGCGCACAATAAATAGTTGTTATTGTTAGCAAAATAAATTTAGTTTACATCGCCAAAGGCAGATGGCACTCTTAAAGCAACTGAGATATGAAACTAGGGATGTGTGGCCCAAAATGTAAAGTTTGACCTGTTATGACTCTCATGCCAGAAGACTAGAAGATTGCAAATGAAATCTCAGTTAAAAGAAAAAAATCCAGGGAGAATCCAAGGACTTTAAATCATTACACTGCAATTCTCTTCCAGACAAGCTGATATTAGGTTATAATTAATAAAGGATTGGACTATCAAACTCTTAAAATAACCCATAGGGCAACGTGGGTTCTCCAAAGGAACATTTTAAAATATGTTATCAATAAATTACTGATGTCCTTAAAAAGCTAAAAACACATGAGGATAAACAATTAGTTGCTGTAGTCTACAGAGAGTTTGAAAAAGCCTTTGACAGAGTTCCATGTAAGTTATTTTTAAAACCTGGTCATGGTGTTAGCGAAGAGGATATTTTATCTTGGAAAGAGTTTAGAGATAGGAAACCAAAGGGTATAGGTAATGAACTCTGAATAGAAATGGTCATAGGAGAGTACTATAAGGACGTCAGGAATTAATAAATGATTTGGAGGAGAGAGAACACAGCAAAACATTCGTATTCGAGGATGATGCTAAGTCGTTTTTGTGTAGTTGAGATAAAGTAGAATTCTGAAAGATCTGATTTCGCTGCGAGAATGACCAGAAAAATTGTTGATGTTGGACAAGTATAAGGCATTGTATGTATATATTAAAAAAATGCAAGCCAGAGCAATGGGATTCTAGTAATGGAGGAATAGCTCCTATTGGACCAAATTGCCTTCAAATAATAAATATGAACTCTGGAGAAAATGTTAACTACCCAGAGAACAAATGAAAGCAGGCAAAAACTCGGTAACAGTTTACACTAGGAAGGAAGAAATAGTATAGGATACGTTTCTCATTTTTTCTCAACTTTTTATCTGAAAGCAGACCCCAGTCCACACCAGATGGAGTGGCTAAAACTTGGCCAGAAAATCCACAGTCCTACTGGCTTGAGGAGAACCAGCAGTGCAAAACTGTGACCCCCGAGGGAAGGGGAACGCTGTTAAGGTGAGGCCTGCAGCATTCTGTGATTGACAGATTATTGACATAGTCCAACAGTTATGTTCAACATTAGGAAAAAAATAGCTCTTAAGGGAAAGTGGGAAGGTTGATTTCGGAGAGTGTATCAACGTTTACTTTTGGGGTGGTATTGGTTAAACAAAACAAAACACCTCCACCACCACCAACAGTAACAAAAATGTGAGCTGGAGATGCCACTGATTTGATCCAGCGTCGGCAAAGGTGATTTAGTGAAGTGATTAAGGGAGTATTTGGCCTCCAGATCTGGACTTGCATGGCCTCATTTTCTGACTTGGCCACTGACTAGTTTTCTGGACCCATTACTCTCATCTGACGTGTCTTATCTGGGCTCACTTGCTGTTCCTGGTCCAGTCTCCTGCTGCCAGAATCAATCTTCCTGGCCCCTCACCCAGTCCAAGCTACTAGACAACAAGCACCCTTGAAGAGAATAGTAGAAATAATATAAAATCAAGTATAAAGGCTACCCATGCAGCTTCTGCTATGCAGAGGAAATAGCTTCAGATCTACCTTGATTTTGCAATTTAGTAAAGAGCAGGTGAGCTCTTTTCAAAACATCTTCTTAGAAGCCCTATCTTCCCCTCAGGGATGGCCTTGAACATTAGGCCGTATTTTTACCTTCCATCCCCATCATGAAAAAAAAAAAAAAAAGAAAGAAAGAAGAAGAAAATGATTTATATTAATAGAAAAATATATTCATCTCCATTGTAAAGTACAATTACTGTGACTGCAGGATGAGCTCCTTTGTGCTTCTTATCCAGCTCCCAAAGTCAAACTGAATAGAGCCTTCTGGTTCTCCCACCTTGGTCTTAAAATATCTCATGCTTTGCCTGAAATGGTCTCATTTCAACATACATGCATGTTTGTTTATTTTTTCATGGTCAGATGTACATAACATCACATTTACCTTTTCAACCATTTTTAAGTGTACAACTCAATACATTCGCCATATTCACATTGTGGTCCAACATTCACCACTAGGTTTTTTGGTTTTTGTGGGTTTTTTCCCCCTCAAAGAATAGCTTAAAGCAGAGAGAGAGCCCTCTAGGACCCACCACTTTCATAGCATTCATTTCCATTCATTTTCTCTCCACTCTTACCAAGCTACTCACAATTCACTAGGCATCGATCAGTTAAGAAACGTTACCACGTCACCACTAGTTCAAGACACCTCAGCCTTGGCAGTACTATCACCAAGTGGGAGTTCTTTCTACTTCTCTTAGTCTTTATTACCATGCAGTCCTTCAATTAAGTACCCACTTCAACCCAAGAAGACCCTTGTCTCTTTTGAAACTCCACTCCCAGGGAAAGCTGCAGAGAAACCCAGCCCTTCCTCTCTGCCATGCTGACGCAGCCTGACGGCTTTGTAGGAATCTGTCTACACAGTGTGGCAGTACTGTGACTGTCTTGCACATCTTGCCACTGCAAAGCTAATTCTCGGCATTGCCATCTGCCTTGGAGGTTGAGTTTATATGGTCTCTCCACTGAGGTGAGTTCTAACTCTCTTGGCCACCATTACTTGGAAAGTTTGGTGTGAGCGTGAGGATGGTCATAGAATATGATCACTTAAAGTACTTCCCAGACATGGTGGGCTGTGTGCCCAGAAGTGACAGATACTTGGAATGGAGATAAGACAAAACAGACCCAGGTTCACCCACTGCCAGCCAGATCCCGGACACTTGCACCTTACTGAAACAAGCAATTCTTGCTCCTTGGGAGATCTGCCTATTACTTAAGCAACTCCTCAGTAAGAAATGTTTGGAAGTTGCATTCTGTAGTCTCCAGGGGGTTAAAAGATGACATTACTGGCTAGCGTTGATGTCCTTGTTATACTGTTTAAGGAGTTAAAAGACTTTTTTAAAAAGAGTCATGGACATGTGCATGGTTGATAGAGAGGCTTTGGAATGTGGAAAATCACATGTTTTCTCCTCCCCCACCCCTACCCTTCAGAGATCAGCCCAGATGAAATCATCTGTTTTTGACGCACTCAGTTCCATAATGGAACTGGGAACTATTCTAAGAATCTCCTTCCTTCAGTGCAAATCCCCTGCTATTGATTTGTGGTTTATTTTCCTACACTGGGTGGCAGGGACCCTCCAGCTGGCTTCCACATGGGATTCTATCCCTGTCTCAGCCCTGGGGAGCAGGAGAAGGAAATACAGGATGACCTCTGTTAGGTGTGCATCTAGGAGCTGAAGGATAGAAGTCTAGACTATGGATGGTCTTCCCGCCCTCCCACTCCCCTTAACTGTCCTGAGTCCTACGCCCTATTCCATCCTTTCTACCTCTCTACAATAACGAAGGGCAAAATAAGATACAGAAAATGATTTAGTGTTACGAGAGAAATGTATGCATCTCCATTGAAAATAGTACAAGCACTGTGAGCAAGAACACTCACCTTCATCAGATGGTGAGCGGAACTCTGTTAGACTGTGACATAATTATCATTTATTCCTGGGTCCTGAATTCAAATGAGCAAAGAGCAATGAGCAAAGAAACCTCATGTGAGATCCTCTGATTTTTTTCGGGCCATAATTAGATCAATTAATCTTTCTTTTGCTTTGTTATTTTCCACAAACAGTTCAAGTTATTTTTCCTTCCTTGAAGCTGTGCCCTGTCAGGTCAAGGTCAGAGCTGTTTCTATGCTTATTCTCTCCACCTACCCCTCCCCGGTAGCAACCAGGGACAGAGGGGCAATAGCTATGGGCTGAGTGTTCAGGAGGGTGGTGACCAGTAAGCTCAATGGGCTGGTGCCAATGGCAGGCCCCAGGGGAATGGGCACTGCCCCTCCCCAGGGCCTTGTTGGGTCCTCTCTCTGAACGTCAGAATTTTTTCTGGCCTTGAGCTAGATGTGCTTTACTGAGTTTATCTGTACACAGAGGCATCGGAACTTCAAGTTGCATGGACACACCCTCGTCTCTGATCCCTGAGAATAATGTTAGAGTCAGGGTTCAGAGCATTTCTGGGAGTTCTCCCTGGGGTCTTACCACCCTCTCAGGGAATGGGGAAACCCTAACTATCAAGGTCTTCTTGGGGCTGCGCATAGAAGTAGGCAGAATGTGATGAAAAAATGAACAAGAGCCTTACTGTTTGGATGTCTGGATAATGGGGCCAGGAAACGAAGGACCATTCAGACCACCAGGCCCATGGGGCGGAAAGAGGAAAGAAGGGGCAGATCAGGAAGCAGAACTGGAAAGACTCCCTGAGATTCTGGCACCCAATTCCAATGGGGGTGGGGTTTTTCACAGCACTAAGCAATGCTCCAGACACCAGCTGGGTGTTCTACAGTTCAACTAAATTCCAACATGATCTACCCTGAGATAGGGCTCAGTCTATAAGACTTCCCCCACCGACTATAGATTGGAGGTTCCCATGAACTTCTTGGGTTCAATTATTTGGCTAGAGTGGCTCACAGAAATATTTGGCTTACTAGATTACTTGTTTATGACAGAAGAATACAACTCGGGAACTGCTTGATGGAAGAGCTGCATGGAGCAAGGTCTATGGGAAGGGGTACGGAGCTTCTGTGCCCTCTCCGGGGGTACCATTCAGAAGCTCTACAAACCCTGCCCTTTTGGGGTTTTATAGAGGCCTCATTACATAGACATGATTGATTAAAACACAGCCCACTGGCAACTGAATCGACTTCCAGCCTGTCTTTCCTCTCCAAAAATCAAGGGTAAAACTGAAAGTTCCAGCCCTCTAATCACATGGTTGGCTACTAGTAACCAGCTCCCAATATATAATTTTTATTATAAACTACAACATTACACACCCATACACACCTCTGCCACCCAAACGAGAGTTCCAATCTCTAGACTCAGCACCACCAATCTCCTTCCTGAGAGACCCTCCCATTCACTTATTCTTACTTTTTTCATGTATAAAGTGGTGATTTTATAACTCATTTGTCAATCTCTTTCTGGGATAACACTTTAAAAATGAGATACAGAAATACTTTGCAAGCAGATGAACTAAAATCCAGAGAACTGACGAACTCTGCTGCTCCTTTCTACCCATTTGTTTGCTAAGTTTGGGAGGAGGACTTGTGGGCAAGCATCCTTTTTTGCATCTGCCATCTGGGGACAATATATTAAATGACTTACAACATGTTAATTCTGTAACTTGAGTCTACTGTTAAAGGGTGACAGATTAAAAAGAAATGAAAACGACAATGCTCTCATTTACCAGTGGAATCTTCTCCAAAGAAGTCAGAAATAGCTCCAATCTCAATTGTTATCACCACATCAGGTTTGGTAAGCAGTGTGTGCTATGTTCTCAAGAAAGACGCTAAACACACAGACAAAAAACAAACATGCACATAAAAGCTCTCATGAACTGACCGTGTGGACTCTACGTGGCTTTTCAGGAGCCTCTGAAGACCTTGAGGCCGCAGACTGGGAACCCTGGCCCCAGACTGTCAGCAATTCTAGATGGGACCAATTTCTTATTTATTATTGTACCCCAAGTCCTAGCGCAATTCCAGGCATCTAATGGATTTGGGGGGTGGGTAGACTGATTATTATTATTTATGCTCTTTTAACAGAGAAACATAGATCTCAAGGGCCAGACAGCTATGGACAAGGGCCTCCAAGGGAGGATAATGGTAGCTGAACAGTCCAAGGGGCAAGGCCAAAGCACAGCTACCTGAACCGCTGGGAACTGACACCACTCTTCTAAAAGCTACGCAAGTGTGGAGACTCAACAGCCAGCTAGAATTCAGGAGAGCACCTGAGGACAGAACCTCGACATACTCATTGGAGCCACTGTGCATGATGAAATATGACCAAGGGGAAGCCAGACGAGAGCTCGGTTACAGGAAATGAGTACACATCACGAAGTATAGGTGTTCCTAGCCCCGCCCAGGATTGGAGGCAGGGAAATCACTACCTGAGATTCTCTCCTCAACATGCCTGGAACTTGAGCAGGTCAGTCAACTTCTCTGAGATTGTCTCATCCTTATGCCCACCTTTAGAGGTCCATAAATATAACTCAATTTTTTAGTTTCAATTGTGTCTATCTTATGCTAGGCATAGTGTACTAAAAAAATGAGACAAAGTGGAAAAAAATATTTAATTGTAAAAAGAATCCGTTGTTTATATTAAAATGTTACTTATCCTCATTAATTCTTCCATGAGATATAGTCTAACAAAAGTCTTTTAACCCTAACACTTAATTATCTCCTCCTCAAACACTGCTACTCTCCTGGGAATATCATGCTCTATTATTCTGAGTCTGGGTAATAGTTGGAGAGAAAGACTCAGAAGAAGAGCTTCATCAGTCTGGGCCACATCTCATACGGATTCAGTAACAAGAACAAAAACACATTTCAAAGGCAAATATAAATGATTCTTACATTAGATAATATGGAGCAGCTAATTAAGACATCCTCTAAAAACAGTAAGTTTATAGAATGTTAGCATTGGAAGACATCCTGGAGATAACCACTTTCCAACTCCTCATTTTAAGTTGAGGAACCAGGTTTAGAAGTTGAGTGACTTGCCCAAGGCCACGAAGTTAGAGGAATGGATAGTAATGGTCATTTTCTAACTCTCATTCCCATCTATGCTCCTCACCCCTCCCCACCATCCCCCGCCCCTCCCCCCCACCCAGGATCTCCCTGGTTGGAGGAAAGGGAATGTGGGTGGGTAGGGCCAGGAGGAAAGTTGCATAGATTGACTGTTCCTTTTGAAGGTCCACCAAATAGAAGTAATTTTGTAAAATAGAGACACTGTAGGAAAGAATATATTTTAAAATTCCCTAATAAAAATTGACACCACAGATCAGGTTTTTTCTCTAGAATTTCTAGACTCCAGAGAAATCGTGTGCTTCTAAAGTGCGTTGAGTCCCTTGAGAGAAATAAATCAGGCATATGTGGTGTCAGCGTCATAGAGATTTTGAGCTATCTTTACTTCTAAACTCAAAGCCAATGCCCCTTAAAGAAGATACTGTCTAACATGGAGCACTTATCCTGTGCAAGACACTCTCCTAAGCTTTTTATATGGATTAGCAAGCTTAAGGCGAAGGCATTATTATTGTCCTGATCACACTATTAAGGGAATTAAGGAACAACAAAATTAAGAACTTGCTAGGGTTACACAGCTTGTAAGGAAGTCTGGGTCCAGGGTCTGCTCTTTCATCTCCTGCCTTGGAATTCCGTACATTGTTATCATTGTTCCTAATAGATAATAATTTTATATTATTAACTAACATTCTTCTGAATGAAGAAAATATGAATCCTTAAAATACGTTAACTTATTATCTCTAATTGTCCCTTTACAATGAACACTGATAGCAATGATAGCCATTATTATCATATGGTCTTTAAAAATGATCTTTGATTTCCACTAAAAATAGTCAACATCATTGTTGCTATGGTCTGAATGTTTGTGTCCCCCCAGATTCAGATGTTAAACACCGAATGCCCAAGGAAGGGTGGCCTCGGGAGGAGGAAAGAAGGGAGGCCAGGGGCAGAGGAGAAGCAATTTGAGTGCCGCTCTAGGGAAGATTGGCCAATGCAGGGAAGGAGGACGATACGTGTTATGTGGCATCGCTTTGTCCACATACGCCTTGAAGCAATGGAAATTAATATTTAAATTAAAATTTAATAACCCCCATAGAAAACTAGGCTACAGTACTGGATACAAGTGACAGTCTCTCCTTCTATTACTGTCCAAAGGTATTGTCCTGGAAGAAGCTGAGACTGACTGCAGTGACAATAACTTACCTTCTCTCAGTGGACTTTCTATGTCCTTAACCTTGACATTCCTGTGTTCTGTTAGGTACTAGCATGCCAGAAGGACCGATCCTCTCTGAATCCTAATGTATTTATTTATGTCTCGATAGGAAAAATAACATCATTTTAGAGAATGGGTACTCTCAAGGAGTTAATTAAGTAAATGAACTTACATGATTCAATTGGCTTGTCAAATGGCAAAACAACACACTTCACAGGATATGGAGGTAAATACCATTTCCTCTTAGACTCCTCTTTCCTTCCTCCACCCCGGGCAACTTAACACCTAACTGTTATGACCAAAATTCCTCTAGGTGCAGTATCTTCCTGGGGGTGCAGAATGTTCTGCTATTTATCATTTGTGTTCCTTTCTTTCAGCTCAAAACAATCTGCTAATTTTTAGAAAAGAGCTTCTAAGGAGGGAGGCCATTGGGCCGATGTGGAGGTGATGGTGAGGTGAGGTGGGTGGGAAATCAATCAGCAGAGCTGCTTGTGAAAGTGGACACAAAGTGTGTATTCAGATTTTTTGGCCCAAGCTTTTGTACATCTTTTAGTGCATTCTGGATTTACAGGAATAATTTTGAAAAAAGAAATGGCGAGCTAAGACATATTTCACGTACAGGGCACCACCTCAATCTACGCTGGGACTAACATCACTTGAGCTCCAGAGAGAAAAGTCCACAAAAATTTTTTTTTGTGATCTCGTTTAATGTTTGAATTCATAAAAATGAATATCGTCACCTCTAATTGAAGCGGAAATGCCAAGAGTCAGCTTTTCTCTGCCTTCTCCCAAAGCCACACAGGTACCATGAATCACCGCCAGCCCCATGGGTCCACTACCTGCATCGGTATCGTGAGTAGTAAATACATAATTTTAGGTAAACGAGCCCATAGAGACATTTCAGCGATAGACATGGTAATCAAGTATGCTCCAAGCCCTGTGGTGCTGCCGGCGCTTGGAACCGAGTTGTCTCTGTTTGCACACTGGCAGGCTGAACTGAAGATGGTTCTTCCTCTGCCTGTTCCAACATAGTCATTAGTGCATGGTTATGCTTCTGGAATCTCCACGGGTACACTGGGAACCTACTGCTTGCCAGACACTGATTGTGGGCTTGTGATGGTTCATCCTCATGAGAAAATTGGGGCTCGTTGGCCAGAGCGAATACCATACCCTTTCTTTCCATCCATCTCTACTTGAAGGAAACCCCATGCTTGAAGAGCTAGTAGCCACGAAACATCCCTTTTCTTTTAAAGGAAAGGGACATGGACTTACATAAATGTGACTCTTCCATACTTTCAGGATGATTTTATTATACTTGTAAAATGGTTTTCATCATACAAAGGATTGTCATAGACATTTTCATAATTTTCAACTTCCTTATATTTTTTGGAGGGAAGATGCAAGTGATGATTGTGTGAGGCTAAAACATCTGCACATGTAAAGCTGTACCGAGGAGCTGGACACTCAAAGCAACCCCTTTATTAATTGAGGCAACGCAGTTCGGCGAGAAGTATCAGATTAGCAGCATTTAACTGAAGGGACAAATTCTTGGTTATAGTTAAAATGCCCAGATGATACGAAGACTCAGCTTTTTCCTGAGAGAACAATGAGAGCCGTATAATGAGATAAACATTCTACTGCTATCCATACAAAACAAATCTCCCAAATTTGTATTGCTCTGGATATAAATCTCCTCTTATTCATTTTTACATAGCGCAAGTAAAAATGCAGACATGATTGGGAAAGCAAGTACTTGGCTTCCAACAAATGCAATTAAGGCCGCAAACAAAACTACACTTAATTATGAAGTTGGACTGTGACATGATCACTCCCTTGGTGTTTTCAATGGGTCACTTGCCAATCAGAAAATGCCACATCACATTCATCACAAAAACAAGGGCCTCCATTGCTCAAAATTTAAATGTGTATTTAAAAAACCCTGGCAGTTCTCAGGTTCTGCGGTTCACTCCTAGTAATGTTGGCCAGTTACATGATTGCATTCACCCTACTGGCATTCTTTGTCATGTGAAAGAAAAGAAAAATCATTGGCAGAAGATGCTGATTAAAGCATACTGCCTAAAAAATTTTTCCACAGCGCTTGAATGCTTAGATTCATGGCCACAGTTTGCATGGGGAAAGCACTCTCCTTTAGAAGACGAGTTAGTTTTCCGAGGTTAGAAGTAGCAGTGTAAACCTAGAGAAAGCCAAGTTTTTAAAGTAAAATTCTCTTGTGTGATATCGATATTTATAATTGGTACTATATTTTTTAACTTTAAAATCTTACTGATGACCCAGCTCTATGAAAGTTTAATATTTTACCAGATTTGCTTTAGATTTCCAAAAATAATAAAATACTTCAAACACATTTGAGGACCCCATGACCCTCTCTTCCCAATGGTAAGCACCACTGTGAATTTATTTTCCTAGGCAAGTATTTATACTAATGCTCCACATATATATTACGTATATATAATATTGATTAATAGTTTATATAGCATTGTTCTTTGCACTTTAAACTTTAAGTAAATGGTATTATATAGTATAGTTTACTCTTCAATGTAGTAATTTAAAGACATATTGATACAAATAGCTCCAGCTCATTCAGTTTAAGTACTGTATAACATTGTGAATATGTCACAAATATTTATCAATACTCCTTTTAAAGGACAATTATATTGTTTCCAATTTTGCTTTTAGAAACAGTACTGCAAAAAGCATTATACATGTCTTCTTATGAGCTTAAGTTCAGTGGTCTCTAGAGTATATACCTAGAAATGGAATTAACTAGGTTGTTAAGAGAGAATATCACCAACTTTACTACATTTTGCCAAATTGCTCTCCACGATGGTTATAAAAACTGACTAACTGTATGAAAACTATAAAATTCCCACAAGCATCATATGAAAAGTCTTGAATCTTGTCAATATTTAATGTTGTCAGATTTTTATATTTTTGCCACTCTGATAGGTATGTAATAGTATATCTCATTGAACATATATATATGTCTATTGACAATACAAACTTCCTTCTCTGTAATTTTCCGTCCATTTTTCTATTAAGCTATTTTCTTATTAATGTTATAAGGTATGGATATTAAGCCTTTTTTCATGATATATAGTGTATATGCCTTCTAGGTTATAGAATCTTTTATAACTTTGATCATATGATGTCTTTGTTTCAATACTTATTCTTAATTTTAAAGTAATTATATTTATCAATCTTTTCTTTTGTGTTTGTGTGTTTTATATCTTGTGTGTTAATATCTTGTTCTTACTCTAAGGTCATAAAGATATTCTCCTATATTTTCTTCTCAAAGTTTAAAAGTTTTAATTTTCACTTTAATTTTGTATATGTAAGGAAGAGATCCAATTGCATTTGCTTTTTAATACAAATAAATAACATTAATTCAGCACCATTTATTAAATTACCTACCTTTTCCTTATTGTGTAAGTATTTTCACATGAGGTTTCCATATATATATATTTATTTCTAGGTCTCTCTAATCTATTCCATCTCTTTATATCTGGTAGGAAAAATGACTTCTCCCTTCCCATTCTTTCTTTTTCTTCAGTGTTGTCTTCACTATTCTTGAGTCTTTTCCCTGCTTATGAACTTTTCGATAGCATTTTCAATTATACAAAAATACATACTGGCCTTTTGATTGAATTGCAAGGAGTTCATAGACAAATTCATAGAGAATTAGTATGTCCAAATGATTGAGTATTCCCTTCTGCTATGTACCTTCATCTAATTAGGTCTTTTATTTTTTAAATTCTCTGAACAGTCTTGAAAATGTTGTTGATTTAATCTCAGGCGCCTCATAGTCCTCATTGTTACTGCGAATGAGCTTCTCTTTTATTACGTTTCAGTTGAATACTGGTGGTATATAAGGACGTTAATGATATTTGATGCTGATCTTGTATTTATAAGCTCGTCGAATTCTCTGAGTTCTAATAATTTATATGTAGAATCTTTGTTTAGAGTGGTATTATCTGCAGATAAAAATATTTTTCTCTTTCTTTCCGAATGTGCACTCCTTTCTGTTTTCTGGTCCTATTGCATTATATACAACTACAGGTGGACTTTAAAATAGTAACATTAGAGATCTTTCTATTACTTCGGACATTAATGGGAATGATGATTCCAGGGTCAGATCTTATAATGACTTTCAAAGGCTCATCTCTCTCAGTAATATTGGGATATTGTAGAATATCACTTAGTTGTGGGAAGATTGGTTTAACTCTTATTCATGAGATTGAGTATTTACTCTTCAGGTTCTCAAGTTCCCCAGCTTACTAATAGCCCAGGTGGTCAGCAACTGATATTTGTTCTTCTTTTTATGGGGGAAGAGAGCTCAGCAGCCATACTTAGCCCCCACCTTCAGCAGTTAGCCTAGTAATGGTTCTCAACTTATACAGAACCTTTTAAGCACTTTTCTGTCTGTCCATGTCTAATGACACTTACTTCCTGGAGTAGAGCAAGCCCGAACTTCAGCCATACATATGGCATTGAGTTTATGTTCTATTTTTCTTCAATATCTTGTGAGATTTTTCTCTAGTGCATATACCAAGAAATGGAAGTCACAAGCTTGTAGGATATTGTCACGAGCTTGTAGGATATTTACTAGATATTGTCATGGAGAGGATTATCTTAATTTTGAATCTATGTCATTTTTACTTTTGCTTAAAACATTTTATCACTTGTTGCTATTTGTTTGTAGCAGAGACTAAAGCCATGTGCAAACTTTCAGAGTCATTTTGGCCAGAAATATTATTGGTTCTATTTTTTAAATAATTTTCTTCACATGTAAGAAAAGGTGAGAATCAGAAAAAAATTATACTTATTATGTGTCTGTAGAGTAATCCCTGAATTATGAATTGCCTGTGATTACAGATCTCAACACAAGGAAAACAATGCATCCAGTTGCCATATGGCTTATTTAGGATTTGTTAAACACAATCTGTACATATTAAAGGATTTAAAAAATAGAGCCAATAGACGGTTATAATTTAAAAAGAAAACATACTTTTAAGGAACTTTCAAGTCTGAGGCAATGTAGTGAAGGGATTAAGAGAAGAGCTTCCAGTAACACCACTGAGTTGGAGTCTAGGCTCTACCAATTACTAGCTCTTTAAGCTATGGTTTCCTTATTGGTAAAAAGGGACCATATCCACCCTAAAGGGTCATTTTGAAGATTATACAAAATATGGTATACATAAAACATTTAGTACAATATTTAGCACATAATGAACACTCAATAAAATTTAGCTATTATTTATTTAAGTTCACAAAGGTTAGTATATTTCCCTTTTATCTGATGACATATAATCTGACAATAATCTGAAGCCTTTTATTTTCATTACTTTCAATTTGTCCATGTCATAAAAATAAGCACATATGCTTTCAGTAATTAGCATGTAGTATAGGATTTCTCAGAATTCTCAGATAAGAAATAGAAACTATACTTTTAGATAAATTAAAATAGAAAAAGGAAAACTTTATAAAAACTTAAAGTCCAATCAGTTTTGTGTCACTATGAGAACTATTTTAATATTCTAATAATAAGCAAATTATTTGCTTTACATTAGCTGAAGAGGAAAATGAATGACAGATTAGAAATGACAGGAAAGGAAATAAGATAATTAAAGATGAAAAATAAAAACCTAAGCTTAAAGACCAAATAAAATTTCAGTTACTAATAAGGTTTTAATCTTCTGCTTAGTATACAAGCACACTCTTCTCTGTGAAATAGCACTTAAACTGGTAAATTCATTGTTTAGCCAATATGGTATATTTACAAATTAGTTTTATAAATAAACATGCAATGTGAAAGAGTGCATCTAATTCATGTTGTTATGGTTCCAGACATCTGCTCATTTCAGGAACTAGTCTTTCTCCATCAGGCGCTTACAAATCACAAGGTCCTACAACTCTTATCACAAGGTTGAATATGAGTCCAGAGAACCATCTTCCTGAACTTTGTGATTGGCTTAGAAATTTTTGCCATGCAAAATGTTTTTTTGTCAAACTTATCACTATTTTTTTTCCCTTCTGGATTTTGACTCTTGTTAGAGATTTTTTCATTCGCAGTTTATATAAGTATATACTCAGGTTTTCTTCTAGTATTTAATTGTATTTATTTATATGGCTTATCCTGGTGTGTAGTATGATCAATTTAATCTTTTTTCCATATGGCCATGCAGTTAGCCCAACCCCACTTATTACAAAATTATTTATTTCCTCATTAACTTGACGTGCTGCCTCCATCATGTCATATTTCCAAATACTCTCAGTTTTTGATGTGCTGCCTCCATCATGCCATATTTCCAAATACTCTCAGTTTTTTAAAATAATGTGTCATTTCTCTGAATATTTTAAATATTTTTCCTTTTGTTTTATAGCAATTTTACTGCGATGTGTCTATGTTTTCTTTTTCTTAAATTTATCATATTTGGGATTTACAACACATTTTGAACTGTAATTTAATGTCAGTTTTGGAAAATTCTCAGCCTCCATCTTTTAAAATATTGCTTCTGACCTATTCTCTCCATCCTGCTTTTAGGATTCGCTACACATATTGAACCTTTAAACCATGTTCCACACATCTCTTCTTCTAAGTATTTACCAAACATTTCTCTGGATTTTAGTTCATATATTTTCTTTTTATTTCTCTTCTAATATACTAATCCTCTCTCTATCTGTGTCTAATATGATTTAAACATATTTATGGAGTTAATTCAATTATTATGTTTTTAACAACAGTTATCAAGATTCAGTTTATGTACTATTGCCAGTAGTCCTTTTCAGCTTCTCAGCCTAGCAGTAGACATTTTCCTCTTAGCCTCAAGGGAGTTTGAGGCACAGAATTTCAGGTGTACTTCTCTGTGCTTCTGCTCTTGCAAGGATTACATTTCTCGTCTTTACTCTCTTGGTTCTCCGACGTCTCGCACACATATACATACACAAAACTGTTTCTTGCTCTACTTATTATTCTTACTCAGCTTTTTACTTACTCTCAGCAGGAGAGTTGGTATACAGCAAGCTGATCCATCATTACAGAAGTCATTTCTGGATTTTCTGTTCTGTCCCATTAGGTTCTTGTCATGCACCGATACCACCCTATTCTAATTATAGAGAAGTTTATGATATATTTTTTATATCTGGTAGGATTAGTGCAAGTGTGCACACTTGCATACACATGAACACACAAACATAGATACACACACAGAGCTCATATTTTTTCAGTGCTTCCTAGCTATTCTTGTTCATTCTTCCAAATAAACTGTATAATTGAGTTATTTAACTCTGGAAAACAAATATGTTATTTGTATTGGGATCAGGTAAAATTTTTAAATTTACTTTGGAACAATGTACATCTTTCTAGCATTAGTTTAGTATTGAGTCTATTCAAAAAAATCTATTTAAGTCTCTTCTGTGTTTTTCAGGAGGTACTATAACGGTCCTCATATAGACGTTAGGCTTTTTTGGGGGAGGAGGTTGATTTTACTTAGTCTGTTTCTTTTCTGTTGTAAATAGTCTTCTCTTTCATTCATCCTCTAAGTCGTTATTATTCATATATGTGAAGGGTATTGATTTGATTTTTGCACATTATTGTTACATCTTGGAACTTTACTGAATTCTTTCATTGTTTATAATAATTTTCCATCAATTGAGTTTTCCAGAAATACAGTTAGTCTACAAATAGAAATAATTTTACCTTGTTCTTTAAAATACATATGTTTCTAATTGTTGTCTTGTTTAATTGTACAATATTAGATTTTGGTGGGGATATGAGGCATATTTTCTTATTCCTGGTTTTTGCAGTAAAAGGTCTAACATATCTCTGTTAAGGAAGATACTGGTTATTGGGTGAGATGTCATTTTATTATTTTAAAGAAATATCCATTAATGACAACTAAGAGTTTTGTACATAAAAGGATGTTGTATGTTGTTATGTGCCTTTTTGCCATTTCTGAAAACATTCATACTATGATTGTCTCCATGGTGCTATTAATATGATGAATTATATTGATGGAGTTCTCACTATTTAATTATTTTTATATTCTGAAATGAATGTCTCATGTTACAAAGTATTAGTCTTTAAAGTACTGTTCTTTTTACTAATATTTTAAGAATTCTGTATACTTATAAGTAAGAATAGGCTATAGTTGTGTTTTGTGCAATATTTTTCAGGTTTTGATATCAATATTATATTTATTATTTTTCTTACTTTTCCAAATAGCCTTTGGATGATTTAATCTTTAAAAGTTTGGTAAAATTTCACTATAGAATTACATATGGGAGGATTCTTTATGTCTTTATTTAATTTTTAAATTCATTCTGTTTAGACTCTGTATGTTTATTGAGATCAATTTTGGTAAATTACATTTTCCTAGAAAATTATCTATTTCTTTTAGAGTTTCAAATGAATTTTCATAGAGCTATGCCAAAAAGTCTCTTTTGATTTAACCTCTTTTCTTTTGACAGCTATCATTATTCCCCTTTGCTATTTTTTATCTTGTATATTATTATTTTATACACTATTTTCTTATTTTGCATTTTCTTATATTTAACTGATTCAATTTAATTGATTTTTAAAGAACCAGATTTATTTATTCATAAGCTCTGTGGGGTTTTTTGCTTTTTATTTTTGTTAATTTCTGTTTAGCCTTTAATTTCTTCTTTCTAATTTTAATACTTTTACTCCCAGTTAGTATCTATAAGACAATTAGCAAACATTCTATTTCCTTTCTCCCCCCATTTTTGTAGTTGAATTTTATTTACATTGTCAGGGCACATATTAAATATATACTAGTCTATCACCTTAATATCTACCGTAAGTTCTACAGTTAAATATATTCAATATCCTTATGATGAACCTTCCCCAGTATTTCTCAGTTGTTTGAATTCATTCTTTAGTTGATACTTTAGGACTATTCCTTGAGGTCTTGCATATTCATAGCCTCATTTATTATGTATATTTACTATATATATTAAATATTTAAAGGTTAGTTTTGTTAGATTTAAAATGTTTGGCTTACATTATCTTTCAGTATCTTAAATATACTACACCACAGTCTTCTGGCTTAAATTACTGTTATTGAAAAGTAAGCCAATCTTACATTCTTTACCTTGTAAGTAACTTGGGTTCTTTTTTTTTCTGGAAGCCCAAAGGATATATTCTTTTTTGAAATCACAATAGATTTTTAAAGTGTATCTTGGTATTTATATGATTCCACTTAAACGTGGAATCTAAAAAACAAAATAAATAAACAAAGAAAAGAGAGAAAAACTCATGGATACAGAGAACAAATTGATGGTTGCTGGATGGGAGGGAGTTTGGGGGATGAGGGAAAAAGATGAAAGGAATTAAGAAATACAAATCACCAGTTATAAAAGTAGTCATGGGGATGTAAAGCACAGCATAGGGAATATAGTCAGTAATATTGTAATAATTAATGTGGGGTGTCAGATGGGTCCTAGACTTATTGAGGTGATAACTTCATAAGGTAAAAATCTAATCACTATGTCATACACATAAAATATAATACTGTATGTCAACTGTAATTGAAAAATAAATTTTAAAAAGTATCTTAGAGTGGTAATAACAATTCTAAATTAGTTTTTACATGGTATACATTTTCACTATGTAGATTCAATTTTTGTTTCATATTTGAAAAGTTTGAGTTATGGTTATTACACTTTATTTCATTTCTTTAGTTTTCTTTTTTTAAAATTACATTTATACACATATTGAATCATTTTTTCCATCTGCTAAATCTATTTTTATTTTTTTCAGTTCTATTTTATTTTTTATTTTTGATTTTCATTTTCTATTTCTCTATTTCTATTTCATTGATGTCTATTAATGTTGTTTTATCTAGTTTAGTCTCCTGAATTTCTAATTTTATTTTAAATTATTCATCAAATTCTTCCTTTTAATATCATCTTCTTAGCTATTGTTTTCATCTCTGGATTTTTCTGATGGATTATGCAACCTTTATCATTTTTGTTTTCTTAAATTCCTTTAGCTAATTTTTAAATATTAAATCATAACTTTCTTTGGCCTTTTTGCCATATTTTTCTAGTGTGTCTTCACTTTCCATTGGCACATCATTCAGATAATTAGTTTTCTTGCTTACAATGTACTTTACAGTGCATTATTTTCTGTTGCTCGTGTTTTATTGAGATGGGTTTTCCTATATTTTAGAAAGTTGCCATATAGGGGTGGAAAGAGCTAGTCCCTTTTGGCCTTTATATTTAGTACTTCTTTCCCTGTACTAGTCATATATATTTGAATTCTTTCGGTAGACTTTACGTAGTGTGGGGTTCTGTTCTTCTAGAAGGCAATGTTGGTTGTGTATTTCTGGAAGCTGGGGACTCAAATATACCAGCATAATCTAATTTCATTTTAATCTTTCTACACTCATCTACAAAGTGGGTGTTCTATAGCCCTTCCCAGTTCTGACAGTTATTTTCAGGTCTGCCTGCTAAGTTTCCCCTTCAAGGATGGACCCTTCCTTGAGTAGGTGAGTTTTTGTTGCTGATTCCTTATTCTCTGCCTCAAAGAAAATTGGACATTCTTTCTTTTCTCCCCTCTGTTACTGCCAATAGTTGGCACTTTTGTTTGTCTGCTCAGATTCTAGAATTGTAGGGATAATTTTACTTTTTGTTAAAGATGTTGCCCAGGAGTTTTCACTTTCACTGTTCTAAGTGCTCTAACTGCTTTGTAAGATGATTTGGGAACATTTAAAAATCTACACTGATGTTGCCATCTTGCCTAAACTAAAACCTAAACCAGTTTCTCTCCTTGGCTTTTGGGATGCCAGACTATCCTACTTTTCTATTTCACCTCAATAACTGGGGGTTTTTTTTCCCCTGAGAATTATTTGCTGGATCTTCTTTCTCTTTTTTGACTTCTTGCTCAGTGTCACAGAAGAGGTTGGTCCTGGGATCTTTTCTCTATTTACACTTACTCTTCAACGATCTCATCCAATCCCATGACTTTAAATACTATCCGTCTACCCGATGACTCCAGAATTTCTCTCTATCACTCTAAATTCTTCCTTAAACCCTAGACTTACGTATAACTTTCTACATGCCTCACATCCAATTCATTATCAAGACTAGCAACATTACCTCCAATGTATAACTTGACTCTGTTCACCTCCACGTATAACACCCCAGCTGAGCCACAATCATCACCATCTGAAATTACTGCAATAGCCAATTAACTGAGGTACTATTACTATACTGACCTTCTCCCCATCCCTACCTTGGCCTATTTCCCACAAAGTAGCCAATTACTCTTTAAAAATATAAATCAGATAATATCGTATCTTTGAGCAAAAACTAACAATGACTTCACATAATGCTTGGAACAAAAGCTGAAGCGTTTTACATAGCCTACAAGGCCCTATGTCTTCTGAACCTTAGTTACCTCTATGATCTTATTTCCTACTACTTTTCTTCTCACACTAGTTCTAAGCCACACTGGCTTTACAGTTTCCCAAACACTCCACGTGGCTCCTTCTTCTAGGTCCCTGTACTTGTTGACACGTGTACCTTCAATGCTTTCCTCTCAGATTTTTCCACGAAGCATTCATTTCATTCGGTTCAAATAGCATCCTATCAGAGACACTGCCCCTGGACAGTCAACCAAAATAGTATTGCCATATCCCCCACACCCTGTCGATCTCTTCTTTGTTTTTCTTTATGTCCTTCTTTAGTTTTCTTTACATCATAGCATTTATCATTACTTGAAAGTATATTTTTTATTGTTTTCTCTCACCATAAAATATAAGTGCTGTAAATGCACTGGCCTTATCTATTCCAGTCACACTTATATTTCCAGAGCCTAGATCCATGCCTTGTCCACAATAGGTACTAATTAATTTTTGTTGATTAAATCTATGAAGTATTCCCCAATTATATTTTCTTATAAGTTCTTATTATAGTACTTTTGATTGTCTTAAGTTCAAAACTTTTACTCTACCTTTGCTTTTATATTAAAAAAAGATCTTTCTCACCTTTATTCTATGTCTTTCTTCCAGTTCTTATGGTTTAATTTTAGCTTTTAGTTATTAATGCAGCTAGAATTCACTTTTGTTTATGATATGAGGAGAAATAACTTCATATTTACTTCCTCCCTCAATTTCCCAGTATGCATTTATTGAATAATCTGTGCTTGTTTAAAACATCACTTTTAACACATATTAAGTATTTGGCTTATACAGAATACCTTTCATAAATTCCTCGTATTGTTTTTACTTTAAATTTTAATAAATTTTGATGTAAACATTCTAGGCATACCTACTGAACTACATACTCTTATTTTATTGATAGAACTTCATTCTGATAGCCATAGGGCAGTCATGGTTATTACAGGATCTGAAATTAAATTAAACCAATGTGCTTGGTCATGTACTGTGGCTGTCTCAAACAATATGCTTTTTAATGTCCTCTATGACTTGTTTCTATTATGTCTAAAACTCACAAGAAATGGACATATATTGTGAGGAAAGAAGAAAGAAAACAAACCAGATTACAGAAGGAATTTCTCGTCACTTGACTCTGTCTAAGACATTCTATAATATTTTGATAGGACCTTTGCACTTACTTTCCCTCTGCCCTGTGACTCACTAAAATCACAGGACTATGTTAGAATTTACCCATTGGGTTCTAGGC
Organism: Pteropus medius; assembly: GCF_902729225.1. Taxonomy (NCBI): domain Eukaryota; kingdom Metazoa; phylum Chordata; class Mammalia; order Chiroptera; family Pteropodidae; genus Pteropus; species Pteropus medius. Next base: position 5,065,765 of record NW_024346667.1, on the reverse strand, counting down.
CTATGTATCTGCACCCTCACTTTATAGCACCTTCTGTGCCCATTCACATATGTCTTCATTCATTCTGTGAAACATCTGTATTTCATAATACAAGTTGAGACCAGGACTTTGCCCTGAGGGTTTACTATCTAACAATGAAATCCATGTATTTAGTTTTCTAACCAAAATAATGCTTTCTCATTCAAGAGATGCACTTGTGCATCTGCTATTTATTTGGTATGCTTTCCCCTTCTCTGTTACACACGTCACAGTTTTGGTTTAGCAAATAAGTATATTGGGTGAAACGAGGAAAATCATGCAGGGTGAAATGAGGAAAATGATGCTGGCCAAAACAGTAGGAAGTGTTAAATCGTCAAATAGTCAAGTACCGCGTTTATAAGAGGAAGGTATAGTTTGATATTCCAACTTTTTTGCTGGATCTTTCTAAGATTGCTATAATTTTGTTTCTAATAGATAAATTTTTTTGATTTATATGGAGCCAAGATAATTTATGAATTCAAATAAAATTGACAATATTTGAGGAGAAACTATCAACTATGCCTGTGTATTATATACTGTGGTTTAAAAGTTATATAAAATGCAATACTTTAATATAAGATCATGACCATTAAGCAACCACTCATTTTTTAAAAGGACAAGCTACCAGAAAAACAACCAGGAACTAAAATTCCATATTCTGTCCCAACTACTTTCTGACCTTCCATTACTTAGCATGTGTATAAAGTCACCAACTTAAAATTGTGGCACTCTCAATGCCAAAGGTATGTAGAGTGAGAAATAAGATAAGGCAATCATTCCAATTTTTTTTATCCTATAATTCACCAAAGGGGGAAAAAAAACACCCCAAATTCTAGTTTTCATGGTCAAATGTATTCTAGTTCATTGTTGCCTAGATTTAGGTTCACATCCTGATAAACCTAAATTTTCAGACAATGGAGCAATGGAGGTACAGAAACAGAAAGGAAGGAGGAAAAAAATGGGGAGGGAGGAAGGAAGGGGGGAGAGAGAGAGAAAGAAAGAGAGAGAGATTTAAAAAATTTTTTACAAAGCCTTAACATTTTCCTCTCTTGCTTTTGTCTACCTGTGCCCTAAACTATTCTTTTTCAGATTTAATCCTTTATGCTCTCTTCTCTCTTTCTCTCCCTCCATCCCTATAATGGGTGAATGCTACTTTGATCATTCAGTGACTCGCACAGGAATGCCGGTTTTGGTCATAAGCAAAGCTTCTGCAACTTCACTGATCCGGGTGTCCCTCTTGGACAGAAAGATTTTCCATACTAACTCTCTTCGGCTATGACCAAACAGATAGCTCAATTAAAACATGCTGTGAAAATAAACCCAACAAGCTCATCGTATCATGTGTGAATAATCTACTAACCATATTTACTCCATATATTTCATTACTTTGAAGTGGACTATCATCTTAGATCTTTTTGGTTAAGTTTTGATTTTCTTTTTCTTTACTTAAAGTTAGGGTATGTGGAAAATGGCAAAACAAAACAAAAATAATACAACATTTGTTTGGAAGTAAATAATTTTAAAATTATTAATTAACTCCCATCACTATAACTTCTGGATAACACAGCAAGGAGGGCTTTGAAACTGAAGGTAAAGGTGCTGAGAAACACAAATCCTGTCTCAACTGAACATTTATTATAGACTAAGTATGCATACATATAAGCAACCAGTAGTTTATAATACATTTTAATATTTTTAGAGAACAGTTAAATGACCCAATCCCTAAAGATACAGCATTTTTCCCTTTCTTCGCCCAGGAATCTGTTTTGGAAGCCAATTCAATGATTACTACTAGGACATGGAATTTTGATATCCATTTGGTACTGATTTACACCAGTATTTTTAAGGCTGCCAACAAGAAAGTCCAGAATTTCAAGCAGCCAAAATTCCACAAGAGACAACTGTCTTTTATTTTATAGCTTATGAATTTGGGGCTTAATATAATTTTCCACTAACAAGTTCTGTACCCCCTCCAGAGTGCTAAAGCCGGTGTGTCGATCAGCAATGTAAAACAGAACATATGAGGCAAGTTAATATTAAACTTGAAGGAAAACTGTACAAATTATATTGTTTATTTAGGGAAAAAAGCACTCTAGCTGAAAGGGCTGACATATAATTTATTGTGAGCACTTAACCAGCATGTTCACATTTTTACTCTCAACCCACTTGTAGCATTTGTTTGGTGGTGGTGTGGTGTTGGATATAGTATTAATAAAGTCGTCATTAAAAATACACCAGATATTGGTTAGGAATGGCTCTAAATACTTCATGTCTTCTGTTTTTATTAAATGTCTAGAAAAAATGCAGAATCATGTCTAGAATCAGTAATAAATCATAGGCAAATAACTTAGGGAAGAGTTATATGGATAACGCTTTTTAAGCATAAGTAAATAACTGGTTTAATTAAAGACAACAAAATGTTCTCAGTTTCTAGATATAATGCTGTTGCAAAACAAAACTTCCGTATATAATTAGAAAAAAAAAGTCTTTGTATGTTCAAAGTCATCTTTTAAAGGAAATCAAAAAGAATAAACATTGGAAATTTTAAATAGTTTTTTAAAGAAAAACTATAAAATCTTCTTCCCCAGATGCCCTGAAAAAAAAAAAAAAGGAACATGCATTGTCCTTTAATATTTAAGTGTTCCATGCCTAAAAGATTTTCCTAGGATTCTAGGTTTGTCTAAAAACCTTCATGTTTCGTATAATTTCTAATGTGGTCTTATATACTTGTTCTCAGTTTAAAAGTCAGAAAAGATATATAATTAATGAAATTAGCATAGGAAGCCTTAGAATTGATATCTACAAAACTAGATATCAAACACAACACCCTGTAATGTTTTTCGGTAAAGAGAATGAGTTATCTCACATAATTTTTCAGTTGAGGCCTATTGAAAAAAATAAAGGAAATATTTCTATAGCAGAAGCCCACACTAACCACTAAGAAAACCATACCGGATGTCCATTAGAATCCTAAACTCTTATTCCAAAGACTAGTCATGCTGCCTACCATGGATGACTTCTGGACCATCATCATCAGCATGTGCTCTGCTTTCCTGGAATGAATAAGAATCTTTGACGGATTGTCACACTCACCAGAGAGGAGGATATAGCATTATATGTGAACACCATACAACACCATGATATTTCTGAAACAGTAGCTATACAAAACAGAATTATTAAACTGTGTTGCCAAACTACTCCATCTAATGACGGAGCTAAACATGAGTCTGAACAAATGGAAGAAAGACTTCTGATATCCATTCTTAACTTTCACAGTAGAAATATTTATATGAAAAAACTTCATTTAAAAAATATTGCTAAATTACTCTATACAAAATTTTAGCTAATAACATAATTCTATCTATGCAAATTTTTAAAAATGACATTGAGTGGATAAATTATTTCTCACCAAAAGTTACTATATGTAGAAGAAAATAAAATGAAGGAATATTTACAAATTAATCTTCAAACTTTAATGTCTGTACCCGTACCATGTTACAAGACAGAGCATTTGGAAAAAAAAAAAAATCATTCTATTTGTAAAGAAGGCCAAGGAAACATGTCTTAGGTGACAGCCAACCACATACTTATTGCTTTTATCGATCCAGTCCCCTCTGAATGTGTCTGGTTCAATTAATCAGGAATAATTTTCTTATTTGGCTCAGAGTCATGACAAATTTCATTCTTAATTTATCATTCAATTTCCAAAAAACACCACATTAAAATTCAAATTATGGCTAAACTCCACAAGTGTGGCCAATATGGAAAGTGGAGAAATGCGTCTCTAAATATATCGGGTCTACAGAAAATTGCTTCGCTTTAAAACTTGTTTGTCCTTCCAAATTTCCCCTCTGTTGGTTTCTATCCTACACTCATTCTTTATTCAGTCTTTACTATTTAATCAGCAGTAACGTGACCAAGTGTACTATACCTGTACTTTATTCCCATTTATTTTCATATAAACATGTTGGCAGTTGGTCGAGTTCATTGTGTCCTTTGGAAATCTAATCATATAGAAAACCAGGTACGACAGAATATATACTACTCACTATATACAAAGGAGTCCTGAGAGCAAAACATAAAGGTTAAAAGAGGGGATAACTTTTCATTAAGGCTGGAAGAAATCTGAGAAACTTAAATGAGGAGGTTCTAAAAACCCTGACTAAATTATATCACTCACTTGTGGATAAAATGAACCCAACCTCAAGGAGCTTACTTAAGAATGTTCTGTTCAATCCTTCATGAGCAAAGGTGAGCAGGTGCTTGATATCACTATCATTTTATATTTGAACTTCATCTTCTGCTTTAAGTTCATGGCATGTAGCACTTAGACATGTTCCTAATAATTCATCTGACAACAGTGGAGTCATGACAGGCGTCTGTGTGGTCAGTAGGGAAAGAGATGGAGAAAAACTGGGAGTCATGACTTCTGGCAGAGAATTGAGATGGTAGAGAAAGGGGGAGTGTGGCCATTTTTGAAGTACTCGCCCTGAGGTCATGGCCGGCATTCTTGGCGGAACTGCTTTAATCCCAGGTTGGGCTACTGCTGTTATCAGAGGTGGTGGAAAAACAAAAGATTTATTCTCTTTGGGGATGCCAGGCACATGTAAATGTTCATCCTTTAGTTTCGCAATATCATTAAATACTGAGGCAAGAGGTTGGAACTTGGGTTCCCAACTAAGGAGATAATCCCAGGGACAGCTGCCTCTCCCTTCAGGATCAGAGGTTCTCTGGGTCGAAAGAGCTGCACATCTTGCTTCTTGATCACCTGAAACAAAAACAGACTCTTTTCTGGCCTCGGCCAGGATGCCCACTTGTACCTCTTTCTTCTTTAGTGTCTCAGGCAGCACATTATTTTGAACATAGGTTGCGCCACAGCCTTCTTCTCCATCTCCTTCCTTAAATGTATGGCTGGTTTCTGCTATTTCAACAGTGACGGTGACATCCGTTTCCCCAGACAAGCAAGAGAGCTGGTCCGAGTCCCTCGGGATTCCAGAGTCGGGCACCCTGGACCCCCGGTCACTCAGAGCTGAGCCTGAGTCCTTTCTGTAAGGGTGCTCATTTATCCTCTGGATCTCCTTATCTTCTGCAGTTTCTCCTTCCACAGAGCAGTGGCCACTGGAGTTGGAGTGCCGGTACAGATTTAGAATGTCCTTTTCCATGAGACTCATTAAACCCAACCATTCCGGCGTGGAGTCCACAGGCACCACCTCGTCACTGCAGTCATTAGTCTTCTGGAAGGGCTCGAGCGTGCTGGCATCCATGGTCAGTCGCAGATTGATATCTGAGGATGATGATGTTTTCTTTTCTTCAAAATTATTTATTGCGTCCTTTGGTTTATGTCTTAAAATCAGGACAATTAGAATGAAGATGAGTAACAGGAACGCTAAAAAGGAGACCGTGAGGCTGATGGAGAAGCTGCTGGCTGACACTGCTGAGCGTTTTCCTTCTGAGGAAAAAGACACATTCACAAAAACAGTACAAGATGTGAATTTGGAGTCCTGTTTGGGGCTACGAGCGGTTATTTTCATTTCAATGGCATCTCCTTTGCTGACTTCACTCCTTATTAGGGGAAGTGCTCTAATCAAATAAATATTTCCATTAGTTTTATTTACTGAAAAGAAAGGAGATGGAGTTTCAAGGGAGTAAAGAATAACACCATCGATACCAGCATCTGCATCTGATGCTTCCACTCTGCCAATCAGCTGTCTTATATTATTCTTTTCTGGGAGGTTGAAAAAATATTGGTCTTGAGTGAAAATGGGTTCAAACTCATCTGTACCTTCGATATCCACCCAAACCATTAAGGAGGCTGTTGAGTCCCCTCTGTCTTTTGCCTGAACTATGAGGCAGTATTTATCGTCCTTTTCATAGTCAAGGACTTGCTTAGCATGAATATCCCCTGTCAAAGGGTCAATGAGGAAGGGCTCTTGATCAGGAGGCACTCCATGCATGATAGAACAGGGGGATAAAATAGAATAGGTCAATTCTCCATAAGGACCTGCATCAAAATCCAAAGCGTTTACAGAACATATGGTGGAGAAAACAGGCAGATTTTCAGGAACAACACAGTTCAAGCTTGAGAACATAAACTGAGGTGCATGGTCATTATCATCTAGGACACTAACAAATACAACTGCAAAAGAAAAATGTTTCTTTTCTTCATCTGAAGCTTGGATAGTTAAGGTGAATTTTATCGTTTCTTCATAATCCAGAGGTTTTATCAGATAAAGAACTCCAGTTTTTTCTTCTAAGTGAAAATGCCCCTTCTCGTTTCCGGAGATTATGTGGTAGAGGATTTCTGCATGTGAACCCACATCACAGTCACTGGCTGAGACCACAGTGATGTGACTCCCTAGAGGGGTACTTTCCTTGACATGGGCATGATATTTTACAGTGTTGAACTTAGGTGGATTATCGTTGACATCAAGTACTTCTATCGATACGATGGCTGTGGAACTCAATGGAGGGCAGCCATGGTCAGATGCCAGAATGACAAGCTTATGACTGGCAGAAGTTTCTCTGTCCAGATTTTGAAGCAACACCAGATAACCAACTTGCTTAAAAGGATATTCTGAATGAATGAAACTAGTTTCCACATGAAAATTGTTCTGTGAATTACCACTGATGATGGAATATTCAACACGTGTGTTCTCACGGGTCCAGTCATGGTCAATGGTTGAAAAGCTGACAAGTGTGACTCCTATCCTAGCATCTTCACTCAAGCTAAGATTATAATATTCTACTGCAAATTCAGGGGCATAATTGTTCATATCTTGTATTTCTATCTCCACTAGGGTAAGAGCCCTCAGGTCAGGAATTCCACCATCTCTGGCTTCAACAAGAAACTGAATAGTTGATTTTTTATCCAGAAGTAAGACAGGATTGATAGTAAATATTGTACCTGAAACAAGACATAGCATTTTAAATGTTGTCATATTAAAATTTCATGATCCATCTAGTCAGTAAATACTTGTAAAATATTTACTAATGTGTTTAGTTATTTATTAGATTTGTTACTTAAGTAATAACCAAGAATAACTCCAAATAGAAAATTAAAATTATTGTATTTATACTTTTGTAACACTTAAGATCCAGAAATAATGTTCATGGCATTCACTCTATTCAATATATATGCTGCTTATAAGTGACTTTGCCACAAATTTCTCTTAGTTTTATTTTTGTATAATAAGTTGTTCCATTGTTATTTTTTCAAAAGGAAAATGTATTCTTATTTGAAAAATGCATACCCCATTCTACCACCCATAGACACAGGTATAGCAACATTCTAGCATACAGATATTTATTCTGGAAATACTAGTTCACACCACTCTAGTCAATTGAAAGTAGTAAACATGATAATGCAGAGTAGCAACTACTGTTTAATTATAAAAATGTATTTCCTAAAGCTCTTAGATAATTGGACATATGGGATTTCCCCTTGTTGATGAAATATTTTTAATATGTTGTATTGTTTTAATACAGAAATGGGTACTTTTTATAAACACGGATGTAATAACATTCTTCTAAGATAAATGTTTTAAGTATAACCAATAAAAAAAAGAATACAGAATGCTATCATTTAAATGCCACATTTCAGTTGGAGTCCCACCCTGAACTAAGTTGACCTGATGAGATTTAATGTTTTAAAACATTCTAGCCAGTATCTCATTGCAAAGTTTGTTGATAATACAGGTCAAGCAAAAGGGTTGCTGGAACTGAGCGCTTAGAGAGACCACTGCCCGCCTCCCACACTGATTTGCAGTGGACAGGGCATGAATTGCCATCATCTGAGGCCAAATCTATATTTTATATATATATACATATATATATAAAATAAAATATATATATATATAAAATAAAAATAAGTAAGTAAATAAATAAATGAGAGAGAGACAGAGACAGAGAGAGGTAAGAGAGAGAAGGAGAAGAAAAGGAAAGCCAAATTCCTGACATGTTTAAATTCGTACAATAGCCATTTATCCACACCTGTAGCAACATTACCTGCTTCTCCTATTACAACACTCTGTGGACCCTGCGCTTGTATTTCATGACTAAATTCTCCTTTCAGGTAATCCTGAGGTTAATTTTTTTTTTTAATCGAGATGTAATTGATATATACCATTGTATTAGTTCCAGGTGGACAACCCAATGATTCTACATACACATGTATTGAGAAATGATCACCACAGTAAATCTAGTTAACATCCACCATCCTGAGAGTAACATTTACATCAGCCCTCACTTGTGAAAATTTGTAATGGTGGGTAGAGATGGAGAACATACAGTGTACTGTGTCCTAGGCTCCTCTTTTCTACAGTGTGCTCTGTTAGGGGCTGTGTTTGACAAATTATTCATCTTTATCAAATTTAGCTTCAATGTTTACTCACTGTTAAACATTCTCTGTACAAGGCTTAGCTGTTCTAATCTGAAATCACTTGCCCAAACACATTTCAGAGCCACAAATGTCTTGCTCTGATAAAAATACAGAGAGCCTAGAAAGTCATCAAATAAACCAGAACACCACAATGTTTTTTCTTAGTAGAGATGCTCAAATAATTTCCTTTTTTTGGTCCTTATTAAATGTATGATGCTATTACTGAACTTTTTGTACTTGGGCTTAGATAAAAAGCTTCTAAACTCTAGGAACATGAAGTGCTCAGTACTAAATTAATCCATTCAACTTCATTTGATTCTTGCCGAGGCCTGGGATAACCACCTGAACTGCGCCTAGTCGGACTGACGGACTAGCTGTGTACTGCTATATGGGGGTCTCTGAACTCCTGAACCTTTGCCAGCATTTAATCAATTCCTTTTGCTCTCCAGCCACTGAGATGTTGGCGAAGAGAAATAACACTGGGATTTGCTACCACAACATTTGATGTGAAGAGAAAAAAGACGGTGGCATCTATAATTTAACTAGGGGGGAGCGGAGGGGAGCTATTTTAGGAGCATTTGGAAAGGATTATTTCAGGCTTCTACCCTGTAACTTAAACCTACGAACACTAAAGCCACTATAAATACTCACCATTCCTAGCATCAATTGAGAATTCCTTAGAAGACGAAAGGATTCTATAAGAAACGTACTCGCTGCTTTCTAAGTCTGTGGCTGCCACGGTCAGCACGGAGTACCCCACAGGCACCAATTCGGGAATGGTGACCTGAGGGTAAAAGAGAGAGAATCGACATGGCGCTTAAAGGCTATAGATAGCTTCGTGAACGGGGCCAGAACATGAGATCATTTTCTTTATTTTGCTTATGGAAAATACACAGAGAAGCTGCCTTTAATAGGGGTATTAATTTATAGAGCTGACATATTAAGAAGATTGTGTAGTGATCCCAGAATTCAAACAAAAATATGTTTTAAAAAATTGAATTCGGTTTTGATTTTTATTATGAAAAATTTCCTTCTAAGTTATTTCTGTGTGGTAGAGGATAGTTCATACGTTCACTAATATATTATTACATTATGTACCTTGCATAATTTAGCACACCTTTACAGAGGATCAGGACTTAGGTTAGATTCCCTCCTGTGTTGACACAGAAACCTTGCATTTGCTACATCCAAGAATCCTGAAGCCTATTTCCAAGTACTTAGTTGAATGCTATCATTGTCCTTACTTCTACAAGCATACACTATGCTCTAAAAACTGAAATTCCACTTTACAGTTTTGTTCAGGATTTGCTTCTACAAAATATTAATTGATATATTCCAAAAAATATGCCTGAGAAAGAAAAAGTTTTCCCAAATTAATTGCCGATAATCCACACTGCCTTATTGTCTCATCTATGGCTTTGAAAATAGTAGGCAAGTTCCAATCATTATGAATAACCAGTCCCCAATCCCCAAAAACTAAAGAAATGGTGACATACTTTCATACTTTCATATGATGACATATGAAAAAATACATACTTAAAAAACTGATTCAAATAAGATAGTCAATTCCATATATACTTCTATCCACCATGATATTAAATATAAAACCCTCAGCATCAACTTAAGCACTAAAAACAGCGACTACTGTATGCCCAAATTAGTCTGTCGACAATGGTTGCCTTACATTCTACCCTATTCTTTCTCGTTTTGGCTGTGTTCAGCATCTCTTTAAGCTGTTTACCTGGTAAAAATCTTGAGAAAATACTGGAGGGTTATCGTTGACATCCAACACACGGACGATAAGTGCTCCCTCTGTGTGGTGCACTGAATCAGAAATTTGGATAAGCAGCTCATATTCAGTAGCTTCTTCAAAATCTAACGTTTTCACTAGCACCACGACTCCAGTGTTCCGATCAATAGCAAACTTGGTCCCAGGATTACTTTCTTTGGAGAAACTGAAGATGAAAGCTGAATTCAAATCCACATCATGAACTGATATCCGAGTCACAATTACACCAGGCAAAGAATCTGAAATAGCCATGATCGATGTCAGTCTCCATTAAAATTCATCCTTTGAAATACTTTTCTTTAATAGTTCAAGCCAAGCATTTTTATTTTAAGTCCAACTTGATTTGCTGTTTCTTGGCACAATTTCTCATACAAAGCTCGTTATGAACCGAACAAAAACTTTGAAGAATTTATAAGCCCAATAAAAGCAAAAATTTACCATTGAGTGGGGAATTGAGGAGGTAGGTTATATTCAATTTTTATATTACATTTTTTATTGTATGCTTACAACACAACTCCAGGACCAAGAAACATTCTAAGCCACTTATTTGTACTACATGGTTTCTGTATCAAAATCATATATTCATGGGAGTATGGGTGGGAAGAAGGTTATTACTCAAAACATCAATACAAAACATAAGAGTCTGAAAAGTAGGCAAGATTTAAATAAAAATATTTGGACACTGAAGTTGGAAATACTTAGTTCCTTGTACTTATTTTTGCAAAATTATTTCTTTTGGAGTGGCAGATACACTGCTTCCTTCCCTTAAAGTAAGACTCTCAACATTATCAAGACTATGGAAAGACATGTGATGAAAGCCAATATCTAATATGATTCACCAAAAAAATACTACAAAAGAGATGACATGCTAAATGCCTCACACACTATATGTGTTCTCTGGCCTAAACTGCCATGAAAGGAACTTTGTTTTTAAGCTTACATGTATGGTGTAGGTAGGAAGAAGATGTCAAAGTATTCAGAATAGTTCCTAATGTACACCAACTACACCTTATCCCCTTTTGGTATGTTTTATGCTATTTGTTCTTGTTACATATTTATACTGGGCACACCGCTGTATCTTCATGCTAATGGATGCACTTTGGAATAGTACCTTCAGTAAAAGCAAGTGGAAATATATCAAATAGGTAGGAGGCAAAGCTGAAGAATTTTTTTTATTGGTAGAATATTTTAAAATGTTTAGAATATTTGTAGATATCCTTCTTAGAGAAATTTCTGGAATATATCCCTCTGTGAGGGGTGATATTTATAATTTGTTTGGAAAAGTGGACACAAAACTTTAGGAATACCTTAGGAATAAGTTTGGCATTAAGAGTAAAAGGAGAAAGGCAAGTAAGGGGCCTCTGCCATTTGTAATTTCAACTATAAAGAGCTGGGTTGGGTTTTACCATGAGAGCCATTGACCACAGACAACTTTGGGATCATAGTCTGTGGGGTCATCGTAGAACCCAGAGACCCAAACAATTAAGATTAATAAGCATATCATGTAAAAGTTTGTATTTTCCACCTCTACCACTAATGTGGTACAAATTTCCTGCAGTGTCAAAGTTTAGTTTACACTAGAGGAAAATGATGACTTTGTATAATGAATATCCGATTCCTTTCACTTATTACTAGTCATTAGCATACCGCAAAGACTGACAGTTATCAGTCTAGGTTGCTTCTTCTCAGAAGAATTTTAGGATGATCATCACAGTCAATAAAATATGCTTCTTCATAGAGTAGATCTTTTTAAGAAATGTCAGTGCACAAAAAGAACCTGCGTGGAATAGTGGTTTAAGCATGGGGAACTGGCATCCTGCTGATCTGAATGCAAATCCCAGCTTTCACTTTTACCTTCTTTGACATTTGATATTAAACTTTTGATCATCCATTTTCTATTCTGTAAAATGAAGATGAAAACTATTTATGTTGCCTAGTCATTGAGTATTAATACTCATATTTAATACAGTGCCTGGCTGAAACAATGGTAGATGACATTATACACGTTAATCTATTCCAAATTGCCACACTTACTTTCTGCAATTTCCACTGCTTCAAGGGGCAGAAAAGTCGGAGCATTGTCATTTACATCAGTCACCTGTATCTTGACCACAGTTGTGCCAGAAAGCCTGGGCATCCCTTTATCTGTGGCTTGCACAATCAAGCTGGTTTGGAAAAGAATCAAGGAATATTATCCGTCATCCAAAGAATAAGAAAAACAACATAAATATCAAATTGAATATTTATATCCAGTTGAAAATTTTAAAGTGAACTGGCTAGCTACTTTTATTTCTTCTCCTGGCTTTTTCTAAATTGCATCATTTAAAATTTATTTCAGAAGAACCGTAGCCTGAAATTTATTTATTTAGAGAAGCAAATCCTGCAGGTTACCAGGGGTCATGAGGTGTGTATGTCAAAACAAATGCATCATTTCTGGGATACAGACCATCAAATTCATTTCTTTTTCCACTAAGAACCTCTTAAAAGGTATAAACACCAATACTTGTCCTTTGGATAAGTAGATTGTCTCTACCCTGCCATGCATGGCCTGGATATTGCTACATATTTCCATTTTACTATATCAACAAAAGATAGAACCACTAAAAGATTGCTTTGCATTGATATTTTTTCAGACCCAAACTGCAAAACAATCAAAATTATAAAATTAAGAGAGGACGTTTCCATGATTAATACATGTACAAAAGGTATATGATTGGCTAGGACTATAAAGTAGATGTAAAAGTCCATGATCTGAAAGAATCCATATCGATTCAATCTGTCTTGGATGATGGTACAACTAACTTGCCCAGCAACCAAATTAGAAACTTTCCTAGCGTTTTCAACTTTTCTCTTTCTGTTACCACCCTTCTAACATCCAACTAATTATGAGTCTGATAGATTTGATCTCCCGAGTATCACTTGAATCAGTTTTCGTCCATTCCACCTCCACCTTCAGAGCCTCAGAAAGGCTGAGCAATCATCCTGCTTTGCCAGGGAGTGGAAGGTTGCCTGTGACATGAGACTTTCAGTTTTTTAAAGCCAGGACAGTCCTAGGAAAACAGGAACAAGTTGGTCTCCGTAGCTTCGTGCCCTCATCGCCTTTTCCTGGAAGGCTGAGTATTCATTATATCCTTTCTCATCTGGAGTATTTGTTTACCGCAAGTCTCACCTATTCCTATCCACTCCCTTTGCAACTCGATTGCTCTATTTAAACTCCCCATTTGAAAATCCAATTCCCCTATTTAAAAATCTTTCATTGACTCTCCATGTTTACAACAGGTAGTCCAAGCCTTGAGCACATTTATGACCTTCTATGACCTGGTGTCTTTCTGGAATCCCTGTCTCTACACCCTCTTAGTCTTTTAAAGCTCACATCTTCCATAAGGCTAAAAAGAAAATGGGAGAAGATATTAGTGCGTTGAGTAGGTGAAAAGTTTCAACAAATTTCTGGAAAATGCAAGCAGATTGAGAAGTGATTACTGATGAGTGGGTCAGAGAAAACTACAGATTAAAATGCATCTGGAGAGAGGTAAAAATGAATGAGAAACAGATTTGCCCCCGTGTAACCAAGGAGATGTTCAAGATGTGGCAAATGGTAAGGTGAGATATTGAGCTAAAAATAGCTTGAAGATTATTTAAAACTCAAAATACAGAACAATCAAATGCCCTGCCCATTACTCTTCACCCCCAGGCAAAAGAATGGCTGATGATCATACTCAGAATAAGTAATATTGAGGGGCTGTCCCTGGGGAAATGGAAGCCCCTTCTTAGAGAAAAAAGAACTCTCTGCGTATTGTCATTTGTACATCATCCTGCAAAGCAGTCGACTTCTTCCCTGGTGCACCTGCAAGTGGAGCCTGCGGGTCAGTGAGCTCTGCCGGCCACTCAGGGGTTCTACTGCCTCATTCAGAAAGCCTCCAACATGAAAAAGAGAGCACGAAATAGAAAAGAGGAGAAATGAACCCAAAGGGAAGATATTGAAAGAACAAAAGAAAATGTAAAAACAATTTCAATTAATGATCTTGGAGAGACAGAAGACAATGCATGCATAAATCAAGAACAAGATGCTTTGGAAAAGCTCAAATATCAAGGAAGAACTTTTGGAAATAAATATATGTACAATATCCAAAAATGTTTTTTTTAAAACTAGAAAACAAAAAAGAAAGCTTATAAGGTTAAAATTAAAGCATTCTCTCTGAAAAATAAAAATAAACTAACACACAAAACAGGAAATGAAAAGTATGAGATAAAATAATACTGACAAAAGATCGATCCAGGCAGTCCTACGCTAGACTGAATAGGATCCAGGAAAAATGAACAGGACAAAGTAAGCAAACAAACAAAACAAGACAGAAAGAAAGGCAATTAAAGATGAAATAATATAAAACAAAGGTAAAAGAAATATTTCTTCTTATTAAAAGAGCTCGCTAAGTACGAAGCACAAGAAAAGATTCACAGCACAGTATACAATCACGAAATTTCTAAACATTATCAATAAAGAAAATAACCTGAGAATTTCCACAGAGAAGGAAAAAATCAATCATATACACAACATATAATTAGAATGCAACCAGACTTCTCAACAGCAACACTGGGTTTTGAAAGATAACAGAATGAGACCTTCAAAATTCTAAGAAAAATTTCAACTTCTAGATTATCCATTGTATAAATCATATGTGAGAATAGAATAAAGGCATTTTTAGATATGCAAGAAGTCAAAGAATTTACTTCCTTGGCACCTTTTTCTACAAAGCTACTGGAAGAGAAAACTAAGAAAGAGAAACACACAAAATCCATGACACAGGCCCAACTTGAGAGAGCAATAAAGCAAAGTCGTGAAATAACCAGCTTTGCCAAGGGCTTAGAGAGCCTAGTGCAGAATGTTAACGCTAGATCAGAAGAGCAGAAAAGAGCTGGAAGGAGGTCTCTATGGAACAAAGAGGACTTGATAGAGTATTTTATATGAGAGGTGTTTGTGGGGGCAGAGGAGAGAAGATGGGTGGGCATGACAGAGCTACTGGAACATTTGCAAGGAATTAAGTACACAGAAATAGCAAATTGGGTGAGCAAAAACCAAAAGCTACGCATTAATCTTGGGGCTGGGGAAGGGTAAGAAAGGAAATATGAGTAGGACATGGCTCTGAAGTGAACATTTGTAGAATCATATAAACACTGATTATTGATTAAATGAAAAACAGTGTATCAATATAAAGAGACAATTGGATATGAGAAGGTAAAAATATTAAACCCACATCTATTATAAGAGGAACTTGAGAGATAATATTTAAAATGACAAATTAAGCCATATTGACGTTTATAATAATGGAGAAAACCAGTTAAAAATGTCAGCCTCTGGAGGGCTTTAGTGCTGGGACAGGTGAGACAATAATGGCTGACTTTCATCTAAGCCCATTGCTATTTTATGGTACTATTTAACTTTTTTAAAAAATGTATTATTTTGATAATAAAAACTTTTAAATAAGAAAAGGTATTTAGATCAAAATCTTTAATATTTATCTATCAAATACCTTTTTTCCACCTATAAACATGCTCAAGTTGAACTATTCCTGAAAACATACCCTACTCTCCAGGCTGAATTGCACTCAGTTGCCATTCCTTCCTTGTAACTCGACATTGCTGAAAAAGAAGTGTCCATCATAATTGTCTCTGCTTCTTATTTTAGTGTCTCCTCAACCCACTATCATTTGCTTTCTCTCCTTTGGAAAATAATATCAAGAGCTTCCTAATCACCAGACAATAGTCTCTTTCTAGCTGCAGACATAAACATTATGAATCTCAAAATGCTCACTCAGCCTTGTTTGAAATGAAAAGAAATTCCAGGTCCTAGGGGTATTATTCAGAGACGTCTACAGAGGAAATAACCCTGCCGTATATATTCTGAAAACTAAAAGTACACTATGCTGGCACTTCAACCCTTGTTCATGAAAGAAGGATACAAGGATGGAAGATATTTCCATTCCGGTGACCACAGGAGGAAAATTGAACAAAACACACTGTTGAGACACTGGCCAAATGAGGCAAAATTTGTATTTAACTTTAAATCTACAAGTATAATGTCTTACTATCATAAGTTACAATTCCTCTCTTTGAAGTTTACAGAAGCTTTCTAAGATAGTAAACCATAACCTGAAGTACTTGTTTTTTGATCTCCCATAACTTGTGGTGTTTATAATACATACTTGTTATAGGAAACTATTTGCTCACTTAATCTGTAGGCTATTTTTGTTAATGAAAATCAATCTGTTCCCTTGAGTTTTAAATGAACTTTACAGCTTTGAATTAATTAACCTACAAATATAATAGTGTGTAAGTATTCTTGTTAGAAAATAATTTAGAACAAGCCTATTCTTTGAAAATTCCTTAATATAAGGAACACTTCTAGCAGATTCTAATCCAAACACATTTTGAAACCTTTTATTTTTTTCACACAGTCCTACCTCTCTCCCTAGTTTCCATGAAATCATCTTTTCCAGGTTCATGTTCCTATCTTTCTAGTCTCTGAATCTATTTTTCTAGCTTCTGCCTGGTCCTCAAATTGTGACAATACCCCATGTTCTCATTTTACGTATTCTGCCTAGGTAATTCCATTTTTTTCATTTTCCCTAGCTGAATCCCAAATCTAAATCTTGAATGAAGACCTTTTCCTCAGCTCCAGATCATGATTTTTTAAAATTTATTTTTCAGTTACAGTGGACATACAATATTATATTAGTTTTAGGTATATAATATAGTGATGAGACATTTATATACCTTATGAAGTGATCATCTTGATAAGTCCAGTTATCAGGGCGATCACTTCACACCCATCTGATATACATAGCTATTACAATGTTATTGACTATATTTCCTACATTGTACATGATTTTTAATTGCCTATAGAGTATCTTTACTTTTGCTCTCTGCTAGCCCTTCGAACTCAAAATGCCCCCCAAATTCCAATCCTCATCTATTCTTCCTGCCTTCCCTATGTAGAAATTACAAAGTATTTCTGTCTCCTTCCTTGTTGAATAAATTCAGCTGACCACCATGTCCCATGGATTCTATAAGTGAATCAGCGAGTGAGTATGCACCCCACCCCCTCCATCCCTGCTGCTTCAGCCACAGCGCAGACCTTTCCACAGCTGTCGTCTAGCTTAGCTCATCTGCTTGATGCTGGTTCTCTGTTCTGCAATGCATTCATTACCAGATGTCTTTTAAAAATAAAGATCTGAGCATGCACTCAATTGCTTACACTTTTATACAGCCTACAGAATAGAGTACAATTTCCATTACAGGGCATATAAAGTCCTACAAAACTTGCCTGCGACCTACCAGCTTTTTTGTTTTGTTTTGTTTTTCAGATCATTCTGTGAGATTTTCCCCCAGTTTTATTGAGATATAACTGACATACAGCACTGTATAATATTAAGGTGTACAGCATGGCTTGACTTACATATGTTGTGAAATAATTACCACAATAACTTTAGTTAACACCTATCATCTCAAATAGACACACAAAAAAAGAAAAACATGCTTTTATCGTTGTAATGAGAACTCTTAGAACCAACCTACTGTCTTAATGACTTTCAAATATACCATAAAGCAGTGTTAACTACAGTCACCAAGTGGTACATTTCATCCCCAGTACTCATTTCTCTTATAACTGGAAGTTTGTACCTTTTGGCCACCTTTGCCCTATTCTTCCGCATCCCTAGCCTCTTTTTTGTTACTCCACACAGATGCGCTGTACCACTTGTTACTTCCAAATACATCAAACGCTTTGGCATGTCCCTGCCTCTCCTCATGCTTTCTGCCTGGAAGGGCTTTTATTCCCTTTACCATGGGGAGTCAACAGATTGGGGTTCCAATCCAGCCCTACTGTGCATGAGTTTCGTATTCTGGAAGAGATAATTAGCATCTCAGCCCATTTCCTACCTTGTATATGTAAATGTTTTTTTTATTATTTCACAGTCATAATGAGCATTCAAAGGAGAGTATGAGTTTAGCATTATTCTTGGCAATGATTGCCGTTTGACCTTGAATATTTATGATGGAAATTGAATTTTTAAGCAATTTAACTCTTATTTGCCTAGGATTATTTTGTTGCTTGCTTGAAAAGTCTTTCAAAAGACTAAAAATCTTGGCCTTGAAGTGTTATAAGGCTCACATGAATATCAATTATCAGCTTAAATAGTGATAAGCTTCCCTATGTCAGTTATAAGTCAAGTGTTGGTAAGCAGTGATTCAAATCCAATTACTGCATGCTCACACCTACACATCTGTTATTTAATAAATTGCAAGGTGGAACTTATTTGTTATTATTATTTTAAGTTTCTAAAGTTCTTTTTCTGTTTCGTGTTTTGTAAATAAACAGGTATGTACTTTTAAGATTCAGTCACGTGGTACAATAGGAAGCCCTGCTACAACTGTTCACACGGACGAGAATCTCAGTTCTACATTTACTGCTGCATATTCTTGGCAAACTTTACCTCTTTGAACTTCAGTTTCTTCATTCTGTAAATCTTGTCTATTATGGAAATTTAACATGTAAAGCAGGTGCTCCATAAATTATTGTGATTTTTAATATGCTTCCTGCCATGAATTATAATGGCACTCAATTTTCGAGCTCCCTGAAAACAAGAACTATTTCATATGTCATTATATCTCATGCTTGAGAGTTTTTTAAATTCAGAAACATTGGTCAGATAGAACTTAAGGTTTATTTTATAATTTGTTATCATCTTTCCACTGAGTTTTCTTATAGGTGGCTTAATGTGAGGACTAAAAATTATTTAATTTTTATTTAATGCTTTTATATTTAGTAGAATCATAACTGACAATATCTTTTTTCCCATTCATTTTATATTGTAAAACAGGGAACCAGAATTGAGAATATTTTCATCAATTGGACGAAATAGCAATATTTCAAAAGTTAAGGAAAAAAACTAAATGACACCTTTTCCAAAGCATTCACTAAAGGTGTAGCAGATTAGGGGAAAATCATCCTATATTTCCTGCTGCCTTAAATATCAAGGAAAACAAAATTAAAGAAGAAGAGAAGCCACAGGGGGCAAGGGAAGCAGAGAACCTAGAGAGGTAGGTGATTTAAAATAATTCTTTGCCTTGGTGAGACTGAAGTGGGGGGAGGGGTGGTAGCTGGCTGCCTCTGTCTCTGCATCTCTCTGTGCCTGTCCGTGTTCAGTTCGAGTTCAGTTCAATTTCTCTCAGTTCTCCCAGCCTTGAATTAAATTCTTTATGGAGAATTGGAGAGGAACACTTTTAAGTATTGGGACCAATTCAAATGTTGGGAACATTGAAACTATGACGCAAATAGGAAAATCTGAAAGGAGTTAGATTTAATGGCTAATTAAGCTCCACTAAGTAAGAAGAACATTGTAACTGTAAGTTTACAATCAGGAAATACTTAGTTCCTGGAACATAGCGGACCTTCAATAATCTCTGAATTTATAATTACTCAGGTGGCAACTAAACTGAGATTCCTCTGTAGTTATCTATGGAGAGAAAAAAAAAGCTTTATCCTTTTTTTTGCTATAGAAACAAAAAATAGCTTTATGCTTACTATAAAAACAATGTGGCAGAGGTAGGTTTTAATATATTTATATAATCGATTTTAATATATTTATCCAATAAAAGTATTATGATAATTGATTACACTAAAATATTATTGAAAAAATCCTACGGGTTAATATAGGGTATGGTCTTAAACTTTTAAAAGAATTTTGAAGTAATATTTTGAAATATATTAAACAAAGAGAACTAAACACAAACTTTTAGAGTTTGAAAGTTTTTCAGAGTTTAATTAATCCAATCCTCCCAGTACTGACAGATCCCATTTTAATCGGCTCTCACTGCTCAACCACAGGAGTATACCACACTCACCTCATCAAAACGTAGGCAGCCTGGCCTAGGAGAATATTGACACTTAGGTCTTTCATATACCTGCCTCCCCCCCGCCCCCCGCCACCCAAACAGAAAGTCAGCTCTACAGTTTGTACAGTGGAAAGAGTGTGATTCAGAATCACAATACCTGGCTATGAGTCCATGTATGACCATTAAATGGTCCTGTGACCCCGAGAAAGCCACTGCATGTCTGTTGTCCTATTGGTGAAGAAGAAAATGCCTAACTTAACCTCCATGGGAGGTGACTGTGAGGATTAAAGGAAACACGGTATGTGCAAGGCCTTTTGGAAGAATATACAGAAATATGACAAAAATATGAAGCCTATTAAAATAAGCAATAAGAAAGTCAAGCCTCTCTTTGACCCCAAGCTTCCCATGTGACCACTTCTCCGGAGACAAACAAGGTAAACAGTTTCTTATGTTTTCTTCCTGAAGTCATCCAATTACATGTGTGTGCTTTTACTCAAATAGACCTGCAGTACAGGCACTATAATGCACCTTGATTTTGTCCACTTAGCCAAATATCCTAGATCTCCATCTTCAAGGCATATACAAATATACCTCTTTCTCTTTTAAAATCAGTTTCATTGTATTCCACAGGCAACTGGACCATCATTCTTAAAGCTGTCCCCATTGACAGACTTTTAGGTTCCTTGATCATTTTTTTTTTTTTTTACAGATTGAGGTGCCATAAATATCTCTGTATGTATGGCCAGACTTTTGTAGCACTGACATTTTAAATACCTAGAAGACTTGTAATGCTACTATTCTCTCTTTTATAGAATTCTGTATAAGGCCAGCATATCTTGGACTCTAGACAAAAGTATATTTAATGTTACTGAGTGCTTTTAACAAGATCATTTCTGTTAGAACACAGTACTGCTACAAGGACCCGATGACAGGATTATAATTTGTACACAAAAACTAAATAATTTAAAAAGAGCAATGCCATTCAGTCTTCACTGTTAAAAAAAATAGTAACAACGAACATTTGCAGAGTGCTCTATTGTTCAGTAAGTATTTTATAAGTATTGTCTTTTTTCAGTGTCTCTCATTTTAGTACTTAACAGCATCATAAATTCATGAAATCTTAGAACTAGGAGGGACTTTAAAGTTCTTCTAGTCTAATCTCCTTTTCCAAAATTGCAAATACCTTTAAAAGACTCTTTCGATATATCAAAGGGGTGATCATAAGTTGGATCACAGGGAAAACATATTTTACAAATAAGCTTACGTGATAGGAGGTCGTGCCCAAAGCAACGACATTGTCAGAACAAAGCAGAGAGCTGACTGAATGGATCTGCATCCGAGACAAACCTGTAAGAGCTGATGTGCTCGTAATCCAGAATCCCATCTGCTGTTATCTCGCCGCTCAGGGCATCAATGTGGAATGCTTCTCCTTGGTTGCCCGAGAGAATAGAATACTCAATGAGGCCATTCAACCCGCTGTCCAGGTCGGTAGCAAAAACCTGTCAGAAAGCAACTCTTCCATTAGATAAGGGTTTAATCTGCATCGAGGCGTTAAGTCTGTTTTTCAGAGAAATGCATTCTGCATCACAGACTGTCAAACACATTTTTAAAATGATGATAAAGCATTACCGACCAACTGCTGAAGCTTACATTTATTACTTTGTAATAAAGTGGATAACAGGTTAGAAAATAAGCCTGCATCCTCATTCAGAAAAACTTCCAAGTAACTTTCAGTAGGAATGGTACATTTTTGAGCTACAATTTTAGGCAAGAGGAAAAAATACTTGAAAAAAATCTAATTTGCTTGAATAGAAGACTTCCAGTACTGTATGTAGATTCAGGTGAGCACCAGAAAAGAGAAGAAATGATATAGGAACCCTCCACGTAATGAAAGAAAATCTGTCATTTGCTTTTTTTCTTGATTAAAGTATCGCCTGTAAAATAAGCCGCGTGTGGATCTTTTATATCATATTAAAAGTCTCACTTTAAAAGGATCTTTAAATAGATGAAACAAAGTCTCGATTTAGTGCTAATAAATTGACCTCCTGATCATTTGTGTGATGAGTTATCAAAGTAGTGTTGAGGGCAAAACGAAAAGTTTTTTTAAATTTATTTTTCTTATTATGGTGACATTGGTTCACGAAATCCGGTAAGTTTCAGGTGTACAATTTAGCAGTAAGGCATATATATATATATATTGCATTGTGTCAAAATGAAAAATTTTGTATTGGTCTCCATGGAGATATATCATTTAGCCTGTATTACATTCTGACCGCAAAACTATCAGTGGATTTAAGATATTTTTTATGAACGAGTTGACAAATTAATTTAAAAATGTTTTAAACTTATTTTTATCCTCTATGCCCATCAGGCTTGGCCTCAGCTCATGTCACTTGCCGTCTCTCTCTTGGGTGATTATACTGATGTCCTCGTGGGTTTTTGCTTCTACTTTCCCACCCTCTCAGCCTATCCTTCATGCTGCTGTCAAGAGTTCTCAGGGGATACTAAGTGGCCCAAGTGGTGCACTCAGGCCAACATGAGAAGGGCACACAGCCAGCCATTTGGTACAGAAAGGCAGCAATACACAGTCCCAGGAAGAGAAATTCATCTGTATCTGGGCAGTAGGAAGTTTATCATGTCCCCTGGGCCATATACTTAAAAGTGTTCTAGAGCAGGTCTCCATGGCAGTATATCAGTTCGGGTTTAGGGTACAAGAACCTGGACAGCTCCGGGGCACAGCTTTTTTCAAGTCATTACCCTCAAGATGAATCAACTTTAACTTATCTCTGTCCTAGTTAGTGCCCCACCACTCAAGATTCAATTTCCAGGGAGAGAAAGTCTCTCTGAGACTGAGGCAAAGGGCGGGGGGGCGGCGCAGATCACTATCTTGATTGACAATCCCACCCAGACTGCACCCCATAGAGGACAGTTTCTAATGAAAGTCTGTGGGGTTGTAACCAAAAGGGGGGAGCATGGGCAGGGTGCTGGCAAAAGGCAAGAAGTAACTACCATGAGCTCCAGAGTCCTCTACATTTTTATTAATCTCAACAGGACATAGGAAAATGGCAGCTCTAACTTCCTTGGAAATGAATGATCTAAAAATGTGAAGAACGAATCTCCTTGAATCCGTCCCTGACTCCATCTTCTCAAAGTTTGACATAACTTTAATCACTGGTAGGTGGGGCTCTCCCGTTCCGTGTACCTGGGCTTTAAGTCTGTTGTCACCTTTGTGTATTCCATAGAGAAGAGTCATTCTGGCTCTCTCTATAGTTTAGCATGTGTGACAAAGAAGTTCAATGTAGCAGGACTGCAGCACAAGGATCCTCTGTGACAAAATAGGCCCCACAGTGGCCCTGGAGGCATATGTCATCCCCACCTTACAGGCATCACTGGGCAGGAGTGATACAGACTGGGAAAAGCAAAAGGCCTCACCCTCTTCTTAAACATCCCAGTCATGGCTAACGCTGGAAGTAAAGGCATGGCGCTTCTGGAACAGGCTGGTGACTGGAGCAATTCAGTAACTATCACACAAAATAAATCTGCAAAAATAGCGTAGAAAATCCTCCATCTCCTGGACTGTGTGGAAGGCTCAGAGCTACATTTCCAGGACTGCTGAGATGCTGGTTTGGTTCACACCAAAGAGGTGAACATGTGTGCTAGGTGCTGGGCCGGCAATCATAAGAAGGCGCCTGTCTATAAGGGCGACGGTGGCCGCACAGTGAAGAGCCGCTGGAGGTCTTGCAGAAAGTGCACAAATGTGCCATCTAGGTACCTGGCCCCACCTAGGCTAGAGGGAAAGGGGCATAATAGTCCTTCGGTGCCGGCTCGCAGCAGCGAGGTTATAGAGGCCAAAGGGAATGTCCCATTTTGTTGCTGGCTTTGTCGGGAATGTAGTTTTATACTGATTTCCTCTGCAGATCCTCAAGAGAGTGTAGATTTCTTAATGTTCAGGTTTTTTGAATGCAAAGCATCAATTTGATGGTGAGGAGAAAGGTAAAAATGGGCTCTAGTCCTGCACGGGAAGAGAGACTACCAAGGATGGGTAAGTTTCAGAGCCTGAACGACACTGCTGGTGCCCAGACTCTCTTTGAGGGCCTGGAGCTTTCCCTGAAGTGGGCTAGGCCAGACAACAGTGGATCTGTGCCTTTCACACTTGAAACATCTGCAAATCTCAAACCCAGAGAGCTCTCCCACGTGCCCGCGCCTCAGTCCACACCATCTGCAGCTCCTCCCAGCAAATGCCTAGTTGCCCTTTAAGATCTAGCGCAAATATCATTCTTCTGTGAAGCCTTATGCTTTTTGCCAGGAAGAGTTTGTGTCTCCTCTTTTCTTTACAACATTATATGCACATTTCTATTATAACATTAAATATATGCATTTAAATTATATACTTATTACATTTCTGACTTGCCAACTAAATTGCATGCATTGATAAGATGAGTTTATTTTTGTGCCCTTACAGATTCCATGCTAGTGTTCGACAGAGATCCCAGAACAGGAAGAAGAGTGAACTCAGAAACTCCAGACTTACTTTATCTAAGATTTCATTCATTTATCAAACATTGTACATGCCCTGCAAACATTTAAATTTTAATTATGTGCTGGGAAAAAAAAAGACCTTAGATATTTTGATGTGCATTGATTCATAATAATTCATTCACACATACGTACATACACAAAATGTATTTCTCTTACCTGTACGACGTGAGCATTGTAGAAGTGGCCTTCAGACACTGACACTTGGTAAATGCTTTGCTCAAAGTGTGGTAAATTATCATTCATATCTAATATCAAGATGGCTACTTTGCTGTAGGCTCTATGACCACTACTTTCAGCTAAAACGATGAGTCGTGCTTCTTTTCTGACCTCAAAATCAAGAAACTTGGGTTCTTTCACAGTGAGTTCTCCTATTTTTATTCCCAGGGAGAAAAAAAAGAAAAGAAAAGAATGTTATAGTTATTAATTGAAAAGTCACAAATCACCTTTGGCTCATGTGCTCACATGCTCACCTGTCTCTCAAAGTCTCCCGTTGGTTGGCCTCCCTTACTGACTGACTGGGATTATTGTGGGGAAAAATTGAGGGCTGGCAGATATTTGCAAGGTTCAAATACATAGGAGGGAAAGAAACTATAAAATATCTGAAATCTGGGCACTATCTCTTAAATCGTCCTTCTCTCTCCATATTTGGTCTATCTACTTTTCAAACATTTCTTGAATCCACCTCTCTTCATCTTCACTTCTCTTGCCCTCCTTCAAGCCACTGGCATTTCCCACCTTGTCTCCTGCATTAGCCACTTAACTTGTTTCCCCATAAACCCAGCTCTCATTCTGAATTAAACTACAAAAAAACAACATCATCATTGTCCAGCGTCAAACCCTCCAAATGCTTTCCACAGCTATTATGATAAAGTTCAACATTTTTAACTTCCAAAGGACCTCCCCCACCTCAGAAGTCTCATTTGTGTCATTTTCCATCTTGATCTCTGCTCTGGTCAAAAATTCATAAAAATTCCTCAAATGCTCATTCCATGCTTTTCCGTCTGCCTGTAATATAGTCCTCCCCTTCAGTGCTTCCTCGGGGATCTTTCCAGACCACCCATCCCCGAATCATTGCTATGTGAGCACCCAACAGTCTCTCCCCAACACTTGCTTGTACCTTGTTCACCTGCTTCAGTCTAATCCTGGTGATCTAGAAGTTCTGCAAGGCAAGGATGGCGACCTGTTTCTTAGCAATCACCTCCCCAGTACCTCGCTCAAAGTCTGGCACACAGACCTTGTTAACCCTTGTTACACTTTCATGTAAAAAAGAATAACTAGGCTAGGAAGTGACCAATGGGGGTTATGCCATGTTCAAGTTCCTCCCCAGAATTAAGAAAATCTCTCCCCTGATTTAATTTCCTTCTTTAGTTTCTACTGTCTTCTCCCTTTTTCAACTAAATTTCTTACTCAATTTATTGTTATTGTTATTATCCTGATTTACTTGGTTCCGACTGCCAGAAATTCTATCAGATGGAAATTTGTTGGATGAGCACTGATTTGGAGTTTGAGAAACCCAAATCCAAGTGTAGATCCTAGACCTGGCTACTTAATTTGGGTAGCCAGGCTACTTCATCTGGCTTCACTATTACTAAATTTGTGACCTGGAGTAAGTTATTCAGGTTTTACAGAGCTGAATCTCCTCTTCTGCAAAATGGGGCTTGTTAACAATGACTCGATAAGGTTGCTGTGAGACTATAGTGCATATTTAGAAGGTTTCTTTGCAGTTAAATGGTGTAGATTCCAGTGTTCTACCCACGTGTCTCTTCCCCTCCATCATCGGATATGGATTTAATATCTTTATGACCTCTGAATTTAGAAAGAGGTAATTGAATAGCCACAGACTATTAGAAGTTTGATCTTCTGCTAAAAGAACCTGTACTGTTTCAGGTAATGTGGCCTGGAAGCCACAGTTCTCAGTGCTGAATCTGAGCCAGTTTCCCTAGATAACCAAACTAATCTGAGAAACTTCAGGCTATCATGTACTTGTCTGGATGCTGATGGGAATCATATGCTGTTCTAATATTCTAACTTTGATACTGAGTAGAGGTTTTATAGCTTCTGTTTTGCTATTTAATAAATTAAATGTTTATATTCTCTATGAAGAACTCACCATACAACTGAATTTCCAATTTCATAAAATCACTTTCATTTAGTGATTTAGTTATCAATTCAGAACTAAAACCAAATTACTTTTACAAACCACAATCCAATGTTACCAACACCCTAGACAGAAAATTTAGAATAAATCTAACTATTGGTAGCTGGAGAATGATTAAGCTGCACTTTGATGAGCTGGTAATGAAAGAAGCTGGTCTTTAGAAACCTCTATGAAGCAAGGGCTGAGCCCGTGCCCACCGAATGGCAGAGGAGGCCCAGTATGAGTGGGTCCAAAGCTATCATCTGGAGCTCTGTCTCTACCACAGAGCACTCAGCTTGCAATCATGTGCTGTTACTATTAGTACAGGAAAAAATACAATAGAAATGCAATACTAAATTGCCAGTGTCACTTAGTAGAAAGTGTGCCAATTATAGTGCAGATCAAAGTGGATTTTTTAATAAAAGGCCTGGGTTTAGGCTTTGATAATTGGAATTTTGCACTTGGAATGAATCTGCAGTCCTAATGCTTTCCTTGCTTGGTTTTTATTTTGGGTATAATAATTGGCATATGCTGTGAAAGTTATGCAAGTAGAAAAGACAATAACCAGTCTGTGAGATAATTCACGGCTGGCACACCTACTACATCCATATTTTGCATGGAGTGATATATGTGTATTTTTCTCAGAGACATCAAGGATTTACCATCACCAGTGAGATGAAAGTACTCCCAGGCTCTGTCTAATAGTACGGGCAGAAGTCCATGTTTTCATTAGAGTAAGGGCCTCACAATACCAACTTCATGCTCATTCTCATATGTTAGAGTGCCAGTTATATAATAACTTGAGAATGAAACTGTAGTAATATTTTCCTCCTGCTGTATGTACAGATATAGCTTTTGTCCAAGTCATAAAATACACATCAAAATGAGATTAAGAGTCTTCAGATGCTAAATGCTCGGTAGCTTACTCAAGTTACTTCATCAGTCAGTTACAAACTATGCACATGCGTATTGTATACAGCCTCAGCAGAATGCGGTATTTATGTCCTCCAAAAGCTTTTAAATTCTCTCCTGTTGAAACTGCAGCATTGAAACATTGGGAGTTTGATCATTTTTGTTTTATGTCACTCTACCAAATAACGAAATGAATATTACCATCTGTTGACATACACAACATTAATCAGACTCCAAAATTCCTGGTTGAGGCAGTGAGTAGTAGATGTTTTTTAAGCTAAAGTGAAAAGAAATTTGGATACAAAGGTAAACCTTTGGCTTGTGACTGTGGAACAGAGGGCAAACTCTAGCACAGACAGAGAGAAAACACAGTTCTCACCAGAGAGCTACCTAACCATAACTTATTCAACCAATAACTAATAATATGGTTTTCTCACATTTTTATCCTTAAGAAAAGTGACCACAATGTTAGAGAACAACTTCAATGATTTGTCATACATACGAGCTTTATATATTAACTGGTATATGGTTTAAAATACATACGCTCTTAAAACCTATATTAGGTACATTTAGACACAAGTTTAACAATTATGTGACAAAAGTGGCATGAGAGATGAATGTAATATCATAACGGAAGATTTAAAAAATTTTTTCTTGACAACAGTGTGGTAAATAATATATTGAAATGATCCTCATAATAAAATCAACTAAAATGCTTGACAAATTATGTGTGTGTGGGTGTGTGTGTATTGACATATATTATTTAGTTAATATAGTAGTAAGAAATTCTTAGAGGAAAAAAAATAAATGAAAACCATAATCCAGGGAGGTAAGCAAGCTCTAAAAGCTCATTTTTGTTCCAAGGGTTTCTAACACAACCTTCTTCTTTGAGATCAACTCTGATAGCTGCACAGGGTGTGGAAAACAAGAGAAGCCTGAACCCAAAAAAAGGTGGGTTCCTATTTTCTAACAGGAAAACCAGAGTAGAGCTATAAACCCGAAGGCTAGCTATGCTCCAAATGAGTGATCATTATTAAAACAAAATCGACTTTAAAACGGATGCACAGAAACTTGCTTGTCTTGACCAGGTGTTGGTTGGAAAGGAGAAACAAGGTCTCTGCTAAGAATTCGTTAGCTTAGGCCTGAATTTGTGATAGTCATACTACCATAGCTATATTTTTTATGATCCTCAATAATTAAATTTAAGCTAGTCTTTGCTTAATGATATGTCCAGGTGATTTGCAAAAGGGAGAGCAAATCCTCTCTAAAGGGCACAAATTCAAGCCAGGTTTCAAAGATCCTCGAAGAAAGAGTTTAAAGGACAACGAAAAGCTCATAACTAACAAGTACAACAATCACAGAGAAATAAGGCACCATGAATGACAGCAGGCAAATCCATAGAGAGCAGAATAAATCTTCAAAGACCTAAGATGCTAGAAATATTGGAAACAGAATATATAACTTATATATAGTTTACATACATAAAAAAGAAGCTTGGAAACATGAGCAAGAAACAAGAAATTACGTTTTGAAAAGACCAAGAAGAATTGAAAAATAACCCAAGAGAACTTCTGGAAATAAAAAAATATAGTAGTTCTCTAGACTGAAAAGAAAAGGGACAAAGATATGAAAAAGATGAAAAAGATGTAGAAGAGAGTGGTATGGCTCAATATTTGTCTAATTAGATTTTTTTTAAAAGATACGAGGAAATGGTATTTATATCAAAAGCTCATTTCTTCATGTAACAATTGGAAACTAGAAGACAGTAGGATAATTTCTTTAAAAAGACGAGAGAATATAACTATGAATCTAGAATTCTAAGCCCAACAAAAATATCTTTTAAAAACAAGGATTAAATGAAGACACTTTTAGACAATCAAAATCTGATAAAGTTTACTACAATAAACCCTCACTAAAGGATGTACTTCGGGCAGAAAGAAAATGACATTTAAGTCTGAGATGTAAGAAAGAAAATGGAGCAAAGAGAGGAGCAAAGAAGCAGCTAAAACTATTTAAAAATATTTATAATGCCAAATGTGAAAGAACTAAAATAGTGGTCAACAAAAGCCTATAAGTTGAAAGAGAGATTGGGAGACAAAGAATCCTAAGTCTCTTGTATTATTCAGGAGCAAAACGTTGATGAGTTAGACTTTAATTATGTATATTTAAATAGCTATGCTAACCACTAAAAGAAGAGAAATAGCTATATAACTTCCAAAAGCACAAAAATAGTCATTTTTCAGATAACTATATGTTGAATATACAAAAAACGTCTAAATAAGAGTTTAAAAGTTTGCTAGATACAAAATCAAAATATAAAAGCTAATTCAAGTACGCATACGAACACTACCAGAAAAAGCATTTTTCCTTTACTTTAGCAAGAAAAAGTATAAAGTATTTAGGCTAAATCTCACAAAAAAATATACAAATATGTAGGCCTGCTATATAAAAGAATTAAAGCCTTATTAAAATGTATTAAAGAAAAAAATAGTGTGATTTTCTATATTAACTCTGGCTTAGAAGATAATTCTGTAAAGATATAGGTTTCCCCAAACTGATATTTAGACTAATACAATTCAAATAAAAATTCTAACAACCAAAATGTCAGTAGATGCATGGATAAAGAAAATGTAGGGTGTACATGCAATGGGATATTAATCAGCCTTCACAAAGAAGAAGATCCTGTAATAGGTGACGACGTGGATGAAACTTGAAGACATTATGTGAAGTGAAATAAGCCAGTCACAAAAAGATAAATACTTCACGATTCCACTTATATGAGGTATCTAACATAGTGGAGCTCACGGAAGCAGGGACTAGAGGGGTGGTTGCAGGGGCTGAGGGAGGATGAAATGCGGGATGCCGTTCGATGGGTGTGAAGTGTCTGTCATGCGAGATGAGTAAGTTCTAGAGATCTGCACACACCATGCCTTCTGCGAACAAGACTGTATTGTACACTTCAAAACTGGTTAAGAAGGCGGAGCTCAGGTTAGATGTTTTAAAAAAAAGTAAATCAAAAAAGAAAACTTTTAAAAGATTATTATTATCTACAATGCTCAACTATATAGGGCTATGTTAGATTTCAGAGGAGGGCATTGTAGCCTGATGATTAAGTTATTTAAATTCTAAATTGGAGCTATATGACTTTTAAAAAAGTTTTTCTTTGTTAATTTAGGTGAGGTTGCATCTTAAATGTGCATGCCATCATTATGTGGGTTATACACATAAAGATATGGACAACTGTATATCACCCCAAAATTTATGAATAAATCTCTTTTCCTTGGGAAAAAAATCCTAATAGGCTTGTGTGTGTGTGTGTGTGTGTGTGTGTGTGTGTGTAAAACCTGACAAGCGAAATCGATGATTTATATTAGAGCAAAGGGCCAGTAACAGCTATTATATTCATAAAGAAGAATATGAAGATTGGCTAAATATTGCGGGGGGGTAAGCTTTCTTGATTATAAAGCCCATGTATGTAAGAGTGTGTGGTATCAGTGTGTGGAAAGACAAAGAAATGAATGAAAAAGGGTGATAGTCCAGTAAAAAGTCACGGAAACATGATATATGACAATGGTAGTACTGCAGATCACAGGAAAAGAGTACTGCCATTAGAATATGAAAGGAAATGAAAATGAAAGGAAAAATAAGTTATTCCTAACTCACGTAAAACCCAAAAATCAATTCTAGATGCCCTAAAGATATAAATGAGAAACACAGGAAAGTTATAAAAATTTTAAAAGACAATGTGAGAACATCTCAATGATCTCAGGGTAGGGAAGAATTTCTTAAACAACTTACAAAAAGGCCAAATCGCTAGTTAATTCTAATTCATTAAAATCAGAATGTGCCATTAAGAGAGTGAAAGGCAAGTCATAAACATATATTAAAAACATCTTTCCAAAAATAAACCAAAAATAAACAAGGGATAAATACTAATAAAATATATTAAAAATCCTTACACTTCAAGAAGAATAACACAAATATCCCAATAGAAAATTAGGCAAAGAATCCCAATATGCATTTTTCACATAGGCGAAAATAGGAAATGGGCAATAAACTATGAAAAAATGCTCAAATTCATTCATCAAAACGGAAATGCAAATTACAACTATAGTGAGATATCATTTCACACCCACCAGATTGGCAAGAGAAAGCAGGCTGTGAACAACCGTGATAGCTGTCATTCAGTGCTGGTGGAATGCGAAGTGACACAGACCACCTCATAAAACAATGTGTCAGAATCCATAAGCTGAACAATGCATCTTCTGATCCGCATGCTCTTGGGCCTACAGAACTCCTTACCTATGCACCAGGAGGCATGCATGAGATTGTCCCTAATAGCATTAGTCATTAAATACCCAGACAGGAAAACCTCACTGCCCATCAACAATAGAATGGATGAATAAGCTGTGATATAAACTTACAACAAACTACAATAAAGAAATGAAAATGAGAGAACCCTAACTACACACATTAACATAAAAGATTCTAAGTTTGAATTTAAAAATGTAATCTATAGACTACGTCGGGTATGAATCCATTTACATAAAATTCAAAGATAGGCGAAATTAAGCAGTTTTATTGTGTAGGCAAAATTAAGCAGTTTTATTTTCTGTAAGTCGTGAGGGAATGATTATTCCTGAAGTCAGGACAGTGGTGAGCCTAGAGCAGTGGGGAAAAAAAGGCTGCAATTAGAGAAGGGCCCAAAGGGTATATTGATGACAGTGGTCGTGTTCTTTCTCATAACCTTGGCAGCAAACAGGACCATATCGTTCTTTGCTCTTCCTCTTTATTGTGTACATCAGGGTTTCCGCACTATAAATTATCATAAAAATGTTGAGCAAAGGAATCAAGTGATAGTAAAGGACATTCAGCATGATTCTATTATGATGTTTAAAACAAGGTAAGCTAAATAACATATCGTTTAGGGATTCAAACACTGGGAAAATTATAATGAAAAAATGGGCAGCAATCAATACCAAATTCAGATTACTGATTACCTCTGGGGTGAAAGAAGAGGTTTGTGAGAGGGTAGGGACACACAGGGTACTGTCCCAAGGTTCTAGTATTAATGTCTCATCTTTAGAGATGGGTGGCAGATATACAGGTTTTTATTTTACTATTGTCCATTATACAGTATTATATGTCTTAACCTGTCATCTTGTAGCTATTTCATGATAAAATTTTGAAATAAATTCCAACATAAATAAATAACTACTTAATGGAAAAATAGTTTTCTGTGAATGACCTCTCTGAACTAACCTTAGGAATATTTTATCTGCATTTTAATGAGATGCTCTAGAAAAAATAAGGCCAAGCCTGGGCCATGTTAGGAGTGAGGTAGCAGAAGGATTTGGATAGTCTGGGAAAATACACAAACTCTGCTTTCCTTCTTCCTAAAGTTTCCGATCTTAGCTCTTTTCCCAGAACCCTCAGGCACCTACACTGCTAGAAATTTAAGGCCTCATGATATTCACAGTAGCCCTCTTGCCAACAGGCTTCCCACACCACTTTCTATCCAGATGACATGAGGAGACAAAGACTTATAACAGACCACCTCAGAAAGCTCCTGACCAAAGGTCATGTGGATCAAAAAGTCGTAACACTACCCTGGCCAAGAAGGGATTTGCTTAAGAAATTACTCTCTTCTCAATTCTTCCCATGTGCATGTAGTACAGATTAAATAAGGCAGTTCCACGGTAATATAGAAATTATTAAAAACATTCTTCTTGAGGTTTGACAACGAAGCAGTAGATATGTATCTACTACATAGTTGTTAGTCAAAAAAGTATGTTTCAAATAATCAATTGGTATTCATTTAAAACACAATAATGGTCTTATTAAAGCTAAATTTAATACATGCTGTATTTGGAAGTAATTTCTTTACCACCACATAGAAACCTTTCCAGCTGCCTTTTTTCGTTGCGTTGTTGACATTCAGTGGCAAATTGGAAGAATCTGATGAAAATTCCCTAAGGCTAGACATGTGTGCTTATTTTCAGTTCAAACTCAGTATCAATGATCTTCCTACTATATTTCCAATTCTCCCAAATTGGTGGGTAAATTATAAGTAGAAACCAATTTATCTTTAAAAATTCAAAGAGTAGGATAGGAACTGTCTAATTTGGAAATGTGAAGTAGAGAATTCTTAGCGAGTACATGCAAACGAATAAATAGTTCTGGATTTCCCGTAATTTCTCATCAGCTACCATAAAAAGCTCTGTCTTGTTTACCTTTCAAATGATTTACCTATAACAATCTCTATCTTTCAAAATTTGAGTTTCCTTTAGAGAAGTATTTTTTCTAGTAATATTAAATGAAGCCAGAAACAAAGCTGTTATAGGATAGAGAAGACTTACCTGAGTTGGAGCACAGAGAAAAAACTCCATCTTCATTTCCACTAAAAATTGAATATTTAATGCTGTCTTGAATTGAGTCAAGAGCCAAAGCTTTTACAGTCACAATAGAGGTACCTATAAAAATTAGGTTAAAAAAATTAGGAAAAGAAAATTTCAGGGAAAAACAAAAGCAAACACTGGGTATTTATTATTTGCCTACTACATTTCCATTTGTTCGTTCATTCATTCAGTGATTACTTATTGAGTGTCTTCAATAAGCCAAATCCCATGTTAGGTGCTGGGGATATATAACTACAAACAAAATAGAAAAGATTTCTGTCCTCATGGTGGTTATTAGCTAATGAAAGGAGGCAGACAATAAACCATTAAATGAGTACATAATTGAGGTAGATTTCAGATGTGCTGAGTTCTCTGGAAAGAAGGAACCAAGGTTATGTGACAGAAAACACTTATTTTTGCAGGGGAGAGGACACTCTTTTAGAGAGGCCTCAGAGGAATGACATCCCAGTTGATCCTTGAAGCATGAAAAACCATATTAAGACCTGGAAGAAAAGGATTCTAGGGGAACTGTATTTCACTGGAAGGGATCCCAGAATCTCTTTGGGCTCCATGTTAGCACTCAGCTGTCTTAATGTGCATCATCCTGTGCCCTTTGCTGCTCACCTCTGTGTTGCTTCCTGTCCTGACTGTCCACTTGTCTCCATCCTATGACTGCCTGTACTGGTTTTTATTCTTTTGAAGTATTTTTCATTTAATAAACTTTATTAAAATTTAACATATAATAAAATACACATATTTTAAGTATACAGGTCTATGTGATTTGACAACTACATACACCTGTGTAACTATCATCATGCTCGAGATATAGAATATTTCTCTCACTCCAAAAAGTTCCTTCACATGCTTTTACAGTTTGTTTTCTCTCACTTCTGGCCCCAGGTAATCACCAATCTGCTTTCTGAAACTCTAGTTTTGCCTCTAAAATTTCATATATGTGTATGTCATACAGTATTTCACTTCTTTTGCTCAGCATAATATCTTGAGACTCAACCACGTTATTCTGTGTATCAAGAGTTGATTCCATTTTTATTGCAGAGTAGTGTTCTACTGAATGGACAAAGCACAATTTTTTATCCATTCATCTCTATACGGGCATTTGGATAGTTTCCAGTTTGGGAATATTATGAAAAAAGTTGCTGTGTACTAGTATTTGTGTGGACACATGTTCTCATTCCTCATGGGTGGGCATCTATGCTAAGTGTATGTTTAACTTTATAAGAAACCACCAAACTATTTTCCAAAGTGGGTGTATCATTTTATGTTCCTGCTAGCAATATGTGAGAATTCCAGTTGCTTCTCAACCACTGGTATTGTCAGTCTTCTTAGTTTGTCAACTTTGTGGATGTGTAGTAGTATCTTACTGTGGTTTTAATTTTAGTTTCCATGATGTCTGATGATGTTGAGCATCTTTTCATGTGCTTATTCGCCATTTCTACTCCCTTTTTAATTCATCTTTGTTCTTTGGCTTCTTTTTCTCTATTTACCCACCACTTCTGAGAAAATTTTTCATAGTCCTTTACTGGCCTTAACCCTCTTATCTTAGGCCTATAACTTATGTCACCTACTTTAGACTCTCAGTTTAGCAATGACCTCTGCCTGCCCTCTTACTTTCATCCTACCCTATAGGATGCCACCTATTTTTAAAGGTATGCATGTTATACTCAGTGGGAAGAGATGGGAAAGAGGTGGACTCTGTTGGAGGCTCTTTAGCTGCTGAGTATGCAGCAATGGGACCTGATAAACAAATGTGTCAGCAAGGCGCAAGAGGAAAAGTGAAAGGAAACATTTTACAAGGAAACATGGTATCAGAGATGAGTACAAAGCAGGGCTCATTAACTCATAAGCCTTTGGATAAAAGAAAGAAGCATGGACAAACAAAGCAGCCAGATGGATGGAGGAGGCCAGAGACTGCCTGACGTGTCCAAGGCACTCAGCCTCAGCTCATCACTGGCAGCAGGCAAAGCAGAAATTAGGCTTCTTGAGATTCTGGTTTTCTTTCTTTTTTCTTTTTTTCAAAAGAAGCTCAAAAATTCCTATTTACTTTTTCAATTCCTACAAGTCAGAAAACGATGTAATTTAGGGCAAAAAATAAAAATAAAAAAATAACCATATGAGTTGAAAAACACGTAGCTGTGGCCTGACTACAGTTTTGAGTCTGCCTATTTACCGTCTCTGATAAAGAAGATGAGTCTCTATTTTACCAACCCATCTAGCACTTAGATGGTGGTATTTATTTGTCACACCTAAAGAGATTGATCTCATCTCTTGCAAAGTTGGACTAAATTCTGTGAGGGTAGAGGAGGTTTTCTATCTATTTGTATTCTACATATTTCTATAACTCTAGATTAGTGTTTCCTTTACAATTTCATATATTTGCAAATCATATAATAGTTTCTCCTTTAGCTTAGCATATATTTTTGAGATGCAAGCATGTTCTGTGTATCAAAAGTTCGTTCCTTGTACATAATTAGTGCTTAATAAGTATGGGCGGAAGGGTGGTAACAGAGGAGACAGAGAGCCAGTGAGGGAGGGAGGCGCCACTATAGTGTTCTAGCCTGAAACATTTACAGGACCCTTTTAAAACAGCAGCAATTTTATTTTTAATTACTCAGTGTTATAATACCAAATCTATCTGATAATGGAATTTGCAGTAGTTGAAAAAAATAGCATGTATTTAAGATCTCTGCTGGACCTTCTCCTTGAATCCTACTGCACAGGCCTCAGGCAAGAAGCTTGAAACCCACCCTGCTGGAGGTTATAGTAAAAATAGCCAAATGGGTACATTTTCCTTCTAGATTCTTAAAAGTGCCTCACTAAAAAGAGGAGAAGAATGAAAAGGCCCTGAAACAGTATTTTCCCCAGGAGTCTTTTAAACACTTAACACTCAAAGAAAAATGCAATGGGTGCTATAAATACTAATAAAAACAAGTACGTGATATTGTCTGCAAAACTGAAAATTCATCGAAAAAGGCATAAAACAGAATTTGTTATGGAGAATGAACAGGAAAACCCAAGCCAAATAGTTATTCTCTTTAAAAACATTATGTTTAACATAAACTGTAACAAAGTTTAAAAATCATTTATCAGGTTTCCAAATTGTTTCTCTTTTCAAGGCTGTCACAAAATCATTTACTAACAAAGTGAAGGATTTTAATTAATCTGATAGAATCAAGTTACCACACATGTTGAGAACTCTTTCAAATTGCTTTATAATCTGATGCTTATTTTGTTACATTTCAGGAGGCATATTGTTAATATAAAAATGTCTTACATTTTTTGGGAAGAATATGCCTTCACAGCAGGGCAGGATGTTTTATCTTCAGTGCTCAATCACTGTTCTGTGCTTCCTGATACAATTTGTATTTTAAACATAGGAAATTTTATTTCAGCTGGCTTGTCATATATTCTTAAGAATGGTAGTAAGAAGAAAAACAGTATTGCAGGCAAGATGTACAATCTTGCTGACGGCCTTCTCTTCTTGGGTTAGGATGCTTATTACATGCCCAATTACAAAAGAAAACATGGAGATCACTTGCATGTTAGAAGAACAAAGATGAGTACAGAATTGTGCCTAAGAATCACATATGGTCTCTTTCATAAAAGGAACAAGCTTATTTTTATTGCAAATAAAATATTCATAATGTCAATGAAATTGTAGCACAAAAAGAATTTCATTCAATGAAAAAATTTGGACTGGATTCTAAAGTCAGCAAAGAACTTCATGTATTTATGTACATTCTTCCTCTGACAAAGTTTAAATGTGAGACTGCTTGAAAAAAAGAGGAAATCAATATCAAATCAAATCAATAGCAAACAAACAAAAAGCCCTATTAAAAAATGAACGCAGGGCTTAAATAAACATTTCCCAAAAGAAGCCATACAAACAGCCAACAGGTATTTGAAAAGATGCTCAACATCACAAATAATCAGGGAAATGCCAATTAAAACCACAAGAAGATATCATCTCATACAAGTTAGGATGGCTGCTATGAATAAATAACAAAACAGAAAATAACAAGTGTTGGTAAGGACATGGAGAAATTGGAACCCTTGTACACTGTTGGTGGGAACGTAAAATGGTATTGCTTTTATGGAATACAATATGGAGGTTCCTCTAAAAATTAAAATCAGAACTACCATACGCTCCAGGAATCCCACTGAAAACAGGATTTCAAAGAGATATTTGCACATCCATGTTCATTGCAACATTATTTACAATAGTCAAGAGGTGGAAGCAACCTAAATGTTCTTCAATAGATAACTGGATAAAGAAATGTGGTATACATGTACAATGAAATATTATTCAGCCTTAAAAAAAGAAAAAAACTGTCATAAGCTATAACACTGATGAACCTTGAGGACAACCAAGATGTCCTTCAGTAGATGAATAGATAAATAAACTGTGCTATATCCAGACAATGATATATTATTCAATGCTAAAAAGAAATGGGCTATCAAGCCATGAAAAGACTGGAGGAAATTTAAATGCATATTACCAAGTGAAAGAAGCCAATCTGAAAAGTTTACATACTGTATGAGTTCAACTATAGGACATTCTGGAAAAGGCAAAACTATGGAGACAGTAAAAAGATCAGGGGTTGCCAGGGTTTGGGGCAGAAGTGGGGGAGAGATGAATAGGTAGAGTACGGAGGCTTCTTGGGACAGTGAAACTACTCTGTATGATACTATACCGATGGATCCATGTCATGATACATTTGTCTAAACCCATAGAATATACAATACCAAAGGTGAACTCTAATGTAAACTATGGACTTTGGGTCATTATGGTGTGTAAATGCAGATTCATCGATTATAACAAATGTACCACTCTGGTACAAGGTGTTGATAATGTATGTGTGGCAGCAAGAGGTACATGGGAAATCTCTGTATCTTTCTCTCAACTTTGCTGTGAAACTAAATTTCTCTGGAAAAAAAAAAAGTCTTTAAAAAATATATTAACCCTGTTACACTATAAACAAAACAATGGTTCAGAAAAGAGTTATGCAGAATCATCATGAAGAAACAGAATCACTCCCAGGGCAGAAGCCTTGACTGAAGTGTTAAGACACTTCGAGAAAAAATGTATCAATCAAAAGGAAGTTAATGAGCAATGGAAGCCCTGACAGTCATGAAGGCATCACAAAATCCTACCAGGCGGTGCTGTGAGTTCCTTCTGAGGAAAGAGTAACACTGGCGGATGACATTCAATACTTAAAATACATCCTGCCTGAGTTGTTTAGGATTAGCAAGCAACTTTCTAATTACGATTTGGCTTCCTGTTTCTTTTTTCTTCAAAAGAAAGATTTGGTCATCCTGACACGACTACTCTAATCAACATGGCAATCCTAGTTCTTCACAGGAATAAAAGAACTGGCATTTCGATTTATATATGTCGCTGCTATATTGGTTAGTAAGTCCCGGCCCTAGGGGGAAGAACTCCCTGGTTTGTTAATAAAATGAGGTCTTGAGCCTATATGATAGATTTATAATCTTTTTAAACCACTGGAATTCAAAAGCAAAAAAAAATGACTCACCTCTGGTGTCTATGATATGATCTGACAGTCTGTACTGAATTCAAGTTCCAAAGAAAAGCTTTAGACAGCTTGAAATGTCAATCAATATTTTATGCACCTTGTCATTGTTTTTCACAGGTGCCTAAGAGATCTTGCTGACCCAGGCATAGGTTCGCTGCATCTCATCAGATTCAACACCCTTCTTGACTGTCATTCTTTCCTTCTTCCTTTCTCCTTCCTGCTACATGCTGAAGTTTTTGGTTTACCTTTCAAGTTAGACTTTATGCCTGCCCTTCACATATCTCAGTTTTCATAGTGAGATCCTAACTCATTGCTTCAGATGTCTTAAAATATATACCCACCTGGATATTTATGGATACCATATGCTTGTATTACTGCCAGAGTATTTCTAGCCTTCCTTATGTGTAAGATTTAACAGAATGTTAAGTTCTATTAAAGAGATAACAGTCAATTTTAATTCGATAATTATAAATACAAGAGGACTAAAAAAGGACAACTCTGATCAGAGGTCAAAGAAAACATAGTGACGCAGATGACAGGATGAAGGCCTCCTATCCACATGTTCCTCAGCTTTTCTGATGGAATCTTAAAGAGGAGGCCCACCTTCAGAGGTAAGAACCTGATTTGGTCTTCACTGTCTTCTGCCTTAACTTCTTATCTCAGGTTACTCTTAATCATATTGATTAATCCCTACTGTGAAGGCTGGGAGTAGATGGAAGGTGTACAGATTTTACGAGAGGAAGCCTGTGTGATGAAAAACAGGCTAGAATCAAGGCCGTTTCCTCCGGTAACGGCTGTCTCCAACCAACAGAGTGAAACTGTGACAGACAAATGAATGGCATGCTGCAAAAGGCAAACAGGTGAATATCTCTTCTTTCCATAGCAGGTTTTCTTAGTGTCATTAAATCGTTTCTGAATTCAACTAGAAATATTATTCTACTTACTAGTCCATAACTTAATTTCATAACAAAATGTTTTCTTTGACGCACCTTCGAAATTGCCTTTTATTTAGGTTTAATTCTGCAAACAAATTGATCCTGGGTGAACTGAGAAAGAATATGTTAACAGTTAAGAAATGCCTCAGGTGTATTACTTAATCTTTAGAAATTCCATTCAGCAATATGAAAAATTGTGACAACAATGATGACTTCCATGCTGATTTTTTTGAGGAATAATATATTTAATGCATATTATTCCACAAAATTTATATTGGGTGTGAATATTCACTAGCGGTGGTTAGAACCCCTATTATGTGACAGATAAATGAACAAACTAGAAGAGGGAAATTATTTCAAGTAAAAGTTGAAGTCCTGCCAATGGCCTGCAAGGCCCTGCATCACCTTTTAGTCCTCTGACCTCATTTTTTACTATTTTCCCCACTGCTTACTCGGCTTCAGTCACACAGTCCTCTTTGCTGTTCTTTGATCAAACCAGGCAGTCTCCCACTAGCTTTTGTTTTTTTCTGAAATGCTCTGACCACAAACATATGAATGGTTACCTATCTATTTAAGTCTTTGACCAAATGTCACTTGCTCAATGATGCCATATATTTAAAATTGCAACTTAGCCCTCCCCCTACACTTCCAATTCCCTCTTACCCTGCTCTGCTTTTCCTTTATTCAATAGCTCTTACCACCATCCAACATATATTATATGTTAGTTATTTATTATTGGTCTTATGTCTCTATATCTTTCCTGAATGGAAGTCTCACATCCAAAAAAAAAAAAAAAAATCTGTCTTCTAGCTCACTAATATATTCCAACAGAAAAGTATCTAGCATATAATACTCAATAAAAGAAAGAAAAATGTGTCAAAGGAGCAAATAAAATATCCGAGGAATGACTGTGTATAGCAGTGGAGTGTTCCAGAGGGCAGAAGTAGGATTTATGAATAAGCATAAAGGAGATAGATCTGGGTTCAATACATGAATGACTTTTCAAATGAAGGGGTTTACCAAATTTGTCATGCAATCAAATCACCTGCAGAGCTTGTTAAAAACAACAGTGTCTTGCCATTTGTGACAACGTGGATGGACCTTAAGGTAATCATGCTAAGCAAAATAAGCCAGACAGAAAAAAGTTGAAAACCACATGATATCACTTATATGTGGGATATACACCTAAAAGCAACAAACGAACAGGATGTGGACAATAGACTTGTTGTTACCAGAGGGTAGGAGGGGAGAGGAGAGGGGGAAGTAGATGGGGTAAAAGAGGTCAAATATGTGGTGACAGAAAGAAATCTAACTATGGATAATATATTATATATATATATATATATATATATATATATATATATATATATATATATATATATATGCGCCTTACTGCTAAATTGTACACCTGAAACATAACTGAACTTCTTTAATCAATGTCACCATAAGAAAACAAAAAACAAACAAATAACAACAGAAAAAACACCAGTGTCCCGACCCCAGACCTAAGTAGAATCTGAAAGAACTGGGAAGCAGAACCTGCAGGGATGGATAATGTTTCACACTCAGGTTCAAGAACCACTGTCCTAAAATCTCAATCACTGAAGTATTCAAGTAGAGATTGAAAGGCCACATGTCAGGGATGTTTAGGGAGAAATGTTTATATTGTCTGCACTTCAGACAAAGGCTGGGCTCAAAGATTCTATGATTTTATCGGATCAATTTCAAGATTGATTAGTATATTGTATTTTGTGCTATATTATTTAGAAAATGTTTACTTTTCATCAGCCTTTGCTCTGTGTTGGGATGTCTGCCTCTTAAAAAGAACAGAACTATAACTCTGAGAAATATCTCATATTATTTAACATTTAACTCTTACATGGAAATCTCATTACATATAAGAATATAGTTTGGAAATTTCTGACTTATTTTGGAAGTCACTATTATTTCATTTAATGAAGATAATTGCGAGTCACTCTTAATTATATTTAGAATCAATAACGGGACTTCTGAGTAAGCAGCCCGTGGGGAAACCATAATTCAAAATAGGGTCAATGTCAGGTTAATAATCTGCAATTGAGAATAATCTTACTTTTATATTCAATATTAAACTGATATTATTTTCATATAAAAGGCAGTAAGTACATAACATATAAAATATATTTTCGCTATGAAATGAATAAACCAATTTCAGAAAAATGCAGGTTGCCTTTTAAACAGTGGTTTATGTAGGTATAAAGTAAAATTGAATCATGATAAAATGACAAACAAAAGCAAAAACATGGCATAAGCAAGCACACAGCACACATCAGACTTTAAACAACCAAACGCCTCCTTTCTCAAACCCTTGAGTCCATTTGCTCTGCCCTGTGGTTGGATGAAAGGGTCACAAGAATCATGTTTCTGTTTTCTAACTGGATATAATTACTTAGATTGAATTTCTTTCAATTCACAATTATCCACGAAGAATTTTTTTTCTTTCATGTAGAAAGATATTTTAAATTAATCTATTTGGCCTTTTTTTTTTTATGTTTCCCATTACGGCATAAATTTTTGTGGAAATTATTGAAAAACAATTGGCATTATGAAGAAAAACAGTCATGGGTATGTTTTACTGCATTTGAATACATTTTTCTGATAAACTTTGGATGAAAATTAGCACAACGAAAATTGGCTAGATTCAAAAATTTTTAACTAAATCTACAATAGCACTCCTACAATATAATCCTTAGTTTTAAGCATTTTGCATAAATGGGCACAATACACAGAAAACTTAAAGGGACACTCACCTGCCTCACAATTTTCCATGACAGCCCCTTTATACAGGTGGTGGCTGAAGGAAATTTTTATATCTTCTCCTTCCCTGTGAACGACCAAGAGCCCAGTGGCTGTCCTAGCTGGGAGCCCCTGGTCCGTAACTTTTAACTGCAGCCAAACTGGAAAATATTCTGAAGAAGATGGATCTTGCTGAAGTTGAATTTCTCCTGTATATTTGTTAATAGAAAACATTGACTGGGTCTGTGCAAAACTAAAAGTAACAGTTCCGTTGGGCCCCAAGTCTGGGTCGTTGGCTCTCAGAATGGCGGTCGTCTGGTTTGTTGGTGACTGAGGGGAAATAAAAATATCAAAGGGGTTCTGTTCCAAAACTGGATCATTGTCATTAACATCAGTGATGTGTACTAGTATAATTGCTGTGGTGCTTCTGGAGCCTTGGATGCTACAGTCTCTAGCCACAGCCCTAAATGTGTGCTGGGATCTGGCTTCTCGGTCGAGGGCATGGCCGGTTCTCAAGGTGCCGGCCACAGGATCGATGGTGAATGCACCAGAAGCCTCGTCCGTCAGAAAATACTCAGTTTGCCCATTCAGACCTTCATCCTTGTCCACAGCAGACAGCACGAGAACCACTGTTCCCACCTGAGCATCTTCTCTCACGGAGGATTGGTAATGGAGCGCGGGAAAAAAAGGGCTGTGGTCATTGTCGTCCAAAACTCTAACTTGTAACTGCACTATAGAGCTCCTAGGGGGGTCCCCCAGATCAGAGCACAGGATGACAAGGGCAAAACTGTTGACTTGCTCCCGGTCCAAAGCATGAGTGGTGGAGAG
This sequence comes from Pteropus medius, assembly GCF_902729225.1. Taxonomy (NCBI): domain Eukaryota; kingdom Metazoa; phylum Chordata; class Mammalia; order Chiroptera; family Pteropodidae; genus Pteropus; species Pteropus medius. The sequence goes on along the minus strand of NW_024346667.1, from coordinate 5,021,611 downwards.
TTCTCCTGACGTTTCATTAATAGCAAAGTACTCGCCAGTATTTCCATCTATTAAAGAAAACATTTAAAATTCATTTGAACTGAAAAAGTAGCAGCCTTAGCTAGCAACACATATATATTGATTCATCCATTCATTTAACGAATATTGATTTCCTGATGATTATATCCTAGCACCTTTGTAATTACTAAGGATATAACAGTGAACATGATAAAGTCCCTGCCCTCATGAAGCTTCTATTATCAGGGGAGGAACAAAATAATATAATTCAATATCTATCTTAATTCATCAATAATTAGAATATCTACTTTGACTGATTTGCGGAAGTATGATTTTTTATATGTGTGCATCTACAATGTTTATAGCCATGTATTTTTCCTCTTGAGAGGTCTAAAATGTATGTTTTATTTGAAATAAAACAATAGTAGGCAGGGATAAGAAACAGGATATAATATCGATTTTCAGATATCAATAATCAAAAGTCAACAGACTGGTAGTAGTAATTTTCTCAAATGTTACTCACAGACCATATGTCCATTATGCTACCGTAACAGGGCTCTCGTTCATGTTTCCCTAGCATTTTGCACGTGCTAATAGCGCCTCTGTTAGAAATGGTGAAACATTTGTTTATTTCTCCCATAACGTAAGCAAGGTTAATGTTTTATTCTTCTCTGTATCCTTCAAAAAAAAAATCTTTCCTCTATTACTGTACTAAGTGGAATAAAAGTTAACACTCAACACAGGGACAAGGCTTTCAAAAATATTTAAAAGTCACCCTGAACATTAGTCAGAAAAAATGTGGTTGAATGACTTGCTGGCTATTTTCTTGGATGTGGGACATATTTTTGGATGAGGGGCATATTCTTGGATAAGGCACGCTATTCTCAATAGTATGAGAATTTACTTGAGTCTGCCAGAGGCATATGGAGAAGTGGAATCACATTCAGAGAATACAAGAGCCACAGGTAGTGCCGGCGGGTTGAAGAGAAGGGACTTGTATTCACACAAGACATGGTTAATTTATACCAAACATAGGGATGGTCAGACAAAGTACATTTCTGTGGTTTTTGTGGCTGATAAAGCAATTCATTCAGTCAGCAAACCTTTACAGAACACCTGCCATATGCCAAGTATGTGCCGGATACTGGGGATGTGAGGAGAGTAGAACATGATCCCAGCCTCCAAGAGGCAACAGTCCAGGAGGAAATGGGGGTCAGCACCTGGACACTGAAGCGATGCCATGAGAATCATGCAAACAGGGCACTGGGAAGCAGAGAGGAAGGACACACGGCCCTGTGTTAGGGTGGCCAGGAAATGCTTATTTAAGAGAGGCACATCAAAACTAACTCCTAAAAAGGAGGAAAACAGTCTACAAGTTTCAGAATAAGGGAAGAGGAAGAGGGAAGAGGGAAGAGCCCATGTTAAAGTCCCAGGAGTGTAAGAAATTAATGGATGTAAACGTTTTAGTGTGATGAGAACACAGGATTCCTTGGGCATTTGAGTGCCAGCGGTAGGGAGAGGGTTGGCAGTGGAGAAGACATGAATTTGGGAGGTAAGCAGGGGACAAATCATGGAATGCCCTGGGTCCACTGCTGGAGAGTCTATACTTTATCTTCAAGTTTATAGGGACTCCCTGAAGGAATGTAGACAGGAAAATGTCATAATCACATTTCTGTTTCTGAGTTCTGGGCAGCAGCGTCAAAGCTTGATACGATACAGGAGGTTAGGAGACTCTTACAGTAATCTGCTTAAGCGATAAGGAGGTTCTGAAATCATCCAGGCACAGAGGAAGTGGACACATTCCAAAAATATTAAGGAGGAAAAAAAAGGTGTAAGGAAGGAAGAATTCATGATGGGCTTAGGTGAAACACTCAAGGGCATTTAGACCAGTTGTCTTTCAAATGAGGTCTGAGCGCCCCAGAGTCATAATAACAAAGCTTTCCAAGGAGCGAGTGGGACAGATAGTTTTAAGGTAATTTCCAGAAGCTCAGTTTACATATCTTTATTCCTGAAGTTGTTCTGCCTGAGAAATCACATAGGTTTGTCTTTCCCACATTCACTTTGCAATCACCTTTCTTTCAAATTATAAAAGAAAGGCTCACTTTTGACCTATCCCAACCTGACCAAGGTATACCACTCCAGGGTGTAAAAAGTTTCTGCCAAGTAAAAGAGCATTCTCAATATTGGCATTTGGTGTTGAAATGGTGACTGACTTTAATGTCTGGGCAATGCATCTTTTTGTAGTTGGAGAGGTTCCGCTATGAACTAATTTGTAGGACCTAGTAAAGTTTCTAAGTGGGAAATAAATAAAAATGAAGATCATTAATTTATTTGGGGCATGTAACTCAGAGATGTTATTAGTTTAAAAAATGAGGTAACAAACTAGCATGTATAAATTATCCAACATATATAAAATTAGTGTCCATATTCACTAAGGTTCATGGAAAAGTGTTTTCTAAATAGTAAATGAGTTATCTCTGCAAGATATAATATTTTTGTTATTACTTTTGTTTTCATAAATTGTATATATATCTTACAATAATTATACATCATTTTATAAATAGGGAGAAAGGCAATAAAACTTTTCATTTTGGAGTAAAATGGGTGGTACAAAGTAAACATAGCTTGCTTACAGAAGTTTTAGCCAACAGAGAGTGACAGCCTCCAGAAGCTAGTCTTAAAACTATTTTTGCAAGATCTCAAAGCAGCTTCTCTTCAGCAGAAGCTGTCTCTGAAGCTTCACTCTCTCCTCAACTCCTATCATTCTATGTACTCTCTGATGTATGCTAAAAATCGGACAGTTCGCTTTTATTTTAGGTGACTAAGATGTGTTTATTTCATGCTGGCTGTGCTAATGCTCAAGTTATTCTGTCAGAAATCCTTATGCGTCTGATCCAAAGGGAGCAATATCACAGAATTACCTACAAGGGAGGAAGTTCCTAAAGACTGTGATCTGTGGAGTATGTTTGTAGACCCAAAGTGTTACACTGGGATTCAGATCTGGGAATTGTTTGCCCACTCCCGTCCTCTAGGTTCCATTTACAAAGACTTGAAAAAAGGTCTGAATTGCTTAAAATGATAAAAAGAAGAGATCATAAGAGAGAAACAAAGTAGGAAAAAAAGCTATCTGTTCCATCTATACATCCACTAATGTTAAATAATTTGCCTCATAGAAAAAAAATTACAAGAGTGTTTTAAAAATATTTTTAAAGAAGTTGGAGGGTAGTGGTTCCAGATGACCGTGGAAGGAGGCAGAGAGGAAACCCATGGCACCAATCAATTCTCACTGGGTATGTGTTTTGTAGACATTGCAATAGGTACAAAATACAGAATAATCACCATACAGTGTGTGTCAACTCAGTGAGTATCTTGAGAGAGATTTTAATTTAAAAAAAAAAGTTACCAATTATGTGATACTCGACAGCCCCATTAGTGCCAGCGTCCATATCGGAGGCCAAAACGGTGTAGACGACCCCTGGCTCCTGGTTTTCCAGAACCTCAATGTCATGAATGGGGACAATAATCTCCGGTGCGTGATCGTTTTCATCTTCCACAGTACAGAGAATGGTGGTGGTGCCGGACAGGGAAGGGACTCCCCCGTCTCGTACACGTACTGGCGTGGAATAAAAAATGACACAGATTGTGGCCATTAATTCATCCCTAAAATATATTGCCCTAAAAAGACAGCATCAGAACAAACTAACCAGTTGGACTAGGTCAAGAATATTTTATCTAAAGACACCCTACTGACACAATGCAGTATGACTACGCCTTACTGTGGAATTGTACACCTGAAACTTACTGGATTTCACTAACCAATGTCACTATAATAAAAAAAGGAAAAATTAAAAATGAATAAATAAAGTAAAGAAATAAATAAAAATAATAAATAAATAATATATTTAAATAAGTAACAAAATAAAAAATAAAGACATCCTACTGAAATGTGAAATTTCACCACTAAATCTCTTGCTGCCTATTTTTGTTTGCTTGTTTAGCAGAGTCCAAGGATCCCCTTACCTCGAAGGATGAAGACTTCTTGAACTTCTCTGTCAAGCGTGGCGGTTGTCACCACTACTCCAGTGTCAGGATTTATCTCGAACAACCGAAAAGATGCACCTGGCATGATTTCAAACTGAAGTTTGGAATTGGTTCCTTGACAAAAATATAAAGAAAAACTTTAGCATTATCCCTTCGGAATTCATTCATCTGTTCTATTCTGTTTCCTATGAATTTGTTAGGCAATGGATGAAAAAAGCCAAGATGCTTAAAACAACCATCAAATTAAGGTAAAAGAAAAAAATTCAAAACAACTCTTTTTGGCTGTTCTTGCTAAATAAAATCTTCATAGGCTGAAATGCTTGATTTTCAAAAGTCTTATGAGACTTCCCCATGGTGAATGCTTAAGATTTTTTCCCTCCCATAAAAAATTTCTTATGAGTGTGCAACCCTACGACATATTCCTAATTACTCCTTCTAATACCCCTGATTGTGATTTAATGACATAATTGTAGGTGTGCAGGGCACAGGACAGTTTCTGCAGATTGACCCCTATTTCAAAGCTTGTGCTCAGTTACAGTACTCTTTATTCTCCAGCACAGGAGGCAAGGACATTCAGTTGCTTCTATGTGTATTTTTATTTTGTTTTCTACTTAGTATTTGGTCTCCTATCTGGAGTGAGAAATGCAGTACTGCATCATTATGCATTTTGAAAATAATTCTTCCCATATTTTTGTGATTTCATTTCTCCCCTGAGAAAAGTATCAGGCCATTTCCATCACTGGTTGTGAAGGCCGTTAATACCATAACTTTAACGAGTTTATCGCAAGCCATCACAGCTTTTTTGCACTTGACACAAGTTCTTTTTGATAACTTTACTGTGTTCTTTTCTTAACTGAAAAGAATCTAGGCATGGATATAGCACTTAGAATACGTAATTTTATACTTTAGAAAAGATAAAATGTTGTTTTTTGACCTTAAAAAAATTCCATTACAAATTTCCATCTTGCCAGTCTTAAAAAATAAATTTTCATTCCACTCCAGTCTAGTGGATATAACATAGGATGAAGTGCTGGGAGAAGTGGAACGTGATGCTAGTTTTATGAATAAACAGAAACTATAGATGTCTTCCTGCTATGTCACTTAAAAGAAAGGCTGTTTGAGACAATCTGCAGGCATTTTAATGACTTTGAAAAAATGGTAGTAAGGTAGGATCAATGTATTTGATATGATATGGTCAGGGGTCACCAAAATATTTCATACCATCATTAAGCATTAGGCATATTATTACATTAATCATTATTTAATAATCATAGTGACTACTTTGATCTCATAATGATCACAAAATAGTTTTCATAGCCAAGACAGACTTTGTAAAATTTGTTATTCCTATTTATCTCCTCTCACATTATAAAAATGGAAACAATACCATCTTACATCTACTTTCCTTGTTCCTCAAATATTTGATGAATAAAATTAGGTGACAAGCATAGTGCTAATTTGCCAAAGAGACAGTGGTGACTCAAACAGGTATGGCTACCACCTTCATGGGTTTACATGGAAAAGAGCACCGTTTAATTTTTGGACCTTTTATTTTTGAAATAAATTCACTTATTATGATTTTACTATGCATTATAAAATATTATATTACATTATACTATACTATGTTAATTATACACTTTAATTTTCAACACTTGTCAAACCTAGAAAATATCTTCAAATATTTAAACAAACTCAAATCTTTATATTTTCTCTTCCTTATATTATTTGCATTATTCTCTAATGTGCTTTACCACTGTAACCAATATTTCTCTGACTTTTTAGAAACTTTCAGATTTTATTATTTCTATTATTCTATATAGCATTTATCCCTAAGATAACAATCGACTCGCCTTCAATCCTTCTAGTATATTAAAGATAAGTAAGATCTTTATTTATAACTGTAGTTTGCATACATACATTTTTACACTACAAACTTCACACCCTTTACAACTTAAATAATGTGAAATAAATTTAAATATTTTTCTATGGCTATTTTAGAATCGTTAGTGCCTTGCTTCTTCCTCCATGTGCCCTTGTAATCTATCAGAACAAACAGAACATCATCGAACTTGAAAACTAAGAAAATATAAATGAAATAGAGATTATTTATTTTAATTTCATTACTTTACTAAGCAAATTGAAAAAATCTGGATCTGCACATACTCCGTGATATACTGATGATAAACACCTAGTGCAGGATGTGTGTGTCTGTGTGCCCATTCTGCACACACGTACATATATCTTTTCTTAGACCTCGAGACCTACAGCCATATGACCTCTTAATTTCCCTCACTCTGGGATACCACTCCTCAATTCACTTCTTTCCCTTTCCAGGGCAGTCCCATGAATTATCACTTTAGCAACCTTGCAGATTTCCTCCAGTCCTGTGGCTTTTTGCCATAGATGTCTACCAAAGAAAGCCTCAACCCAAGATCATTCCAGCCATCTCTCTGCCCTCCTTGAATATCCAGCAGAAAACTAGGGCTGGAGAAAATTTGACAACAGCATAGATTGAGGCCACTGAAATGTCGCTGTCATCTGGTGATCTTTCCAAACCTCCTTGGTTACCCCTCTCTTATTTGTGTCTTCTCCCCAAACACCTCCTGGCTTACGCTCAGAGATCACTCCCCTTCCCGTTTCCCAGAGACGGAGGCATTGGGAAGGAACCTCCTCAACTTTCTGCATCAGTATTCAATTCTACTTTTTGCTTTCTATCTCAATGGCAGAAGTAATTCTTTAAATACTCTCTCTTGGAATTTTCCTGTCAGTTCTAGTCTTTCTCATCAATTTTTTTCCCCTTAAGTCATATTATTCTCTAGTTATAAGAATCAAGGTTTATTTTCCCCTTTATAGTCAAGCTTCTTTTAAAATGCTATCCACTCTCTGTAACTAGCTTGAAACCACTGCCATAACTAGCTACTCTTTCTACTGTCACCAAGGACCTTCTGGTTATAAAACCTACTGGCCACTTTTAGATATTCCCTTTGGATATTGCTGACTAATGTTAAAAATGACAGAAAGGAAGAAACAAAGGGAGAGAAGGGGAGGGAAAGAGAAAAGAAGAGAGGGAAAGAGGTAAGGAGGAAAAAAGAATTCATTCCATCTCCCTCGCAGTCCACTCGCTTCATCTACAGATATCACCTATATGTCTGCAATAAGCTCCAATTATTTGGCTGTGTCATTCATTTGTTCATTCATTCATTCATACATACATGCATACATTCATGCACATGTTTCTTCATATAGTGCCAGGCACTGGAAAGGTACCACTGAACAATAAGTAATTTTCTTGGCCTACAGAGTTCTCGTTAATGGGGGAGACAATTAAATGAATTATAGACAGTGTGGTAAAATATATTAAATCACTGAGGAAGTGAATCAGAGAAGACTTACCACAAGTAGCTAGTTTGTTCATTAATCATCTCAGTCGATAAACATATATGGAGAGTGATAGTAGGTACCAAGGTCCCATGGCAGGTGCTAAGACTATAACTGCCAGCAAAAAGACCAATTCTCTATTCACACAGTGCTTAAAATACAGCACTGGATTCAGATAAGTAAGCAGGCAATTGCGATTCCACATGTTAAAACATGACTGAGTAAGTATAAATTGCCTTTTGTCTAAGCTGAGTCCCTAAGGATGAATAGGATTTAATGGGTAAGAGGGAAAAAAGAGTGTTGGCCCCAAAGGGACTTCAGAGGGAGACTGAGAGTCAGCAGGAGAGGAGATAGGACTTCCTTCCTCCTATTTGCTTACTGTCCCTATCAGCAACGCCATTTCACCTGGCTGTAGCAACCGCTCACAGCTTTCGGTTTCTTTGGCACTCCCAGGACTAGGCTCTGCAAGGCCTCTTGTCTCATTTTCTTCCTAGGTTCTGATCGTCTCGATCTCTTCCCTTGTTTCCCAGTATCAGAGGTGGTAGCTGCTTCCTACAGTTATTTTTCCTGGGTTACTTTAAGATTCCCTTTTTGTTTACCCAGCCTTCTAGTATCTGTATTGTGACCTCTGGCTTTCCCCAACTGCGCCTGACTGAGCCAGCACCAGCAATGGGTCCCAGGTAACAAGAACTCTGGGGTTAGTTTGACTTTGTCTTTGGCCTTGAATGCACTGCTGAGTTCCTTGTCCATGAGAAATGGAATACTAGTAATTTATCACTTTGCAATTATATCATCACAATTAATGAAATTATCACCTGTGGTCGATTATGATGAAGTGACTACTAAAGGACTCAGATTCCTTAGAGGACCAAATAGTGCTGACTTGAGCCATATGGTAGTAAAAAGGAATATGCTATGAGATGGCTGTTTCTGAATATAACTAGGAACTTACAGAAAAATAAATTCCAAGCTAAGGCTTTAGCTTTGCAGCTCAGCCATAGTTAGAAAACCAGAAAACATCCATGGGGGCCCTAAAGTTAATCTCCCTAAAGCTCAACTCAAATTGAGTGGCAGATATAAGAGGTAACTTCTTACAAAGAGATGCCTAGTGACCTGCAGACCCATAACTAGAGTCGGATCTCAATGTATTGTAGTCGGTCACATGCAAATCTGACTCAGTTGGAGATAGCTTATAGTTTCAAAAGAATATCAAGAGTTTTCTAACTTTTATTGGAATAAACATCAGTAATATGTGTAGAAGTCATTTCTAAGGATTTGAGACCCAGAAAGATAAAATACGACTTTGATTTAGGCCAGATTTATTTATATGCTGTGCTTACCAGAGATTCTGAATTTAATGTGCTAGCTCATATAGTTATGTTTCTTGGCAGTTGCTTTGACTGGCTGGATTCAATAGTGGCCTATCATCAACGAGGTTGAGATGCCAGATCTTTCCTTGCATACTATAAAGAATATAAAAGCTTAAGGAAATGGGAATGTTAGGATGGATTTGCCATGTATGACATGCTCACCACCCTCCCCCAAACTAAACTTCCTGAGGCAACTTAAAGAAGCTTACTCTAAAGATGCTCCAGTTTCTCAGATCACATAGTCAAAAATATTTACTGAGCTCCTATAACATAGTTTGCACTATCCAAAGAACCTGGGATAAAAGTGAATAAAACATGTCCTGAATCTATGAAAAGTTCACAGCCTAAAGGGCAGGCAGACAAGTAAACAATTATATAATTACAATACCACATATTAAAGGAAATGAGACTATATATTAAAGTTTTAACAGTGATTTTCTCTGGGTGAGTGAGGTTATGAGTGGTCTTTACTCTTTTTTTCTGTTTACTATTTCATTAATTCTAAGATACATTTTTTTTCACATTTTAACATTTCTGAAATTAGATGCATTTTACAATTAATGGTGCCTTAGAGTCCATAGATGAAATACTGTCATGGCAGTATTTGTCTCTTGCTGCAAGTGTAAGCTGTTGAGTGCAATTGTTCATCCAACATGAGACATTTTCCAGGAAACCAGATGTAGTTTGTTCAAGATAAACCAAGATAGAGAAGACATCGCTATGGAATAGAGGATAGGATCTCATTATAGGATTCAACATTTTTGTATGGCAGTGTCCTGTTAAATTATTTTGTATTCACCACTCTTGTGCAAACGTTTGAGCCAGGAGTGAGTCATCTTCCCTTGCGGGGCACTCTTGTCTCAGAAGTGAGCGGAAAGGGGTGCCCTGGGGGTAGATCTTTTCTCAGTAACAATGGGGCTCTTGTTGGTGGCACCAAATGCTGTAGCAGTTTTAATATCTTAGTTAAAACCTGGTGGTTGTTTTTCCCTTTTAATACGAGAAAAAAACTCCTGTTAGAATTAGTGTGAGTCATACATCATAAACATTCAGTGCTCGAATTCCCATGGGTTTTGAATGCCAACACTTTAAGCTTACATTTTTTTAAACTGCATTGTAGAATGCTAGAAAACATATGTTAAGCTTTCTAGTATTAAGTAATGCTATAGTATTTTTTAAAATACATACTATAAAGTAAACCATTCATAAATTCCAACATGATGCCAGTTATGTTAAAAACTTGACTACGTCATTTAATTCTCATGCATAACCCTTTCTTGTTGTTTTAGCCAACAAGCAAAAAAAAAAAAAAGGATTGAGGAAAAATATGTTTAAAAGAACATGCATACATACAAATTCACATGTATTTACATAACCACTTGCTTAACAGATCTAGCCTCATTAAAAACACTGAGATTTCCAGTAAAGCAAAAATTGTCTCCAAATCATGTGAAGGTACATGAGTCTCATGAAGATGATAATGTGTATCTCAAACATCCATAAATGCAGTAAGAAAAACAATAACTTTATATCTAAATTCCCCATCCGGCAAGGCATAATCTCTGAGTGGTGAACATTCAATTCTAGTAACAAGTTGCAGACTATCGATTCTAAAAGAAAATCACACTGACACTAGGCAACTTGACAGAAAATCACACTGACACTAGGCAACTTGACAGTAAAAATCGAAAAGTGTATTTACGGTAATCATCTTTAGTTGATACATGCAAATTTTTGAAATTCCTCCCTCTTCAAACTTTAAAGCAAAAGAGATCCTTTCAGTAGAGTCCATTACAAAAACTAAAATTAAAAAGCTAAAGTAAGGTCAAGAGAAAGAAAAGAATTTACATACTTTAATGATTGCTAATGGGCACATCAGTGACAGGTTTGGCCTGTGCTACTTTGAGAAGTGGTTTGTATGGTGCCCCGAAGCCCTGCGTTGCTCAGTTTACACCAGAGCACACTCTAAAAGAACTACTGAACTGAATTATGGCGAAACATAAAGCTTATGTGTACATTCTTGCTTGTTTCTATCATCCTAAAAACCAAACTTAGAGAAATGCACTAAATAAATTATTTAAGTACCGGTCGAGACAAGCAATTGTTGGCATGTTCCTGTCATTGTCTTTTGAGCAAAGTAAGAAAAAATGGTTTGATCACACTGCTCTGCTCTGGTCAAAAAGAGAAAATTAAGTTAGCCCTTAAAAAGAAAGTTTTTGTAAACTTACATCCAAATTCTTGTAAAATGCATTTCATTAAAAGGTGTTTTCCAAAAGGGCAAAGCATCTAAATGGTATATAATTTAGATTAAGGCTCAAGGAAATGTATCTTTTACCCCTTTGAAATGGGAGCATGCTATTATTAATATTATTTCTCCATAGAAACGTCTATTACAATTCTTATAAGGAAAAAATAAAATATTATACTGGTTATATAATGACACTTGCTATATACAATTGTGAAACTCAAAAGACTAATAAACTATTCAGATTAATTCAGATGGGAAAATTTGCCTTTTGCTGTTAATGGCAAATATTTCACTGTAATTTTTAATAATTATTTTGTTTAAAATGAAAACAGAATATTATTAAAGTTACTGAAACTTAAACACAAAAAAAAGCCATAGTGAAACAAAAAGCAATTCTAAGAAATTTACAAATTCCTAAGCAAAGTAACTGTTTACTTCAAAGTCACTTTTATCAACACAGTGGTTGACATTAATAATAGTAAAAATAGTAATGAGAGAAGCTACCATTTATTGACCATTTATTGTCCCAGACATTGGCCTTAGCTCTTTACATGTAATAACTCATTCATACTTATAACAGAAGTGCAAATTAAGCATTATTATTATCCCGGTTATGCAAATAAGCAAACAGAGGAACAGAGAAGATTAGTAACTTGTTCAAGGTTACCCAGCTTGCTTTCTTGTTCTCAATGTATCTATTATATTCCAAAAAAAAATGTGATACCCTGTCTATACTTCTGTTTGTTATCAAGATCAAATCAATAAACTGTATGTTACAGGGTGAGCATCACTCAAAGACCGATACAAGAAAATGCTATACATAAAAAAAGCCCACACTGTCCTTACATGTGGATGAGTTTTTACGTGTATGCTGACTAAAGATTTATTAGACATTTGAGATGACTGGCAACTAGTTTCATTTTTCTGGGACATAACTAATTTAAATTATGTCCATTTTCGTTTTTAGCATTAATTACCTAGTTTCCATATTTTTCAATTACCTGAATCTCTGTCCACAGCTTCAACCCTTGTGACAAACTCCCCCGGATTTCGGTTTTCTTTAACTGACGCTTCGTATAGGTGCTGCTTAAATACTGGTGTCTCATCATTTACGTCAAGAACAGTAATCGTCAAAGTCTGAGATGAAGAAAGTGCTGGGATGCCACTATCCAATGCCTGAAGGGTCAGAATGTGCTGAGTTTTTATTTCGTAATCCAGAGAACAAGTTGTCGTTAGTAAGCCTATTTTGAAAGAGGAGAAAAGCAATATATGATGAAGATTCCTTAGAGTTCGTGCTTACTCTACTTCTGCCTAACTTATCTAATTGGCAAAAAATTCAGAAGCTTTCTTTGTTAAAGAATAAACCTTATAAAACCAACTTTAAATTTATATATTAACTAAAAGAAAAAGATAACATTTTTAGCCAGGAAAGCCATCCTAATTAAAACTATAAGAATGAATAAGAATTCAGAAATAATCTATCATATACCATTATCTACTGAGACGATTACATCAAAATTATTTCTCTACCCAACATCTACCTTCATTAAAAGAAAAAAAAATCTAGGTTCTAAGAGTATACATCTTTGAGTCAAATAAAAATTCATATTTAACATGATCAAGTTACAAAATGGTGAGTATGGCTATATTCTTTAAGCTATTTAGTTTTTAAGATATATATAGTTTTGTTAGAGTTATAGTCTCTCTGTACTTACTCACTTAACTGTCTTTTTTTTAACAAAAATAGTAAAGACTTTATAACTCAGACAATAAATTTTCATGAATAAAAATGTCTCCATCTTACTGCCATTTTCACCTTTAAATCATATAAACAAAATGTTATAAAGACTTGCACACACGCAGCTTTTACATGATTCCAATAGTCACATTTTTTCTTTTAGGATTGTTGTTTGCTTCTCTAATACATGCTCATCCTATATAACTGTTCTTCAAATAATTAAAGAGGTTTACTGCTTCAGATTTTATAAAATAGTTTTCCAATAATTATTACTTTATACTTCACAGCCAAAAGCCACTGAAAAATTCACTATCTTCTTCATAAGAAATATGAGCCTTGTGAGAGACACGTAGCCCATCTCATATGAATGCATTCAGCAATTATTATTTTATGTCTTTGAAAAATACCTCAACTGAAACAACCACAGCAATTGTTCAAGATTCATGATACCTATATTACTGAGACACAGTTTAAATTTTATCTATCCTCTTTAACAATCTGAAATAGACCTTCCTTGGCCATTGTGGAAAACATTTTAAGCATTGTTGAAATGGGTCCTTGGAGACCCCAGCTCTAACAGAAATCAGCAACTGGGTCTGGACTTTCTCTCTGTCAGTTAGGCTTTTAGGTGGTGTTCACGCATGCCTCAGAATGGAACCATATGCACAAGATTTAATAAATATTTTGATAAAAAAATTTCAACAGTATATAGCCAGACTATAATCATGACTTCCAAATCCTATGCATTCAGGTCCATTTCAAATTATGGTCTTACTAATAGTTGGGCCAAATGGTAAACATCTGAGATTTTTTTCTGAGTCTCATGCAGAAATGACTTTACTTTTTAGAGAATGAGATGATAGTCCATCTCTTCAATATCTCCTGAGAATCAGGTTGAGGGAAGTTCATTTCACAAGAATGACACTTTGTACATGCAATCTTCCAACAAACTAGATAAAAACTTTTAATAGATGTTATCTAGCAACATGGTGATAGCAAGACAAGTGACAAGTGAAGTGACAAAAAGTGACATTTCTGCACAGTACTTGACAGTGAATAAATGTTTTTCATAAAATAAAATAGTTCAGTTAATGATGTGAGAAGTAAGGGTCTTAATGCTCAAATCAATCCAACCATTTAAAAACATTATTTCCAACTATTTACAAATGTAAGTTTGTATGAACTTAAAGATAAGTTTCCATACTGAAGTCTTTGAATAATGCTTTTGATTAATCATGTTCTATATTTTGGTACTTTTGGTACCATCTCTTACCCTCTGAGGATACATAACAGAGGCAAAAAAAGTTTGCTATTATGTAGCCATTCCCTGAAATGGGAGCTGGCTACAGAGCATAGTCAATATTAACAAACAGGCTATTACAGTTGGTTTTCTGAATACAACCTCTGTGTCTATCATACATATAAGTTAAATGATAAATCAAGTCACGTTTCTTTCAAGCTTATACATCTTGAGAACTATCATGTTAAGAGGAAAATGAAAAGGATAAATGTAAGCAAGTGATCGGAGGCTTCAACTGACAGTGACATATACGATACCTGATGACTCATCTAGCATAAAGGCCATGTTTTCATTTCCTGAGAGGATGCTGTATGTTACTCTTCCATTCCTTCCTTCATCTGGATCCTGAGCAGTTACGTGGTGCACTAAGGAGCCCACTGTGGCATCCTCTTTGACGTGAGCGACGGGAAAAGACACAAACGTCGGGCTGTGGTCATTTACATCCAAAATCACTACCTTTGCCATCAGCGATCTCTGTCGCCGGTCTGTCACATTCACAGCCTGATCAGATGCAGTCACTGTGAGGATGACAGTCGGAACTCTCTCTCTGTCAAGGGGGAATGCGGTGACTAATGTGCCAGAAGAGGGGTGGATGAGAAATGGATTCATTCCAGGGTGGTGGGATTCAATGAAGTATTGGATTCTACTGTTCAAGAAACTGCCATCTCCATCTTTAGCGTTGAAGACATGTACCAGAGTCCCGACAGGGACATTCTCTTCTATGTTTATCACAACGAACTCATCTCGGAAAGATGGGGAATAGTCATTCTGATCTTCCACGTCAATACTGAGGAAGACTGTGCTATTCAGGGGAGGAGTTTTGCTATGGTCTTTAGCAACCACCCTGAAAAGATAATGAGATGTTATTTCATAATCAAGTTCCTTAGAAAGGAACAAGTCCCCTGTCGAGCTGTCGATTTCAAAGTGACCATCCTTGTCATCTGCAGCAATACTAAAATGTAACTTTCCATTATGATGTTGCTGAAAGTGATCAGGTGACTTTATCAAGCTCATTATTTTTGCAGGCTTCGAGTTTTCTGGTATAACTAAATGTCTAATATTCTGAGAAAGAGTAGCTCTCCCTTTGGATAGTGGTACCACCTGGAATAAGAATTAAAAGGAGCTGTTAATTTGCGGTATTTTTAACAGTCGAATCAGTACATGTGATGATCTTCTTTTGGAAGCTAATTCTTTCCACTTGTGTAAAATATATATGTTAATTGGTGAGAAAATGTGTTTTTTATATATAATTCCAGCATGCCTCTAAAGATTGAAAATTGCATAATAGCTAGGAGATAAGAAAGTAAAGAATTTTCCACTTCCCATTTGTTCCAATATGTGAAATGATAGTTTGGTGAGGCTATGCTATATATAGTCAAGCTTGTGATTCTTCAATGAGAATGTGAAATAACTAGTTCTCCAAATTGCTCTAATTCTTAGAGAGCAACGACATCTGTGTGCATTTATGTATCATGTGTCTTGTTTATCTGAAACTAGAAACTTAAGAAATTACAATATAGAATTTTCTCCTAACCCACATATCCTCAATCAAGAAAGAATATAATTTGGAAACAGAACTCTTGGGGATGTATATTCTTGATTATTATACATACCAATATTAATATTACTGATTATCATATGCATGAACAAAAAAATGGGCTATGAACAGTCATCTTATTTTTGATGAGCTGGTGTAATTTTTTCCTACTATGAAGACTCCCCACAACTTGCTTGCTCATTCTAATGAAAATAAAACCCTATAATAGGGATCCTAAGTGACTTTCCCAAGTTTAAAAATAATTACAAAAATCTGTGTGATTTATTAATGGCCATTTGTACATACAAGTTTCTCCTGCAAATTTACCAGGTCCTTACAATTAGAGGAAAGAAAAAAGACACATTTTGTTTATCATAAACAAAGCAACGCAAATGCCCACACAGTGATGAAGCTAAGTATCTTGTCAGGAATTGTACAAAGTTCAAATAAAAGGTTATTTGTGTGTAATTATTTCTCTAGTGATCACAAAAAGGCATACATACATGTGCAATGGACTCTAAAAATAGTATTCATATATTTAATGTGTCGCCACTCCATACAGTTGCATAAAAATAAAAAAAGGACCTTAGAACATCCTTTCACATTTTATGGTGACGGCAGAATATTACCTGAATATTAATAACTGCCTGTCCTTGAAGAGGAGGCACTCCTTTGTCACTGGCAATGACAGTTATCCTATAGGAAGGTCTATAATCATACAAAAGTATTGTGGTTGTTCTTATTTCACCACTGTTGGCGTCAATCTTGAAGTCATCAGAACTATCTTCTATATGCACACACAAAAAATAAGAAATTAATGTTAACTGACAATGCAGAAAAAATAAAATTAATTTAAATACATCTATGATCATTTGGAAGATGTATATGCCTTACGCTCTGTGAGAGAATGAATATAAAAAATAATACTGAAGATATACATAAGAAATGGAACAGATTTTTAAAAATTTTAGTATGGCATTTTGAATAAAAAAAAGTAGACAAAATGATATAATGAACTCTTGCGTGCCTGTCACATAGCTTCTATAATTATCAACTCATGGCCATTCTTTATTTCCCATTCACATAATTCCCTTTGCTATCCTTTCTCAGTGCATATAAAAGCTAGGTTTACACTATCCTATAGTCTCTTACGTGTATAATATAGCATTATGTCTAAAAAATGCACGTACCTTAATTAAATAATTCTTAACTGCTAAAAAAATGCCAACCATCATCTAAACTTTCAGCAAGTCTTACTATTTTTGCTGATGGACGGTCTTCCCTCAATGTTGATGGCCGAACAGGGTGGTGGGCTGCTGAAGGTTGCGGCAATTTCTTAAAATAAGAGAACAATCAAGTGTGCTGCATCGGTCGAGTCTTCCTTTCATGAACAAGTTTTCTGGAGCATGCAATGCTGTTTGATAGGATTTTACCCACAGGAGAACTTCTTTCAAAATTGAAGTCTCAAACTCTACCACTGCTTTATTGACTAAGTTTATGTAATATTATAAATCCTTTAAATGAAATCCTTTGTTGTCATTTAACAATCTTCACAACATCTTTGCCAGTAGATTCCATCTCAAAAACCACTTTCTCTGCTCATCCACAGAAGCAACATCACATCTGTTCAAGTTTTATCGTGCGATTGTAGCAATTCAGTCACATCTTCAGGCTCTAATTCTAATTCTAGTTCTCTTGCTATTTTCACCACATCTGCAGTTACTTCATTCACTGAAGTCTTGAAACCCTCAAAGTCATCCATGAGGGTTGGAATCAACTTCTTCCAAACTCCTGTTAATGTTGATATTTTGACATTTTCTCATGAATCATAAATGTTCTTAATAGAATCTAGAATCATGAATTCTTTCCAGAAGGTTTCAATTTACGTTGCTCAGATCTGTTGGTGGAATCACTATCAATTGAAGCTATAGCCTTACAAAATGTATTTCTTAAATAATAAGGCTTGAAAGTCAAAATTACTCTGATCCATGGGCCGCAGAGTGGATGTTGTGTTAGCTGGCATGAAAACAACATGATTCTCATTGCACATCTCCATCAGCGCTCTTGGGTGACCAGGTGCATTGTCAATGAGCAGTTATATTTTAAAAGGAATCTTTTTTTTTTTTTTAGCAGTAGGTTTCAACAAGTGGGCTTAAAATATTCAGTAAACCATACTATTGTAAACAGATGTGCTATCACCCAGGCTTTGTTGTTCCATTTATAGAGCATAAGAAGAGAGTAGATTTAGCATGATTCTTAATGGCCCTAGGATTTTTAATATTTTTAGTATGTATTGGCTTCAATTTAAAGTCTTAAGCTGAATTAGCCCCTAACAAGAGAGTCAATCTGTCCTTTGAAGCTTTAAAGCCAAGCATTGACTCCTCCTCACTAGCTATGAAAGCCCTAGATGCCACCTTATTCCAATAGAAGACTGTTTTGTCTACACTGAAAGTCTGTTGTTTAGTGCAGCCGTCTTCATTAATTATCTTAGCTAGATCTGGATAACTTGCTGCAGCTTCTACATCAGCACTGCTGCTTCACCTTGTACTTTTATGTTATGCATATTTTATGGGGACACCTTCTTTCCCTAAACCTCTGCTAGCTTCAAGCTTTTCTTCTGCAGCTTCCTCCTCTCTCAGCCTTGACAGAATTGAAGCAAGTTGGGGCCTTGCTCTGGGTTAGGCTTTGGCTTAAGGAAATGCTGTGGCTGGTCTGATCTGTTCAGACCACTAAAACTTTCTCCATACCAGCAATACGGATTCTGCTTACCTGTTATTCATGTGCTCACTGGAGTAGCACTTTTAATTTCCTTCAAGAACTTTTCCTTTGCATTCACAATTTGGCTAACTGGCACAACAGCCCTAGCTTTAAAAGGCCTGTCTCAGCTTTCAACATGCCCTCCTCGCTAAGCTTAATCATTTCTAGCTTTTAACTTAAAGTGAGAGTTGTGCGACACTCCCTTACATTTGAACACTTAGGGACCAAGTCTAAGTAGGGATGTTAATTTGCCTAATTTAAATATTTTTGTGTCTCAGGGAATAAGGAGGCTCAAGAAGATGGAGAGAAATGGGGGATCGTCGGTTGGTGAAGCCATCAGAACACATAATATTTATGGATTAAATTCACTGTCTTATACAGATGTGGTTCATGGCTCCCCAAAACAATTACAATAGTAACATCAGAGATCACTGATTGCAGATCGCCATAACAAATATATTATGAAAATTTTTGAAATATTGCAAGAATTACTAAAATGTGAGATAAAGACACAAAGTAAGTAAATGTTTTAAAAGTAGTTCTGATAGATTTGCTCAATGCAGGGTTTTCCTAAACTTTCAATTTGTAAAAAATGCAGTATCTGGGAAGAGCAATTAATTAAGTGAAGTGCAATAAATGAGGTGTGACGGTATTGGTGGCGATTTCTATGCTTTGCTCCATTTTCTTTATTCTCACAAGAATACTGTAGAACACCTTCATAAATGTGATATGTATCTTTGTTCCTATTAAATAGATTTTTATCTTATTTTAGTTTATATTTTGTAATTGCCTCTATTTTGCAACTGGATATAGTGAAAACAAAGGTAGGAATAACATGATCATATTTTTTCTATTGCTTTGCCCCAAGTATCATTTTAGAAGCTTAATTTTTTAAAATATTTCAAATTGTACATTATACACTTGAAACCTATATAATTGTATTAACCGATGTCTCCCAAATAAATTTAATAAAATACAAAGAAAATAAATTTAAAAAATAAATATATATATTACCAATAAAAGGAAAAAAAAGAAATATATGATGAACATCCATAGAAAAACAGTTGAGACTGATCAATTCCCAATAGTCCTTCAAAAATATTTAAAGAAATGACAGAGTTTAAATCCAGAAGAGGACCCGTGTTTACCTCCAAATCTCATTTCCCTTCTTCTCTGTAGAGAGCCTCTTTTCTAAAGTAGGGGTTTGTATTTCTAGTCCATACATCCATGAGTAATATATAGCATGGTTTTATTTATAAATAATGGTATTATAGCAGAATTATAGCTTAATATATTAATCTCTGTGTGTGTGTGTGTGTATTCTCTCTCCACTCCCATTGTCTTTCACAGGTATACCAAAATATACATTCTCTTCTGCAGCTCAAATTAAAACAGGAAGAAAAAAATGACATAAAGATCTTATGGACTAACTGACCTCTTGAATGCATGCTTGCAAAGCAGTTTTTCTTTCCCCTAGGACCAGATTAGAATAGACTAAGGGAATGGCTAGAGAGGAGACTGAGAGGAGAAATTTAAAAAAAGAAGGAATCTCTGAAGCAGGGGCGAGGACACAAAAAAAGAAGTGTCCTCAAATGTAGACCTGTATCAGGCTCATTATCTCTGGACAATCTGCCGTGTCATCTTTAGGGGGCCGAAGTTTCCCCAGTGGGAATATTATAGGCCTTTTATTTCATTCTTCTTCTATGTCTTTTTAAATATTTTATAATTTTCTATATAAAGGTTTTAAACATCTTTTATTGGAATTTTCCTCCCTGTGCTCCTAATCAGGATCATCCTAGTTTCAGAGGTTTTGAAACTTAAAGAGGGGCCCTCTTTAAGGAAAATAGAACAATGTTACAAATATAAATTGTTCTCTGGTTCCCAGTCCTACCCTTGAAGGACCAATGCAAGTGAAGGAGACTCAAGCTTAAACTTCATTAGCTTCTACACCCTATGGTTTTCTTTGTTATGGTCAATGAGATCTTTGAAAACCGGCTTAGTTTTTAATATGCTAGTGAATTTTGTATGTCAACATTGTTCCTGGAAATTTTTCATTGTATTAATTCTAATGGTTTGCCTGTAGCATCATTTGGGTTTTCATGTAGACAATTTATCTGCTGGCAAGGGCAGTGTTGGGTCTTCCTTTTCTGTGTTTTTGTCAAACGTAAGAAAGCACTGAATGTCTTTAAACATGATATAAAACAGAATGTCAACTAAAGTTAATCACTAGAACAAATCTGAGGTCGGTGCAATCAAAAATAAAAACACGAAAGTATTCCTGCCTCTATAAAGTTCTCACATACATGTACATTATGTGCATATGTAACTTTTTCTAGGTATGGTTTACTCTAACCTTAAGAGTACTTAGTCGTTATAGAGATTCGTAGATGCTTAGTACTTGTAATCATATTTACTTATAATTAATATCACTACTACTTTCCTCTCAAAAGATGATTAGCACTTTGGATTATTGAAAATTTTTTATTTACAGTGGATCGTTGGTTAGTTGGTTGGTTTCTATTTAGAGCACAGAAAACTGATTTTTCGCTAAACTTCTAAATTCTTTCTTAAAAATAAAGGTGATTCTAGACACTAACAAATGTATTTTTTTTGTAATTTGGCATTATTTTAATGTTATCTATTTTCCCAGAAAGATGATAGATAGCTGATACATGAAAGAGGAATTCTATAAGCTCTTAATTCTTTATGGATGGTGACATTTACCTGAAGATACTGAATATGTAACTTCTGCATTCTTTCCTTCATCAAGGTCCTTTGCAAACACAGTTGTAACCAACATATTTACTGGTTGACCTTCCAGAACCTGACAATAAAACAAATGGCTTGCATATTAGTCAGCAAAATTTTAAAAAGAAATAGCCATGAACTTTAAGTGAAGAACACACCACTACTAAGCATTTTAAAACTATTTTAAAGTCCACATATAATTAAAATGTCTACCTTATAAAAGTTATATGGGTGTGAATCCACAAAAAGAATCTACATTACAAATTAAATTCTAAAGGTGGGAAAGAAATCAAATTAACTAAACAATCTTAGGTTTTGGATATATTTTAAGAATTCTATTATCTTCTCATTTATCACCTTCTCAGAATGTTTTTTTAAAGGTTGTTGCTTTGGTTCAAAATATGCTAAAAATAAACATAAATCTTGATTTCAGGAAACGTACCTCATACTGGAAGCATATTTCATTAATTAATAGGAACGTTCTTGGAATATTGACATTTACATGTGGAGTTGAACTTCATGTTTAGAACCCTAGTGCACAATTAAGCCACAGTATATTTTAATAGCATAATTAAAATAATAATGATAATAATATTTTGGGTAAAATTTTCTTTAAATATGACTTTAGAAGATGAGTTTAAAGATATTAACACTCTCAATACCTTTTTCACATTATTCAACATGCATATCTGAGCACAATTTAAACACCCAATTCAATGGTTTTGAAATAGCTTCTAAAATTTTTATTTATATAACCCATTTATTTTTTTAATGAGTATCTCCAAAATATATTTATTTATTAATTATGTACATGAAGTAAAATGCTAATTTATTGCATGCATTATAAAACATACAAAAACATAGAAATGAAAAGATAATATAAATATAGTTAGAAATTTCTGCATGTGCCCCCAAAGATCAACTTTTATAATCTCTGGATATCCTTTTCTCTACTGCATAGTTACAGATTGCTTTCCTATCTTTTCTAACCATTTTAGAAATGTGTATCATTTGCTCATAAGGAGCTCTGCACAAAAAGACACATGCAAATTATTGGAAAAATAATCCATGTCTGAGTATTACTGATAATGGGGAATCATTATGTTTGTATACAAAGGGCAGAACTACATTATCATAAAACAACTGGATGTGAGATCCCAAATAGCACAAATAATCATTTGATTTTTTTGACATGTACACAATTTCTAGGTCTTAGCACACCAAGACTGATTTCATAAATTCACCCTTTTTACCACAAGATGGTGCTCAAAACAAATAAGAATATCACAAATTCATTGCAAAGCTATTTCACTCCACAAACCTTGATGTGTAATTCCTTTCCAGGGAGACACTGTGGGAAATACGGCCTGTTATCATTGATATCAGCAACGGAGACATAAACCACCATGGTGGCATTTCGCGGTGGGGAGCCATGGTCGGTCACTAGGACAGTCAACTGATGCTGCACCTGATGCTCGTGATCCAACGCCACCCAACTGATAACTTCACCTGAGGGACACAGATGACAATAAAGTAGGCTGACACTGTCTACCAGAATTCTGGTATTATGAGCCCCATCCAAAATAACTTGAAGAAAGGAAAATCAAATACTGTAAAATAGCTCTGAGTAAAAGCCTAACTTCCAAGACCACGCATGGCTTAAAAATGTGACTCCACTGTTGAAAAAATTTTCTAAAGTTTTTCCTGAAAATGCCGCTTTAAATTGGTCATTCTTTATATTTCAACTTACCTACCACCAACCATTTGAACTGAAATCGAAATCATAGGAACAAATGATAAAATATTCTGTGGGAATTTAGTAATAACTCAGAAGATTTACAACCACAGCATATTCCTATTCATACTGCTATACAGAATAATGAAAAGAAACACCTCAGCTCTGACATCACAATCTCCGAGTTTGGGGCCCATTTTCTCTACCTTGGATACAGAGGGACCTCTCTAAACCTACTTCCTTATGACTACCGGAAACAAATGCAATCACAAATTTAAAACTATTTTGTAAGCTATAAATTATTACACACGTGACAGTTGTCATCACTGTGAAATGATAGTAAAACATCTTCCTGAAAATCAAACATGTCCCTTTGGCCATGGTTTATCTTATACGTGTACAGTTATTCATTGTTATCTCACAAAAAATATGCGTAGCAATGAACGGCAACTTCCCAAATAAACTTAATACTTTACAAGTCTTATTTTACATATTTTTGCTTAGAACCGTCTTCTAGGCAAGTTCCCTCATGTTTCAGACATGGAGACTTGGGCATAAAACTGTAACTGTCTTTACCTATTGTCAAGGGCAAAAGGGGGCCAAGGGCTCTCTCCAATAGCCCGTCTCCTGCAGAGCTCCACCAGGCACCGATTCCCTCGCTACTTATGAAAATATTTACTTGTGAGAACATAAACATGAAGCAACTACCACTTAACATTGCTATTTCTAAGATTTTTTTTTAGCCTTCTTCATCTAAATTAAATGACGCGTAAAACAAAACAAAAAGCTTAAATGAGGAACAAAAAAGAAAATTCACATTTGGGTATGTTGCTTAATTGGTGAGCTTAAATATAGTGTCTATTTATATGTTGTTTATAAGCTATAATTCTCCTCTGAAAATCCTAAATCCTGAGTGGAAAGCAGATCTTTATTTGATGAACCAATTCTATGACACATAGCAGCTGTTTGGAGGTCAATGGTTAATGAAAGACTGTCAGGCTGAGCCTAGGGCTGGGCGTGGGCGATGCCAACACAAGGTTCTATGGGAGCCAAAGTCCCGATCACTACAAGATGCTCCAAGCACCAAGATGTGGAGGACGGGCATGCCTGCCATGCTCTGAAGTGCCCTCAACTCCTGCCTTGTCACACTGTCCTAGACTTGGTAATGGGAACAGTTTACAAGTATATCGTTTTCCATGGCCTTTAGTATGCTCTACCTCTTTATCCCTCAGAGCAAGCACGAAACATGCCACGGATTATCTCCTCTGTTCACAGTAAGGAAGCCACACTCTGAGTTTAAGCTACTTGCTTAAAGCCACGCAACAAAATTAGGACACCTGGGCACTGCACTAATTGTAGGAGAGGGATGCTCAAGTTTATAGTCTATAAATTCATACAACTCTGCTTTGCATATTTTCAAAAACAATAAATTACCAAGTGAACTAGAAGACCTAGAAAACTAGCATATGGAAGTAAAGAGCAAGCAGGGCCATCCTGTACAGCTGTGTAGCTGGAGCTGAAATCCAGCTTTCAGCCTTCTTGGCAAGCCATGTCCCCTGGTAAAAAGCTCCATCTGCTGGAGGAAGGGGCTCCTTCTCCTCATTCACAAAACAGGAGTCTTCAAAGTTAATCAGAATTGAATTCAAATTCCGTCCACTGTAGGGCATGGGGCATCATTTACACAGGCTCCGGCAGACTTGGCGTCTCCAAGAATTGTACCTTGGTAGCCTCCTCTCACCCCTTCGAGCTCCATGGCCTTGGGATGTCACTTGAGCTACCTGAGTCTCAGTTTCCCCAGCAATATAGTTGTAGCATAAACATATTTCATTTGTAGATGGTCTCAGAGATTAAATTTTGTATTAAATTTATGTAATACAAAATATTAAATATGATAAAATCGTTATATTAATTTCATAATTAAGACTTAAAAAATCACTAAATTTCTTTCTTTTCCTCATGGTTCCCTTATCAAAATGAGAATGAAAAAATATATTAATAAAATAGATCGATAGAGTGATATTGAAACCTTAATTAAATGAATTGATTTCTAGCTTTACATGAATGACATTTATATTTCATAAAACATGATTGGATATTTTTTTAAAATCTACAAATGGAAAAGAATGGTGAAAAAAATTACATTTATTTAATGCAGTTCTCTAATTCAGAATAAGAATATACTAGCAATGTGTGGGTGAGAGGCAAGAGAACTATGAATCATTACAGGTAAAATTCTATTCAATTTTTACTTCGTTTTTAAATCATAATACTCTAATCAATATAGTAGGTACTAAAAACCGTAATTTTAATGATATGTTTGTACTAATGTTATAATAACTAAAAGATTTGAGTTTTGTCAATTCCAATTTTAAAAGAGTAAGTGGAGGCTACAAAATGCTACCTGTATGAGGATTCATCTTGAAGAACTTTCCATCAGACAAAAGAAAATATGACAGCTGTCCGTTCTTTCCCAAGTCTCTGTCAATTGCTGTAATTTTGCCTATTACCCCTTGAGGAAGGGGGCTCTCCTTGACTTTCAAAAATAACACATCATGCAAGAAGGTAGGGGAATTGTCATTTTCATCCAGGACATGAACAATTACCGAAGTGCTCACATTTTGCGACAATCTGTCCTCTGGGATCCGGGCAAACACTCTGAAATTATACGTTTGTACGGATTCGTAGTCGAGCTGTCGCCGCACATAAATCCAGCCTGTGTAAGGGTGGACGCCAAACACAGCAGAGTCTGTGCTGGGCTCCAGCGAGTATAGGATCGGGGAAGTTTTGCGGTCTGGGCCAAGGGGATAGGCCTGTAGGTGCAATATTTGGGTCATCAGTGAGAGAGACTCACTAACTTCCACTTGATAGATCAAATTTCCAAAAATCAAGGAAGGGCTTGATTCTTGTTTTTCGACAACAATAGTCAGCACTAACAGAGATGCTTGAGGGGGAATGCCGAGGTCCTGGGCCATGAGAGTTAGTGTGTGCTTCTGGGGCATATCACCTCCCAGACTGCCATTGAGGTATACCACACCAAGCCCTGAGTCGATGGAAAAGACATTTGGATTCTGGCTTGCGATGGAATATCGGATGGCTCCATTCCACCCACTGTCTTTGTCTTCTGCGTGTGCACGATACAAGGCTGTGCCCGGCAGTGTGATCTGAGATATTTTAATTTCATCGGAGGCTCTGAGAAACACTGGATGGTTGTCATTGACATCAATTACAGTTATGTTGACCTCTGTGCTGCTGCAGGCTGGGGAGCTACCGAGCTGAGCCTGAACTGTGAGCACAAACACGGGCTGTGTTTCATGATCCAGAGGCTTCTGGGTTCGAATGGTGCCCAGCCAAGGGTGAATAGAGAACTCTCCTTGCAGATTGCCAGAGGAGATTCTGTAAAAAACGGGCTCTGAGTAGTCTGAGAAAAGAAAGAAAAAGAAAAAGAAAAAAAGGAGAGAAAGCAATCACTATATGTCAAAGGGATGTCCCCACTGGAAACACTGAAATCTGAAAACATGAATATATACTACATCTACGGAGAATAGTATGCAACATCTTACATCTTCCTCAGCTCTCCAAAGCCTGCTGAAAAGTAAACACATGGTTTAAGACGCATTAGTGGGCAAAGGTAATGCCCAATGGACAAAAATCAAGGCATGGGTTTCACTATCTCTCTTCATTCTACTTGCTTCAGGTAAAAGGAAAGATATTCAGAAAATTATTTGGTTGCCTTTTTGATACATTTGAGGAAGCCAAGTTAGGTTTACGTTGATGTTTCTCTATGATATCTCCCTACAAATGGCAAACACCCTCTACAAAAGTCCAGGGAAGAGACAGAGGAAGGGAAAGGAGAAGGCTGGGAGCAGGACAAGTAAGTCGCTTCTAGAAATTTATGCTGCAGAGAAACCTTGTTTATACAAGGACATTGCTTGAGTTACTATTCGGGCTAGTGAAATACTGTAAATCATTCAAATTGATGGCAAAAGGGAAATGTTTAATAAAACATATTTTATATCTAAGTTGAAATAACAGGCAAACTTTTTAAAATGAAACAGAATGATGTACAGTTACCTGCCAAGTTGTCCACATTATACAGTAGGAAAAAAATAGAGTTGTAAGACAACAAAGATAGTAGGATGTATTTTTGGAAAAAAAATTTTAAAGTGTGTATCTGTGAATGGTATATACTTTCTATATTATAATTTTTTGTTTTAAACTTTTTTTTAAGTACTTATTACTTTTGTGATTACAAAGAAATTATAAGATAGTAATAATGTTGAAAGAACAAAGAGCGAGCCACATTGTATGGTCTCCATTTTTCTTACATGGAGAGAAGGAAAGATTTATTCAAGAGTGCACAGCCTAAGGAAATATAGGGAATGTTCCAATAACGGATTCCAATGCAGCATAAGAAGTACTTACTCAAGGACTCTTTCGCTTTCACAGTCCCGACAGGACTGTCTTCGGGCGCATCTTCATAAACTGAGAAAGTATACTTGGGCCTTTCAAATTCAGAGGGTGCCAGAGTTGTCTGAAGAATGTGTATAGTGATGTTGGCATTAATGACAGATGTGAGCCCACCACCGTCTTGAGCGCGGACTGCCAACGTAAGTGTAGTGGATTCCAAATGACTAAGAGTTGATGTTAAGTAAATAATTCCTGGGGAGGGGAAAGAAAGATTTAAAAAACAGATCACATGCAATAAATATCGATGGGCAACAGTAACACCTGATCTGTTGATTCTACTGTGATGGTTGATTTTCATGTGTCAACTTGACTGGGCCACGAAGTGCCCAGATATTTGGTCAAACATTATACTGCGTGTTTCTGGATGAGACTAAACATTTAAATGGATAAATTGAGTCAAGCAGATTGCCCTTCCTGACGTAGATGGGCCTCATCCAGTCAGTTGAAGGCCTAAATAGAACAAAAAGGCTTATCCTCTCCTGAGTAAGGGAGAACTGCTCCTGCCTGACTGCCCTTGAACTGGGACACTGTTTTTTTTCCTGACTTTGGAATTAGACTGAGACTTCAGCTTTTCTTGTGTCTTGAGACTGCCATCCTTCAGACTGGCACTACGCCATTGGCTGTCCTGGGTCTCCGGCTTGCTGACTCACCCTGAAGATCTTGGGAATTGTTAGCCTCCACATTCAAATGAGCTAATTCTTTATAATAAATCTCTCTATATGTATTATAGATGCCCTACATGTAATATATTATATATATCCTGTTTTAATATATATATATTAGGATAGAGATAGATATAGAGATCTCCTATTGGTTCCATCTCTCTGGAGAACCCTGACTAATACATCTGCTTTCCAAACAAAGAACTTGAGCACATTTGGTGAATGATGATCCAAAATCTATCAAATAAACAATATTTTCCAAATATTGAACATCTTCAAAGTATATCATTTCACCAGAAAAACATAAATTTGTGTGGTCTTTTTTAGGCCTGACTACCATATCACGCTCCCAGAATGTAATGCCAACAAGGAGTAAGAACTGAGAGTTATAGAGGAGCCTGAGTAACACACTTTAAAGTGACATATAAACAGTGAAGCACTACACCAGTGTTAACTATTATGCAGAGGGCTTAGCAGAGAACCTCAGTATACAGTAGTCACTCAGAGAATGAGTTACGTGGAAGGAGGAGGAGGTTAGGAGTCCTACTTCTCTAAGGGAAGTGCCTCGTAAAAAAAAAAAGTTCTTAAGCCTTTTAAAACAAATAACATGATGTAAATCCCTGACCATACAAGGTAAATTCTTCCAATCTCAGTTTTTCACTAGGTTTTGAAAAGAAAATGCTCATTATCTTATTGTTCCATATCACATTTCACGGTCTTAGAACTAAGGCCTTTGTTTGATGGCATCTTCATGAATATATTTTATACACACATACATATATATTTATGTGTATATAAATATATATACATATATATAAATGCATATATATCTACACACACACGCACAACTGCTGATCTACCCAAAATTCCTCTGTAATGATGGGATAGTCAATATTGTATAAATAAGAACACTGATCATCAATTGCCAAGCCAAGAATTTACTTTATTATGATATAGACTGGTAGGGCACTTAGGTAAGAGAAGCACAGACACTTTCCAAAGAAACCCACCTTCATCCTCAAGCTCCAAAGATTCTCTCAGATAAAGATCCAAGCTTGCAATAAAAAAAAAATCACAAAACACCTGAGGAAATATGTTAACATGATTGAGACTGAGTACCAACAGCAGATTTTGACTAGGAAAGACTTCAGAAAATATAAATGAACGAAATGCTCTAGTTCAAAGACAAATTTTATCAGAATGAATTTCAAAGTAAATTCGAACATATGTTTATGAGAAACATGCCTGAAACAAAAGGATACAGACAGGATCCAAGGGAAAGATAGGCAACTGGATGCCATGTCCAACTTCATGCTCCTTGACTCCTACAATCTGTCCGACACATGATGTCCCTTTGCTTTTGGACTCTTTCCTTTGGTTATATGGCAGTTTCCTTTTTGCCTTTCCTAACGATTTCTGGAATTTCTCCAATGGCCCTTCCTTCTCCTTGGACTTCTAAGCATTTCTCTAATTAAGTACTAGGCTATTTGTCCTATTCTTTGAAGAGTCTCAAAGAGTGTTCCCTGACCACCTGGATCAAAATCACCATGGCTACTTGTAAAAACAAAAATTTTCAGGCTCTTATCCAGATATTTTGATTTCTAGATGTGGGGAAAGATCTAGAATTGCATTTTTAGCAAGCTCCGCTAGTAATTTTTATTTATTCTAAAGTTTGAAAAACATGACCGCATACTCATTCCTTCAAAATATTCACATGTTTGTGTGACTTCACTAGTTGCTTTATTCCAGTATCTCCCCATGTCCTCCCACCTGACTGACAGTTCTAATCCTCTTTCTAGGTTGCACTTCCTCCAGGGCATCTGTCAATGGTTGGATTATCAATCGTCTTAGTTAAAATGAAGAAATTATGTATGACTCATCCTCTGTCATTAATAAATCAATCACCATTCTTATATCATCTTCCTCTTAAAATACCCTCAATTAGTTCCTTCCTCTGTTTTTATTACTATCTCTTTAGTACAAATCTCATAACTTTACCCCTAGATAATTAGAATAATATATTATTATACCTTCACTGTTAATTAATATATATTCCCTGTTCAAATTTTCTAGTTCTATCCATACTGCTGCCAAGATAATTTTCCTTAAATATCACTTTCACTATAACGTGCTAATGTTCCAAACCTTTATGTCATCCCTTATTTCCTATAATAATCAAGTTAAAGTTCTCTGTCATGCTTTTAAATTCCTTCATAAGCCACTCTACTCAATGTAGCTTCCTGTCATTATGTAGCCCATCTCTTCATCCACTTCATACATGATAATCTCCTGCCATCATAAATATGGGTAACGAGTATGATGACAAAGAACAGCTCATGGGATGCAATTGTAGAGTGATTTTATTTTTTTCTCCTATTTAAATTTATTTTGTGCAGCTAACTGTTCTTCCCCTAAAATTCAAGAAGTTCCTACAACTTGTGCAATCACTATCAACCAATCAAAATTTTTTTCTGTTTTTAAGTCACAAAACAGTCTCAATTTAATCATTAGAATGTAAAGATCTATATAACAATCATAACTCTAAACTTTAAAGTTCAGCTGGGGCGTATGCTGCGGGTCAGAGGCTCCTCTCTTTCCTCTCGAGCTTGCTTCAAACCTCGAATCTGAGGCTGCCTTAGCAGAGGGAACACACCTCTTCACACTGTCCACGCGACTGCTTCTTTGTCTCCTGAAAAGCTGGCAGTGCTCAGAGCTGCTCCCTCTGGCCCTTTCTGAGCATGATCTGAAACAACTCCACACCAGCTATCTCTGTCACAAATGACCAACATCCAGGAGAAACCATTAAGGACTCTTTGCTCCTACCAACTCCTGAAGCACCGGCTTGTCCCCACCCCAGAAATCTCCCCTTTGTTCCACTGCCAGTCAATTCTCCCTTTAGATTTCTCAGGTGAGAGAGAGACTTGAGTCTGTTAGCCCCAAACAACAGAGAATACACACTAAGTTCTCTGAGTTCTGAGTAGCCAGAGAGGTATAGGTACCCCACCCTGGAGGGACACTCACAAATCAACAGCAGCTCCCTCCAAATTTTCAACCCTTTTACCTCCAATTTATCAACCTTTTATACCTTTGACAAGATGAGTAAAGTTCAGAAGAAAAACAAAACTGGTTTTCAGGCACCTCCCTTGTCAATCCTTTATAAAGTCTAATATCCCTGTGGCATGTGGAATTTACTATGTATCTTAGCGACTCAGCCTAAACTTAAATTTTAATTTCTTGTCAGAAATGCTCACTGTCTCCATGACTTCATATTTATATATTTATATAGTTCGTGTCTCCTGAATCACTATCCATTCTTCCCCTCTTGCTTATCCAAATCCGAGTTATCTTGCAAGGTTCAGCTCAAGTTCCATAGTCCATTAACTGCTTCCTTGACTACTCTAGGATTTTCAGAGCTCCCCCCTGAAGCCCTACACTATATGTAGTCATTACAGTCATCAATTAATATATGACATTTGCCTTTTGTATTTCTTTTTCATGGAAAGCAAATACAAAGTGACCTTAATGAAGACAGTGTGACTCTAACTCCTAGAAACTTGGTCATACCTGAAATGTGAAAGTATCTTTTAAAAAATGTGCTAATGCAAAGGATAGCTGATGAGTCCAGAAATAGAAGAAAAAAAGAGAGGTAAATTTTAGGGATACACATCTCGGTCCAAGCCATGGAAGCAAAGAGAGACTTTAGCAAAGTGTTTTTAGACTTCAAAGAGATCAAAGAGATCTTTAGACTTCAAGTGTATTTTTTAACTCACAATGAAAAGCAGAGTAATACAAAGTGCTGGAAGTCCATAGGCTTTCATATTTCTGTTCTACTGGCAAAAACATCTTTATTATGGGGAATATCCACCAGGCTATTTTACTAAACATTAAAATGATCTCATTTCCTTCTTTAAAAATTAATGCTCACTTACAAACTTTTCCAGGTATGATTTGGCTTTCTTCATAATGTGCCTAGAAGGAGAAGGTAGGCTGGACGTGAAGCTTCAAGTATTCAGTTTCTATGATAATTATGGTTTTTCACTATAACCTGGTAATTGACATTCAGTTCGATACACCGCTAGAATGAGCTTGCTTAATATAAGTCTGATGATAAAATACTTTAAATATGAAATACCATTGTGAAGATTTTTAAGAGGCTTGGCTTCTTCTGGTCATATAACTCTGTACTGCTGTCTGTCTATAGGCTCATATTTTGATTTTGGAATTGTAATTATTAAGTCTCTTGCCTTGTCCTACATGTACTTTTTCTATATTCCTACATATGTGTCCATAGATTTCTATACTCTGGTCCGAATTAAATATCTATTTCTTTTCTAGTATTAAACTTTAAAAATTATTATATTTTCATAACAATGTTTTTTTATTTTACCTTTTATTGAGATATAATTGACATATACCATTCTATTAGTTTTAGGTGTGTGACACAATGATTTGATATATGTATATATTATGAAATGATTACCACAATAAATTTAATTAACATCCATCACCACGCATAGTTAAAATTTTTTTCCTTGTGGTAACAACTTTTATAATCTACTCTCTTAGTAACTTTTAAATATACAATACAGTATCGTTAGCTACAGTCACCACACTATGCATTAGATCCCCAGGATTTATTTATCTTATCACTGGAAGTTTGTTTCTTTAACCACCTTCATCCATTTCATCTTGTACACCCCTGTCCCCTGCCTCTGACAACCACCAATCTCGTCTTTGCGTATGTATATGTACACATATACTAAACTCAACTAAACTATCAGCTTTACTTTGGCAACAAGTCCATCTCATTCTTCATTCTTTCCTTAGTCAACTACCATTTACTGTGTACCTACCACACGCCAGGAACTGTGCTAGGAACTGGGAAGCCAATAGGAAGCAGAATAAACAGTGTCTATGAGGGACCGACATTAATCAAAAATCACAAAATATATAATTATAATATAAAGAGAAGCTGTGCTGGAATATAAATCTGGGCACCTGATTTAATGTGGTTGAGGAGGAAGTTGTCAGGAAATACCTCCATGAAAAGGTGACAGATAATCTGAGACCTGAAGGATGAGTTAGGCCATTAACTAGGTGAAGATGTAAATATGGGAAGAGGAGAGAAGAGGGAACAACCAAATGATCTAGGCAGAAGAAAAAATATGTAAAGTCCCTGCAGAAGGAAGCATGGCAGGCTCAAGGAAAGGAGAGGAAGAGGGGGATGAAAAGAAGAAAGAGGAAGAGGAAGGAGGAGGAGGAGAAGTAGTAGTAGTTGATGCGAAGAAGGAGCACAGGGACTGAAGAGAAGAGTTATTGGAGCTGAGGCCACAGAGGACGGCAGGCAGGTCATGAGGGCCTGCGTTACCATAACAGGGATTTCGTCTTCAGCCAGAGAGCCATATGAAGTCATTAAAGATTTTAAGCAGGGGAGTGCAATGACCAAATCTGTCTTTTTATATTTGAACATGGTCCATTTTATCCCTATATATATAAATTTTACCTCTGAGTCAATGACTATTTTAGTTGGCCTTCAAAGCCAATTTTATATGGTGAAACAATTTCTGACCAGGAAGAAACCAGCAAGTTTCTTTGAACCTTCACCACTTAGAAGAAGGGAGTATTAGGGTTAAGTTTGTCCTTGTCCTATATATTGGATGTTTCAAAACATTGTTTGTTTGTTTGTTTTTGATAAAGAGAAGCTAGAAAACATATTTACTTGAATCCAACACTATTAAATAAACTTAGCTATCTAGTAAAAGTTGAGGGGCCAGAAAATATAACTAACGTTACATCTAAATATGTAACATTAAAAATATAATATAATGTTACATCTAAATATGCATATTTATATATACTTAATAAAGAATAAAATAATGAATAAAATGAATAGCTCTCTTTGCCTATATATTGTCAGCTTAAAATTTATGATACTTTACTTTACTACTTTAAAGTACAGTGATTATTTTTTATCATTAACCACCAGTTCAGGGACAAACTTTATTTTAAAACACACACTGATTCATTTATAGAGCACTGATTATTTTACGTTTTAATTACTGAGTACGTGGATTTACATATACCAATTATAATGTACAATAATGTTTATCTATTCTCTTTATCCCGTCACTTTTTATTTAAAAGAGGACACTGCTGGGATGAAATTTATTTTAATCAATAGACTAATAAAAGAACTTAAAAACAAAGGTCTTCTCTTAATTGAAATTTAATATGTATATAAAATCATGTTCTTCTACTAATTAAACCTCCCGCAAAAGGGCTATTCTTAACCAAGATGGTAATTTATAGTTAGAAAATAATCTGTAAGTCATTACTAAAATTGTAAGCTATGAGATAATTAAGAACAAAAATGAGCACAAAATCATGACCTTCCCCACACATGGAGTCTATAAGGGTGGTTTTCTCAAAACAAGAGACAGATCAAAACTATGGGATATCAATACCAATTTCTTACTGGTTATTGATATTTATGATATCCCTCCTATATTCAGTTTATGAGAATACAGTCACTTATTCATCAAATATATGACATTACGCTATTTTTCATGCACACAAATCTGGGTAACTAAGTTGCAGTGGCTGAAAGGAATCGAATGGATTCAAAATTCTATCTGATATTGACAACTAAAACAATTTTTAAGACTAATTTATTCATTTTGGAAGAATTCACCCAATTTATTTATTCACTGGAAAAGAGTAAATAAATCAACAGATAATTTGGTATTTCAACTAAGCTTATATAGGAAGTCACAATGAGAGATCATTTTTCTATATTACTTAGTTGAAATCAATGGAACATTTATTTAACTTAACTTTGTCTTTAATTTTTTTTTAAGTCATTATAATGGAAAGAGCCTTGAAATGGAGTAATTTTGAGTGTCAGGTTTACTACTATGTCCCTGAGCAAGTCACAAAGACTCTTAGGGTCTTCAGTCTCTTAATTTGCAGATGGGCATAAAGCATCTGCCTTGCTTAACCCATAAGTTGATGTCAGGCTCAAATAGGCAGTATATGGAAAAGATGTTGAAAGGTTATTACTGTCTGAGACAGAGCAGTACAGGGACAGATCACAGATCTAGGACCAGGCTTAAGTTCAAGTCTGCAATTTACCAACTGTGCACCTTTAGGCAAGTCACTGAATCTCTTTCTGCCTCAATTTCTACCTCTACTAAATGAGAGACCTGAATTGTAAGGTCCCTTCCGTCTCCCAGAGTCTATGATCTTATACTGAAAAAACGAATGAGAAAATTCTCTAACATGCTTTTGTTTCCTGTGAAACCAACATAAACTGATTAGGCGCTTGTGATTAATTTCAATCTCTTTCTTGCAAGTAAAAGAAAGAATTTTTTTGGTGTCAGTCGGCTCACATGGTATTAATTTATTAACTACATATCAGAATGTTCTGAATGTAAGAAAGTGGCGATCATGAAGAATTATGAGAATCATTACATGGTATGAAATCTGAGCATAAAACTAACATTAGAAAAGAATCTGCCCTTGAAATAAAAAGAGTCTGTGCTACATTATGTATAGTCCACTTTAAAATCCACATATCCGTACAAACAAAAGATTACAGCTAAACCTGAAGGCATAGCTGCCCCTGTGGGCAGTTTAACTCACTCAGTTACCCTTTTAATTACTTGTTCTTCTGTAGAGCTAAACTTAGATTTTGTGTACTTCACAACTAAATATAGAACAGACAATAGGCAAGGCAACTTACAAAAAACTTTTATTGTAAGATGTACAACAGCAGGAATTTTTGTCTGTTTTATTCACTGATGCATCCCATACACTTATAACAATGCGTGGTACACAAATAAATGTGCATTGAATAAATCCATATTGAAAGAATGAATTTGTCTTCCATTTTCTGCCTCAAATAGACAAGTTAACATTCTTTTAAGAACTTGTATTAACTTTTCTTTATGTTAACTCACTTCTGTTAAAAGAGGTAAACCACAAGAACCTAACCAAAAGTTAATTTCTAATAAAAAAAAAAGTAGTTGAGCAATAATAAATGACTAGTACAAATGCTTGCAATCTCTGTCACCTTAAAATAATCTGAATTGGAAGTATTGTTTGTTTCAGTGTTAAAACGACTAAATAATACAAACACAAAAACTAAAGGACTGTTCTTTTCATGCTACTAAAGAGAATACCTCAAACAATGCAGGAAAAAAAATCTACATATAATTCATAAAATGGGATTAAAAATACATGAAAAAAGAGCTATTAATAAACACGCCTCTGTGTTTCCTTCTTTTAAAA
This sequence comes from Pteropus medius, assembly GCF_902729225.1. Lineage (NCBI taxonomy): Eukaryota > Metazoa > Chordata > Mammalia > Chiroptera > Pteropodidae > Pteropus > Pteropus medius. The sequence goes on along the minus strand of NW_024346667.1, from coordinate 4,985,347 downwards.
CTCAAAACACTGTGGTCTGCCCTGTGCCCACATCAAAGGAATCCAACTAACTGAGAATAAGAGACATGAAGGCTCAAGTCAGTATCTCTCTCCTGGTGCCTAAACACATTTTACAAAAATGTTCTTTGAACTATCAACACACTTAGAAAACCAGAAACAGACCAAGAAGATAAACCCACAAGAGAAAACAACCATGACATTGCCACACCCCCTTCCACTTTTCTCCAAAACATTTTTCTTACCAGATGAACACAGTGAGTCAGAGAGCTCTATTTTTAATGCATGAGTCTTGGTTGTGGCACAAATAAGTCAATGTAAAATCTCTTGTCGTCAGGAAAACATGAGCTTATAACACAAAGTATATAAGCTCATAGAATACCATGTCTGATACAGAAAGCATCAAAATGAAAGGACAAAAGAATCAGTGGGCGAATTAATTAATGTCTCTAAGAATATTAGAGTAACTTGGGAAGAAGTAACAATGTAGAAATTTGCTCATCAGTTCTCGATATTCTCCTTATACAATATAAACTATATAGAACTATAAAACTATACACTAGTCAATTATATAAAAACTACAATCTATATAATTATATAACTACATATAAATATGCACATTTGTTTATATATATTAAGTATATAAATCTGGATAAGTGCCAGCCAGTACAAACAAGCTGGAGAGAGAATGAGATAGTTTGGGGTAGTTTCGAGGAAAAGTGGGGGTAGGCCACAGCATCACCTGTCACGCTACAATGGGGAAAGAGTTTTACCCTGTGTTATCAGTGACACTCCCTTGCAATTTAAGAGAATGTAATAAGGATTTAAATCACTTTTCGATTATTTCTAAATGTCATTTGTTCTTTTATTCCACAAATATACATGGATAAAGGCAATTTCTTGAGACTATTTACATTGGCAGTCTCTGTAGAGACAGGCCTTCTCGGAGAAGCAACAAAACTCAGCTTTTTCTAGGTTACAAGAAAAACACAAATCCAGAAGAGGAAAACTATACTCAAGTGCTGCTCCTTGTTCTATTCTTTGAGAACATCGACAGTTAAATTAGCTTTTATGGCATGGCCTGCAAGCCTAACCATTATTTACAATACGGAAAATTGTGGTTAAAGTTGCAATCAACCAACAAATGAGCCTGAACTCAACTGTTCAAACTGGAGACTGCCTGTTCACTAGATAACCTTTTTCTCACAGCTAGTCATGATGTTGTTCAAGTCTCCTCTAAAGGTTAAAGCGTTACTAGCCCTCATGAATTTCTCATGAGTTGTGATTACGTGCAACCAAATTTTAAGTATTGTTAGACTAAGAAATGTCTTCAACCTAAATGCACAGACATAAAAATAATATATGCATTGGCCAGCAATAACCCGAGGCTAGTTCCATTACGAAATTGGTCTCTGCTAAAAAAAAAAAATACCATGATCCTTCCCTAGATAATGACTCACATAAAGCATTCTCCATGATTAACAATGGCATTTGTCTTACACTCAGCGCCAGGAATAGAAGAAGCCTGTGGCTGACTGAAGCCAGCATGGCAACAGAGGTCTCTTCTAAAAACAGAACACTGTATGGCTCATTCTTCAAGATCTTCCAGGGGAAACTAGATGATGAGCGTGTTGATGCCTTTTAAAAATAATCTGCTAAATGCTTTTCGATCTTGTGCCCTGATTACTGGCTGACCTACATAATTTTGGCAATGCTAGTACCCTAGAGGGTCTGACATTTTGACAAGCAGTTGAAGTCCTCATTTTGGAGGAATTTTAAAAAGGCCAAGATAAGCAAACTAATTTCCTAAGAAAGTATTTTCTTCTGATCTTTTAAATGTTAAAGGGGCCACATCAGTAGATTATTTTGAGCAAGGAAAGTTTTGCCTTATAAATACTGCCACTGTAAACAATTAATCCCCCAGCCAGTCACACACTCTAGATGAAGCACATTTTCTAGGAGGCAGTGACTCTCCACCTAACAGGGCTGGGTGAGAAGGCAAACTAACTTGGTAGATTAGCTGTCCTCTGTAAATTACTCTTTGTCTCTAATGAATATGGTTGCTGCAAAGGGTTTTATAAAGATCCAACAGGGCAATGTACAGAACATGCCTAGCATGACACCTGATGTTATCATCATCACGATAGAAATACATTCTGCCCATGCTCAGATCAGATGCTTTAAGAAGAAATGTAATCTAGAAGAGTTATCTGCACTCCCGTGTCCACTGAAGCATTATTCACAATAGTCAAGTTGTCGAAGCAATCTAAATATCTATCAATGGATGACTGGGTAGAGGAAACATGGCACATACATATAATGAAATATTGTTTAGCCTTTAAAAGGAAGAAAATATTGTCATATGCGACAACACGGATGAACCTGGAGGACATTATGTTAAATGAAATAAGCCAGTAACAGGAAGATGAATACTGAATTATTTCGCTTACATGAGGTACCTAAGGTAGTCAAACTCATAAAATCAAATCGTGGAATAGTGGTCGCCAGGAGTGGAGGTGGAGGGAGAAATGGGGAGTTGCTAAATAATGGGAATGAAATTTCAGTTAAGCAAGATGAATATGCTCTAGAGATCTACTGTACAACACTGTACCTAAGCCAACAATAAAGTATAGAACACTTAAAAATTTGTTAAGAGAGCAAATCTCATGTTAAGTGTTGTACTACAATAAAATAAAATTTTACAAAAACTTTAAAGAAGACATGTAAAAGAAAAAATTGTTTTTCCTTTTTTGCAGGTTCATTCTTGGGCTAGAATATATCTAAAATCTCAAAAGTATTATAATGTGATTTTATACACTTGAAATTTTATGTTTTATTATAATAAAATACTTCAAACATTATTTTGTTAGCAGTGAACCAATTGGAAGGGGAGAGTAACCTCTTAAATACTGATTATTTCTGAAAGACTCCGTTCGCTCACTGGACTTCTTTGGCAGACACACAACCATCATATTTAAGTACTAGAAGAAACTTTAGATACTACCTTAAAAACAAGGAAACTAAGACCCAAAGAGATTAAGGGGATGTCAGGCCCAGTATAAGAAAGAGATGTCCGCACAATGCTCTTTGCACTCACAGGACCTATTAGTACACTGAAATGATGCCAGTCATCCTTACATGGCACGAGCATACAAATGGAGGGACATATGCAAAATTGGCCAGCTGTTTCACAAAATTTACTGCCCTTAATCCTCACAAAAGCTTTGCAACATGGGAATTATTAGCACTACTTTTAAGGTAAGGAGACCAAGGCCAATAAAGACAATAAGACTAGCAGGATGTCAGCCGGGACTGGGGTCTAGGTCTGACCTCACTACACAGCCCAGCCTTGCTGCCTTCCGGAAGGGGAAGTGAGCTTTGCAACATCCCTACTAATGAAAAAAATCACTTTTGCTAATTTTCTGGCTGTTTTGCAAAAGCTGTTGATTTCAGAGGAAAACTGTTCCAAAAGCACGTACCTGTGGGAGAGTCGATGGTAAAAAGGGATGACAGGTCACTGGGGAGGAGCTCGTAAGTCACCGTTCCATGTATCCCAGAATCCCTGTCAGTGGCAAGAACATGGACGATCTCGGTTCCCGACTGGGTCTGGCCACTAATGGTCGTCGCGTAGGTGGACGGGTTAAACACGGGTTCATTATCATTCACATCCTCCAGTTCCACACGAACAAAAGCTTGGGCGCTTAGTCCACCCTGTTGATGAAGAAGTGATTACAAATGGATCTCTCCTGAACGCTGGGACACAGAATAACTGACAAAAATCCTAGAATAGACTTTTGAAACAACAACAACACAACAACAACTATATATGCATAAATTCTACTTTTAACTCCGAGACGAAATCATGTGTAATAGCACGGTATATATACTTTAGCACTGATTCTTAAATGTGCATGAGATTACCACTTAAAGCTTCTATTATGCAATAATTTCAGAGCATGGGCCAAAGATATCCAAAGAAAGTTGTCTTGATGGTCAAAGAGAAAAAAAAATTACAATTATCCCCAGGATAATTTTTAACTCCCAATAAGGAGGGATAAGGGAGTATTGGTGGAGGACGCAGTTTGAGAAAAGATCATCCGTGAAAGCCTCACTCAGAAGGCCCATTTGAGGAGAGACTGACCTACATGAGGGAGCCAGACTTCAGTTATCTGGAGGAAAAGCATAAAAGAAGGCGGAGAGAGCGAGTGCAAAGGCCCTGAGGCAGGAGTGCAGCGTGCATCCCAGGCCTGTTCAGGGGACAGCGTGGAGTGATGTCAGAGAGGCAGAAGCAGGTCCTGGAGGACTCCATGGGCCTCTGAAAGGACCATGGCTCTGACCCGTTGGAGGGTTTCGAGCAGAGGAGTATCATCATTTAACTTAGATTTTTCACTGTTACTCAGACTGCAGTGCTCAGAACATACTGAAGAGCATAAGGTGGGGGGACGGAGACCAATTAGGAGGCTATTTAGAATCATCAAGTCTGGAGTAGATGGTAAATATTTGGAGCTAGATTTGTTTTGGAATTCTAAATTTTTTAAGTTTTAGAAAAGTAATATAGTGCATAAAGTAGTAAGAAGTCGATCCCATACTGTTTATTTTGTGTCATCTCCATCTCAAAACAAGGTGGGGGGAGGAAATACAATAGAAGAAAATCCACTGTAATTTTTACTTTTCTAAAGTAAAACATATGGTCCTACTTTAAAGCACCACTTTCCGTTTGTATCTGGTACATTTTGATACTTTCATCTTTGACAAAAATCCTTGGTAAGTCACACAGCCTGGGTTCATTCCTCCCTCTCTATTGTTCAAAAAAAAAAAAAAAAAATTTCTACTATGGCAGGGAGGCACTGAGCAAAGACGAAGAAGAAAGACCATGGAGAAGAAGGCTAGGCTCGGCAGAGCGCAAAGGGAGGACTGCCGCTGTGCAGATCTGCAGAGAGCACGTGTGAGGGTGAGGGAGGGCGAGCAAGAGTGTTGCTTGGGATGAGGTTACTGACAAATCCAGAAATGGCTCACATGCTCTGAGGTCCCACAGACCTGAGACATGGGGGACTAAAAACAAATCAGAAAATACATCTTTAGAAATAGTGTGGCTTTCCTTGTTCTCAGTTGAACAGAGTGGCAGGGCCATGCCAGATACGAATTAACATAAGAGAAATAAAAACAATGGCAGTTCTGTCTAGCCTGTATGCTTAAAATGCAGACCGGCTTTCCATCTTCAGCAAACTTAAATGACTTGTAGGTCCCCAGGTGGAGTGGACTGCACACTGAATATAAGCAGATAGAAAATACTGTACACCATTGTGACATAGGCCCTGCTGTTTCTCTAAACTCATTCTTTCTCGGTTTTGCTTTCCTTTTTCTTCTCTTTTCCCCTTCTTTTTAGATTTCTCCTCAAGTTCAAGAACTCACTTAGGTCTGAGGAGGGACTGAAAAAGCAGATAAGGGAAGTAATAAGAAAGTGGAGAAGAGGTAAAGAAACGGATGTGGCTCTACCTTAAGATCTTTGAGAACAAAGATGTTAATTCCTAAGCTGTTTGTGAAGATCCTAAATCAGGCAATGCTACCAGAAACAGGTAAAATGTTACATGGACAGAGTGAAAAGGGTATTGTCACAGAACAATGATTTTTTTTGCAGGAAAAGTATTACAGATCTCGGTCTTCCTTTTTTATGAATCAGTTTGTATCTGCTGAATTTATTGAATGGGAGTACTTTCCTCTTATAACAACCATTTGTGAATGTGCATTAAGTGTGCTTTACATATATTTTCTCCTTCAATTGTTATAATCTCCCTTTTTCAGATTTTTATGGTTCCCTCCATTTTAACAAATAAGAAAACCAAAACAAAGAGAAGTTAAGTGACTCATCCAAGGTAAACAAGACTGTAAATAGCAGATCTACAGCTAGAACAGAGATGCATCTGTCCCCAAAGCCCCTGCTGACTTATTCTAAATTAGATTTCTCTAAGTATTGCTATGGTATCAATTCTACCTTTCACGAAACACTTGTTTAAAGACTATGCTAGGGGCAATGCCAACCACAGACTAGTGTTAGAGGAAAAAGGAAGACAGAGTCCCTGTTGCAAGGGACTTATAATTTACGAAACTGACACTATACAACTGGGTTTGTGGTACAGTGGAACAATCTTGAATCAAAAGATCTGGGACTAATGTCTGGCCCTGACCACATCTGGGACCAGAGCCTCAAGAAAGTTAGAATGTCCCTGTGTTCAAGCTACCTCTTCTGTAAAGCAGAGCTAACTGCTCACTTGGCAGGCCTGTTGTTGGAAGCAGGGCTATAATATGCATGAAAGCATTTATAATGATTAATCAACATCCATTCTAAGATTTTACAGGTTCCTTATCCCAAATACTTGGAGCCAGATCGATTTGTCCTGGAATCTGGAATTTTCCAAGTTTTATAACGGTAATATTGTGCATATGCCTACTAAGATTTGGAGTGGCACACCATAATCGAGCACTTAATATTCTGCAGCAAAATGAAAAAAGAGACTCCTTTGAGGGATTAAAAAAAGAAAGAAAGGAACATGAATAGCCTCATGTCAGTTCAAGTCAAGTTTCTCACTAAATGAGTTTTTAAAACTTTCCATTGTGAGAGCTTTGGGATTTCAGAACTACAGATAAAGGATTGTGGATCTTTATTATTCAGAAGCCAACATGAACTATGAGCAGTGAACACAGGAAATCTCAATGCTGAAGGGATCCTTGATATTGGTCCTCAGAAGCAAATAAGATTTAGATCTCCAGCTGGTGTGCAGTTCTGAGAGTCTGGAGCAGCCCTTTTCATGAAAAACAGGTGGACCCTGAAGTATGGCTGCCAGGTGAGCGAGCAGTGAGAAGGACTTGTTATGTTTCCTTCCTAACAAGGTTCAAGGGCTTTCTTTGTTCTTAGTGACTCCAAATCAGAAGAGTGAGAGGAAATTGGAAATGTTGCTTTGGAGAGTCATAGCCAAATATTTGAGAAAACCAGAAGAACTCAGGATCTAATCAAGTTTACAGGCAGATAACAAAAATCTCAAAGACAGTGAACAGAATGAGAGTCTAACTGCTTAAGCTATAGCCAATCAAATAATTTCCTTTCTTTGCTTCCATTTCTTCTGTATCAAATATTTCCCCTAGCTCCTGTCGATGGTAAAGTGGTATTTAAGACATTCTGTGATTAGTCTTGATAGTATATTAAAGAATCGTAGAAAATCGGTTTAAGACATGGTTCAACTTAGCTAAAAATTATGGGACAACTAACTGATCAAAGGCTTATTCCTGAAACTGGGGTGAGGGTGTTGATCAATGAAATATAAGATAGGAATAAGTACGTGAATACATTTTGGAAAGTGAGATAATATAATCTGCCCTAAATCCCAGTTACATAGGATGACTGGGTTCTAAAGAACTAGAGTCCAGCATGGAGATTATAGTTAGTAATACACTGCATACTTGAAATTTGCTGAATGTAGATCTTAAGTGTTCTTACCACTCACTCACTATATGAGCTGATGGATGTGTTAATTATCTTGACTGACTGTGGTGATCATTTCACAATGTATACATATAAGCAAAACATCAGGCTGTACACTTTGAATATATACAATTTTTATTTATTAATTATAACTCAATAAAGTGGGGGGGGGAGAAAAAATGCCCTTTTACCAAGCAAGTTTGCTTCTAGAGCTCTATCTACTTTTCACACGAACTGTGTAGCACGGATTCAATAACCAACTTTTATCATGAATACATATAATAGTGAAGGGCTAAATCAATTTATTTTCTATATTGCTAGTTTGACACAGCCCTGCCCTAAGCCTGGAGTGGTGAGATAGAGACACATTGAAGCTATGAAATTCAGGATGTCACAAAAAATAAGGATAGAATATTAATAAATATACACATCAAAAGAGAAACATTCATTTGGTGAAAATGAATAGAAAAAGGAAACAGGAATTAGATAAAAGCATGAAATAATTAAATTATAGAGCTTTACTGTGAAAAACCACCTAATTTTCAATGTAATCCAATTATTCGTTTCCATTATGTAATTTTATAGCATCTTCATGGCTTCTATGGATGAGACAAATAGCAGCAACAGTACTAGCAAAATAGGTTATTTCAGAAGTAATATCAGTAAAATTGAAGTGATTGAATTTTTAAAAATATTGACAGTCATCACAATAAATAGAAAAGAGGCTCAGAACACGTAGATATTTTATAAGAAAAAATTCTTCTATCGACAGACAAATATCTTAGTAACCACCAACAAATGGGTTCTCGGCAATTTTCTTACAAAGAGCTTTCAAGACATATATATTAGAAAGAGAAAGAATAAGAGGGAAAACACAAACTGTCAAGGTTATTCTATAAAATTAAAGGTCTTTTGTCAAAGTGAAGTTCATTGTTTTAAATAAATTTATCATGGCTTGGAATCCAACATCTTGAACCTAAAATATCTTGTCTGAGTTCGTTTATTCTTCTGATTCAGTCTAGACTATTTAGAGAACAGACTACCCATCATTAACAACATTGTTATCTTCATCTTTGCCAACCTTTTTGATTAGGAGCATATGCTGCTGGTAGATACTGCACAGAATGATTGACAGATGAAGACTTCACTCTGTAGAAATGTACAGTTCATCATAGAAGAAATTTATAAATATTATGCAGGCAACAGAATAAACACTGCACACTGGATCTCAAACATACGTGTGCGCGCACACACACACACACACACACACACACGCTGCTTGCTCTCATACATCCTAGGGCAAACACAAGGAACACTGGAGACAGTTTTAGGTCCAAACAAGATGGTTAGGAAGTTGTTAAAAACCTATTATTTGGGGGTAGGGCAGGGCTTAGGATGAGATGAGCCAAATAGAGGATGAGACCTTGAATATGAACTACCTACAGGAAGGATGCCTCTGTTCTAACAAAACTAGAATGTGTTGTGCTTTGTTAGAGGATTTTTCTTCTACGAAACAAAGATTTTTTACAAAAGAATATCCTGATTCTGATTCACGCACATCATTGCCTTAGTCCATTCAGGCTGCTATAACAAAATACCATAGGCTGGGAAATTTATAAACAATAGAAATTTATTTCTCACAGTTCTGGAGGCTAGAAGTCCAAGATCAAGGTACCATCATGGCCAGATTCTGGTGAAGGCCCAGAGGCTGTCAAATTCTGGCTGTGCCCTCAGATGATATAGAGACTAAGCTCTCTGGGGTCTCTTTTATAAGAGCACCATCTTTCGTGAGGGCTCCACCCTCATTACCTAATCAACTTTCAAAGGCCCCACCTCCTAATGCCATCACCTTGGGTATTAGGTTTTCAACATATGAATTGGAAGAACATAAATATTCAGACCATGGAAATTATCAACCTGGAGACTGTCTCTTCTTTGATTTCTAAAAATTATCAAAACCTACCACATAGTCTATAAATACTTTCTAAATATCTTGAAAATAAAATACATTTGGCTGGCAGGAAAAGAATTCATACCCTTTTGTTTAACCTGGGAAAGGTTTGTGGAGAGATGGTGTGGTTAAAGATGCACTTGAATATTGCCAAAGATACTGGTAAGCTGCGAGGAAAAGCAAGCATTTTCATAGAGTAAGTCTGTGGAGTAGGTACAGTATGGAAACAGACAGAAGTAAACAAGGAGGCTTAAATTAAATATCTGGCTTGATTTTTTAAAATTCCACTGCCAATGCTCCTAATTAATGCACTGCTTTTTGGCAGTAAAAAAAAAAGTTTCTGGCATCAAACGATCTTATTTCTATTAAGATAATTTCTACATACATTTTTACAAAATCATCTGAAACCAACTAATTAGCAACAGATGTTTGACTACCACAGGATTGGATCAAACTGGTTATTCAATTCTAAGATGGCCTTTTACAATTGCCTCAAAATCTATTAAGAATATATTTCTGAAGCCATGGATAAACATTTGCGTGTGCATATATTGAGCTTTAAATAATCTCATAGATTTGAATTAATCTAAACTCCTCTGTTTACTCCCGCTTTTGTTTCCTACATTTTTTTTCTTACATGAAAAAAAGATTCCTGAAACCATATAGTCAGGGGTTGATAAAATCTAGCCCAAAAGATCGTGTTACTTTTTCACATTTACTTATAATAAATATATTTAGACTCATTTTGTCTCCAGCAATTCATGACGTAAGTAGGTAGATTCTCCCACTAATTTCAAAAGAGAAAGATTAGACCAGAAATGTGTTAGCAGTACCTGTCTACACAAGGGAGAAGTAAGTAAGCGGATCAAAAAGAAACAAGGAAAGTCTCTAAAATAGACTTAGTGAAAAAGTAAAAGTGCATAACAATGTGTATAGTAGGCTATCGTTGCTGTAATATAATTGGAAATTGGACGAACTGTTTCTAAAATGTATCTGTAAATGTAAATGGTCAGGAATAGCCAAGAAAATTTTTAAAATGAAGAACAAAGCTAAAAGAATACATATATCGTGACCTAATACAAAGCTAAAATAATTAAAAGAGAATGTAGAGCTAGTGCAGTTAGATAAATAGGACAAAAATAGGGTGTCCCGAAATAGACACACACATATAGTCACATGATTCATGACAAAAGTGACACCGGTGCAATGAGGAAAGAATTATCATTTCAGTAAATAGTGCTGGATCAACTGAATATCTATACTGAAAAAAAAATTAAATAAACCTTTTCCCCCACTTGATTAAAAAAATGAGTGTAAAACGTAAAACAATAAAGTTTTTGTAACAAAACATAAGAGAATACCTCATGTCCCTAAGGCAAACAGATACTTCTTAAAGGAGCAGAAAAACTACTAGTTGTAAAGGGAGACAAATTGATAAACTGAGCTTTATCAGAATCAAGAACTTCTGTTCCTCAAAATACGCCATTAGAGAAGTGAAAATGCACGCCACAGAACAAGAGAAGGTATGTGCAATAAATACGTCCAACAAAGGATTTGCATGCAAAAAATATAAAGAATTCATACAAACAATAAGAAAAAGAAGCCAACAGTACAATAGAAAATGGGTAAAGAATTGAATAGACACTTCACAAAACAAGTTATACGAATAGCCAATAAACATATGAAAACATGTTCAATTCATTAGTCATCAAGGATATGCAACGTAAAGCCCTAATGTGATATACCACCATGCAGGTATCAGAATGCTATAAAGACATTAAATACCAAACACTGCAGAAGACATGGAGCAAATGCTGGTACAACCATTTTGAAAAGTTGTTTGGCTTTCTGATGACCTAGCAACTCCACTCCTAAATATATACTCAATATAAATGCTTACATTTGTTCACCAAATTACATTTATGAGACCGTGAATAGAAGCACTATTTGTAATTGCCTAAAATGGATACCATCAATTATAGAATAGATTTTAAAATTATCATTATAAACCAATGAGAATGAGTGAACTACACACAACAGCATGAATGATTATCCCAAATGACGTTCAGCAAAAGAAACAATAAAAACACATACTGTATGAATCAATTTACTGGCAGTTTAAAAATAGGCAAATAATGTTTGGTGTTAGGTCTCAATAGTGATTACTCTTAAAGGGTGAGAGAGTGGAAGGGTTAGTCACGGCAAGAAGCCAGGACAGGAGCTTCTGGGTGCTAATAATGTTTCTTCATCTGCTTCCATGCATGTGCTCATTTTGCAAAAATCCAATAAACTGTACTTATGACTTGTGCACTTTTCTGTAAGCATTCTACATGTCAATTTAAAAGTTTGCCAAAAAAAAAAAAAAGACATGAAACAAATTGAAGGTGCCTCCACTGTCCTAAGATGGGTCAGTATGGACATCAGAAAGGATAGGTTCAGCAATGTATGAAACAGATCCAATCTATTAAATTCCAAGAATTTATAAGAAAACTAGGAAAAAAATCATCAGTATTCTTTGGATACAGTAAATGTGCCAGCTCATTATTCTAAAACCTGATAAAATAAAGAGAAATAATCAAGCATCATCCTGCCTTTTCTGTATGAATTATATTTCAGAGTAATCAAAATAGTTGATAAGAGAACATTCTCCTTTGTTGAACATTCAAGATAATAAATGCAAAATAAATAATAGAATTCGAAAATCACCATATTGCAATCCCTAATGAAATGTGTCTTGTAAAGCAATAAGCAACACACAGCACCACCTAAATAAACCAAAAATTAATCAGGTCGCTGGCTCTGAATGTCGGTTTATAGGAAATGTGATAAAAGAACACATTAAATGAATTCCAAGGATGCAATCAGCCACATTCAGAATGTAGCAAATTTACAGGGCAAATGACCTGATTTCCTCCAAAAATAAATATCCTATGAGAAAACGGTGGGGGAGGGCAGTGGCTGACTATTATAAATTGAAACTTAAGGAATATAGCAATCAAATCAATTTGTGGACTTATTTGGATCTTGATTCAAATAAGCCAGCTATTAAAAGACATTTTTAGATAATTCGTAAATTTTTTAATGGAATGAATATTAGATATTATTGTTAATTTATTGTGGTCATGTTTTTTAAAAGTCATAATCTGTTAGAAATATTATTGAACTATTTATGAATGGAATGATATAATGTCTGGTATTTGCTTCAAAATTTCCCTACAAAGGAAAGGGGGTAGTGATTTATGAAACAATATTGGCCAATTGTTGATTGACAATCATTGGTACTCTCTACCGTATATACGATGATTCGCTTTTAATTCTGTTTAAAATTTTATACATAAAGACTTACCCCATCCCTAGCTTTCACCAAGAGATCATAAGTGTCTGGATCCTTTTCCCTGTCGATATCTTGAGAAACACAGATTTGGCCATCACGTGGGTCGATCTGGAAGGCCTGGGGTGCTCCGTAGCTTTGGAATCCGTCGTAAAGAGAATACTCGATCAAGCCATTGAGTCCTGCATCTGCGTCAGAGGCTGTTACCTACGAGACAGGAGGTTGCCCAGTGAGGAGGTCGAAGTGCTAGCATCACTTTTCAGTTGGTCATGAATTGCCATCATGATTTGCACAACCAAGTACCCCCTGTAGCTGTTCACACAGTGTAGGCTTTGTTTTTCTCTCTCTCTCTTCTTACTTTCTATGACAAATCTCCCTCACTGTTCTCCTCCTCTTGCAAGTTCTCTTTTTCAGTCTGTTTTGCCTGTTCCTATACTTTCATGGGCTCTCTAGAGGTTTGGGTTCCTTGGGGCTCAGCCCTCAGTCCTTTGGTTTTCTTATTTTTCTCACTATATCTAAGTGATCTTATCCAATCTTAGGGGTTTAAAAACATCCACATGCTGACAGCTTGACAACATATCTACGGATTCCCTCTCATAGCTAAAGCCTTCATGCAATGGGTTCAACACTCCCCCCACACCTTTCTGAGCAGCAAGGGATGGGGAGAGAAACCAAGGCCATAAGTGGCACAATTACTAGTAATCCAATCCGACTGATGAAAATCACCCTGGAGTATGAGGTTTGAACTTCTCGAGCCAGATTTCCTTTCAGAAGTGATTGAGTACCACATGGAGGCCCCTGGCCCAGAAGGTGCATTGGGATAATATCCAACCAGTGTTCTACTTGCCAAAATAGGCACACTGCCATGGACCAATAACTGCCCAGAGGAAAGGGCAGCTTTCTCTTCAGCCATAAATATGTTTGGCCATAAATATGTTAGTGTGTTACTGTGCCTGGTAGAAAAGATGAAGCAACTGGAATTGTGAAAGCACTTAACATATTTATACTAATTGTGGGAGTATACAGTGAGAAATATAATAAGCCATATAGAATCTAAAATAGTTTGGAACTCATAGGCTCAGTATAATTCTCTTGATTTGTAACCCAGTTAATAGTAAGAGCAAACATCTAAATAGCACTTACAATAAAAGAAGTACTTTAAGGGAAGATCATCCAAAAAAAAAGGAAGAAATAAAAATACACTATATGCTATAGAACAGGTACTACCTTAATTGCTTAACATACATACTTATAACCTATAATGAACTCCATTTTACAGATAGAAAAGTCAGTAACTTACCAAAGATCACAGAGCTAAAAAGTGCCAAAATCAAGATTCAAATGTGGGCAGTTGGACAGCAGAGGACGTGCTCTTAGTGATCACACTACCTTGCCTCTCAAGTCTTACCCCTTCTCAGTTCATCTTTTATTTACTGAAAAAGTATCCCCTCAACTCTCCAAATCCCCTGACCTTCTTCCAGTGCATAATTTCTTAGACGGTGTGTAACACCGCTCCAAGTAACTGTTTCCTTCAAGTGCACATGGCTTTCTCACTAGAAGATCATTAACATGAAGAAAGGTAATTGGCAGTAAAGCCTGTGCTCTGGATTCTTAAGTTGAACCTTCTATTCCATGTGGTCAAATTCCAACTGAGTTCCAAAAAGTAGAAAAATAGATAGAGTGATGACAATTGGAAATAAAAGAGAGTTAAGCAGATTAATTCGGAGAGTCCAACATCCAACTAACAGACATCCCATGAAAAGAGAATAAAGAACACATAAAATTAAAGGAAGGAGCAGCTATTTCTCTGGATCATAGGACACGTATGGGTGAGGCCTCCGAAGTCACTATGATAGAGGAACAGAGAGCGGAAGAGACACTCTTATTTTTAACTTTCTTAACCCAGAAGTTAAGTTCAGCTCATATTTCACTGGACAGAACTAGGCCCCAACCTAACTTAGAGACTGGAAAATGTAGATCGCGAAGACATTTGGTGAATACAAATTATCTCTGCCACTAGTGCCTTTATATCTTTATATGGAGACAAGCATGTAAGATTATGTAGGTCTCCACATATGAAGTAAAATTTAAGCAAGTGAAAAGTCATACCCAGAGAAGACTCCCCAGTGTGATCCTACTACGGATTTAGTTGGGGCAGTTCTACGTATTTCTGTAAGGCTTTTAGGAGGAAGGCAAAATAGAAGACAGTCAATCACCTACATTATTAGTATTTCTACTGTACTCATTTACACTTATTATGCTTCTCAAATGAAACCCCAAACCAATAATATGTTCAGCTGAAGTTCTCAATAAGCTGGATCCTTCATCCTATTTTACCTTGAGAATATAACTGGAATGTGGCTTTTGGGGCTATTTGTGTAGTCTAGCCAAATGGTCCTCAATCAGGGGCAAGTTTGTCTTCACACAGACATTTGGCAATGCCTGGGGACATTTTTGATTGTCACAGCTGTGGAGAGGGCACTGCTGGCATCTAGAGGGTTGAAGCCATACATGCTGCTAAACACCCTACAATGCACGGGACAGACCCCACAACAAACAATTCTCTGACCCAAAATGCCAACAGGACCCTCTTCACCTGAGGAACCTCTTAACCATTGGCAATATTATTTCCCTCTTTAATTGTCTTTAATTTTTTTTCAACTAATGACACAGTCTTTTAAGTTTATCTTTACTCTCATCTATCTTATATTCTCTGGCAAAATTTTATCCTGTGCAACTAGCTAACATGTTTGTGAGCTATTCTTCTCATCAGATGGGCTGAACCAGGAAACCCACAAACTTCCCCACTACAAAGAAGTAAATTCCAAGTACATTTGGTCTATTCCATTCTGGCAGCTGTTAATAATTTAGTAGCCTCAAGTTCCCAAAGACACCAAATATATCTTCTAAGACCATATGGTATTCTCAATAACTTTGGCTTGACTAGAAGATAAATACAATGAACTTTGAATTCTAAAACTCATTCTCAGCCTTTAATGGCACATATTAACAAGTAATTTAGCTTATATAAAACAAGTTTCCTTATTTCCACTTTCAAAACCTTTTTCTCATCTGGACTTTTGGCAAAGCAAAATATAAGGAGTCAAAGTGGGATATGAGTCTGATCTCAATTTATGTTAGCAGTTCACATTCGGAGTTTCAGAATCATAAAATAAGAATGTATTCCTCCCTGTTTTTCCTCAACTCCCTAAAAATTTTGACCTAGTACTCCAGAACAACATATTCCATCTTTTAATATTTGGTCTTGAATGACTACAATTAATTTGGCATCTCTATGAGGTCTAAATTTCCCAATATCCACTGACTTACACATAAATGTAGGCAATTTAAATAATAGGAAGTGGAAATGGCTTTGTCAGATCTTCAAGAGAAAATCCTAATTAGTAAATAAGCTCAGTAGGCCCTTTCTTCTGAGATAGCTGCTTAAATCAAAGAATCAGAGAATTAGCTAGTCAGTCTACTATCACAATCTTATGGTGCTAAAGTAGGGATCTAGAGGAGATCTCGGGAGGGTTTTTCCTTGTATCTACTCAAAGAATCACATTTCAGCACTCAGTGCCTTCCCTGTGTTCCTCACCTCGATCTCAGTTTATCTGTTTTAGACTGAGATAAATTTGATGATTTTACTTTTAAGTTAATTTCAACTCAGAACTGGTCTCCTTTAGCCTGATCTTTCACAAATTTAATGGAGACATTATAAAAATGCAAAATATTAATATGATATTAGTATTTCCCTAATTCCATCATTAGTTTTCTGAAATTTAAAGAATTTTTACCACTTCTTTAAGTGTTAAATGAAAGATATTCCTTTAACATCTGGATAAGGATTTCTCCACATGAACGTGTCATAGAGACAGAAGACAAATTGAGAACACTGACTCTTGAAAAAATGTTCGCACGTTCCACAGTGGAATGGATCTATCTGCGTCCCCCTCACGAGCATAGCCCCGCCACCACCACTGCCCTGGCCCATTTTGGAAGGTCTGATCTTCAATAACTGGGCAGCTTTGTTGGAGGTCACTTGCCCAGCCAATCACATCAGCACCCAAAAACCCAAAAGTTAACCCAAAGTGATAGGGTGATATATTGTCAGTCATATCATTTAATTAAATGGCATGTATAGAAAAGCCTCAGCGCCCAATCAAAAAAAAAAAAATGACCAAACAAAAAAGTCCTAGAAAAAATGTCTGCACTTTAAATAAAAGTTTAAATTAAATAATTCATTTTAATTTTTTCTTACAATAATTTCCAAAATTATATGTGATATCCATGAGCATAGAACAGTTTGTTTGAAGAAACAAAGTTATTGATACAACAATCTTACACATAGAACTTTAAACAGAAAGAAGAAAAAAAACAAATCACAAAATAGTTTTACATTTGAAGCACTTGGCCAACCAGTGATCCTGCAGCTAAAACATGATTAAAATATTTCAGTGGAAACTGGATTTAGCATTGGGACCAACTTGTCCTAATAGATGGTCTCCATATGCAAGTATGCCACTCTCTGAACACAATTTTAGCAAGTTTACCAATGACCTATATCTTACTAAGTCTAATAATCAAGTCTGGGGCCTTATTTTCTACAGCGTTCAGCCACATCTCACACAATTAACCATCTTCTTCTCATTGAAACACTTCATCAGACACCACACTCTGACACTCCTCCGCCTCCTACAGCTTACTAACTCCCTTCAGTTTTCTGGCTTTGAATACTACAGCGCCCTAGAGCTCAGTCATTGGACCATTTCTCATTTCAATCCACACTCATGGCCCATCGTGGACATTGCCCACTGTGGACAACTCTAATAAATCTGACTTGCATTTTATCTTAACCATCAGACCATTCCTTCTGTACCTCAGGAGAACACCCCTCAGCCTTGTCTGCTTGCAATATCCTGTAATCTTTGAGCTCTTGCTACACTTGTTTGAGTTCTATATTTTCCTTATCCTCCTCCAAGTCTTGCTGGATTATAGAGTCAAGTTTATGATTGTGAAATAAAAACTAAACAACAACAAAAGAACAAGATATTTCAAAACACCCATTAAACACTCATTGACTAATAATTTTTTTATTCCTAAAACACACCTATTAACCAAGCTATATCATCAGAGAACTGGCAAAAGAAAAGGGGGGAAAAGTTGTCTTAGGGCATGTGGAACTATTCAGAAATTGGGAAAAAAAACTTTTATTTTCACCTTTTAAAATATAATTTCAGAGAAACTGATAGAACTGTTAGGCAAATAAATTGATTATATACTCTCAAGTAACAGTAAAAAAAAAAGTTACTGTTCTGATAACATGTTTTTATTGCTTTAATTGGAGAATGGGATTAGGACACAAATAATCCTACTATGTATTGCCCCACCATCTCCAAAAAAAGCAGCAGCCAAAGGAAATTTTGCGAAGGAGACCAATGGGTGGGGATAAGGAGGTAACTTGTCTTATGTGGTATTACAAAATAAACAATTAAAACAGTATAATCTAAAAATAGAATTGGTAGGCAGATTGAACACAAAAAGCAAGACCTGAAACAGATGCTGGCAAATCTAAATTTTTTGTATATTACAAAGGAAACATCATAACCCATTGAGAAATGTGGATTTATCCACATAAATTGCTAGAAAAAATTGGCAGAGTATTTGAAGAAAAAATCAAGTTTGATATTAACCTCACACCAAAATAAGTTCTACGCGACATGCTAAATATAAATAATAAAATTATTTACAGCACAACGAATATATATAGGAATAATTGGCTGATTCTTATATTGAAAAGAAATTTCAAAGCAAAAAGGAATTACAAAACTAAAACAGATGAACAAGAATCACAAAGAAAAAAATTAATACAATGACTGCATAATTATTTAAAACTCTACTATGTCAAAAACACCATATACAAAAATATTTAAAGGCAAATTAGGTATGATATCTACAACACATATAAAAAAAGTTAATGTTCTTAATATGAACATAGGTCTTTAAAAATAAAAATATATTGATTTTGTAACACAAAAGAAAAACAAGCAAAGGATATAAACAATTCATAGAAGAATAAATATATTTAAGATATTTGACTTCACTAGTAATCAAATAATTGAAAAAAGAAATAATATTTTTCAAATATTGGCAACCATTGAAATTAGCAACCATTAAAATAATTGGCGACCATTAAATAAATAGCAATTTGGGAACTATTAAAATAATAGTAAGTTGGCAACCATTAAATAACATATTAAGTGATGGCAAGGATGAAATAAATATGCATTCATTTTTAAAGTCTATCTGAAAAATAACTTTGCTTTTACTATATACAAATGGTAAACATTCTCCCAAACCTAAAAACGCATGCATCCCTTTTGACCCAATTAGCATATTTCTAGGAATATATGTAGACAGCTATTCGTATGAAAAACATATACATAATATATCATTATTTATTCAAGAAACCAAATGTCCAACACTAAGAGTTAAGTGAATTTTATGTAATTCATCCATAAGAGAAGAATTTGATGTCACCATGAAAACTAGATATTTTAAGACACATGTCTAATAAAAAAGAAAGGCAACTATATAAAATATCCCATTTATACAAAAAATATCCAACAAATAAAATAAAAATTAAAAAGAAATAAGCCAGAGATGGGAACACTTCCAAACTCATTTTATGAGACCAGCATTATCCTGATTCCAAAACCAGGCAAGGACACTATAAGAATATTACACATCATATTACAATATCCCTTATGAACACAGATGCAAAAGTCCTCAACAAAATGTTAGCAAACCAAATTCAACAATTCATTAAAAAGATGATACTATCATGATGAAGTGGGATTTATTCCTGGGATACAAGGATGTGAACCACTCACTAATCATCCACTAATCAATCAATGTGACATTAACAGAACAAAGGATAAAAATCATATGATCATCTCAGTAGATGCAGAAAAAAGCATTTGACAAAATTCAACATTCATTTATCGTAAAAACTCTCAACAACATAGGCGTATAGGGAATGTACCTCAACAAAAGTCATATATATCAAGCCGTCAGCAAACATCGAACTAAATGATGAAAAGCTGAAAGCTTTTTTCTAAGATCAGGAATGAGACAAGGATGCCTACTCCACACTTTTATCTAACATAGTATTGAAAGTTCAAGACAGAGCATTTAAGAAAAAAAAGAAATAAAAAGCATCAAAATCAGAAAGAAACAAAGCTGTCTCTAACTGCAGATAGCATGATACTATATGTAGAAAACACTAAAGACTCCACAGAAAAAACTATTAGAACTAATCAACAAATACAGTAAAGTTTCAAGATACAAAATCAATATACAAAAATTATATGCATTTCTATAAATAATAATGAACTATCAGACTATCAGAAGGAGATATTAAGAAAACAATCCTATTCACAATTAAATCAAAAAGAGTAAAATACCTAGAAATGTATTTTCATTTGACTTAAAATTTTTAGTTATTCGAGGAAAGAATTCTTATTACCATTTTATAGATTTGAAAACTGGATGATATAAATATTTGTCATATTGAAGTGACTCCAGTCTAATGTGTATCAGGGGCTCTTTTGAGATACTGTATTTGAGTTGGATTTAGAGGCGAGTTTATTCTCCATTCATTGCTGCCTCCATATTCTATTTCTATAGGAAAGCTAAACTCAAAGAGGGCGGAGGAGGAGGAGGAGAAGGGAGAGGAGGACTCTTTTATGAAGATCCCATGACCCTATAATTAAACACATACAAATACACAAACACTCAAATCAAACAAAACTAAACCCCCCAAAACCCTCCAATGTACCTTTACTAAAAGGGATCAAAGGATGTTAAAGTTAGAGGAACCGAGTCACCCACCCCACAGCCCATGAAGCTCTTCCAGTGCTTCTCCACCAATGGCTCTGTTTCGATGAGGTCAAATCTTCCTTCCCAGGTAAGAGAGCCATCTTTAAAAGAATAATTAACTGATATTTATGGTATAAAAATTAGGTTGCCAGTAGCTGATCCATTGGTACTTTAAAAATCATGCTTGTCTTTGATTTAAGTATTTTAGACTGCCGATATTCTTAATAATCTATGGCAAAAGAACAGATAGAAATTCTGGTAGCAATTTTAAGTAAACCGGCTGACTCAATTGATTCAAAAATCAATTCACTTTTGTCTACGGCCATGCCACCTTGAACAAGCCAGATCCAGTCTAATCTCAGAAGCTAAGTAGGGTTGGGCCTGGTTAGTACTTGGATGGGAGACCACCTAGGAAGACCAGGTGCTATAGGCATAAAAAATAAAAAATAAGGAATTGTAAGCTGACAAGGTCCTTGCAGTCTGCGAGGTCAACCAAGAGTTGCCTTGCCTTAAAAAAAAAAAAAAAAAATCAATTCACTTTAATATGATAAGTAATTCATACACAAACACACATACACAGCAGCCTAAAATATACTCACATCATCTTTAACTTTCAGTTACACATGAAAAACAATGATGTCATTTTAGAAATTATAACTGCATGAGTTTCAGTCTCTTTCTAATCATTTATTATTGACATTAATAGTGTTAGAGTAATAAGAGTAAAATTCTATTAGCTCTGGTTCTTCTGATCATCTAATTTGTATTCTGTATTATTTTCACAAACAATATCACAATATAACTCCCTTAACTGTTCAAGACAACCATCATTTACAGCTACTTTGTACTACTCTTCATCACCAAACTAATAAAATGTGGTCTTTCAAAAACAAATCAATCTTTAATTAAATGTTTTCATAGCATTCTTACAGGTATCTGGAAACACAAAGACTTACATGATCAAAAACCTTTTGTGTATCCAAAAATGAACTTGTATTATAAACACTATATGATTATCAGAGATATTCACAATGTCTAATATCATAAATCTCTAAATGTCAAATTCGTAACAGGGTCTTAACTAAACATTTCCTCCAAGATTTTATTTTTCTGAAGCTCAGACATAAATTCTTTGGCCAGTATGAGCCTTATAGGAGATTTGACAGAAGAAATGGATTATAAAAGCTGATGCCCTATTTCTATTATTTCTTCCTACTTCAAGGATCTCACAATGCAATTTATTTTTAAATACGCCTCATATACATAAACATCAGTATTTTTAAGCTGTCTCCTTTTCTCTTTCTGGAATCCTTGCTTTGGTGATCTCATCCAGTCTCATGACTAAATTTCTCCTATTAAGACAACTCCAATTTCATATCTCTAGCATGAACCCTTTCCTTGTGTTCCAGACTCACATATGGCAGTACCTCCATGATCAGCCCACTAGTCATGGTTCATGGCATCTCACATTCAACATGTCCAAAATAGAAATTTCAATTTCTTTCCATCCACTACCCGAAGTCACTTCTCTCTCAGTCTTTTCCAATCAAATGGTATCTCCATCTACTCTGTGACTCAAGTCAAAAACCTGAGTTACTCTTCTAAACTTTCTCCACAAGAAAAAAATGTCTAGCGAAATAGTTATTAGACTATGTCCCTTACCTTAGAAGTAGAAGTTACAGAATGATGCCGAAAGATCAAGTGAGTTAAATACAGGCCAATGAACATCTACAAAAATACTCGACTTCGAAAATAATTAAATAAGCTCTGATCCAATATTTTTTTATTATTGTTTAATATTATTTTTACCTTGGGAAAATAAAAAATGATTGGGAAAAATAAAAAATGCTATCACGCCCAGTGAATATTGAAGATATACCCAATTTACAGTAAAAAATTGAAAACGATACAAGAAGTCCATCAAAAAAATGGAGTTGGTTAATTTCAAAGCTACACAGTGGAATAGCATGCATTTATTAAAAAGAATAAAGCAGATCCGCATATACACACATAGAAAAATAAATAAAATATATTAAGAGTAAAAGTTGTAAAAATTTATAGATCCAGTAAGGTCCCACTTTTGAATTAAAGAAATGATACCATGTGGTGCAATGGTCCTACTGCTTTTGAGTCTAGGGCATCACAGAATAAAGGAAGAGAATGGCTTTTCTAATGATCCTGGAGATGCAAGGATACTGTGGTAGGTAGGCGAGGGAGGGATGAACTCCCACCGTGAGAGATGTCTGAACACCCCTCTTGGGTATTCCACAGCTGTCCAGACCAAATGAAAGCCTTCTCCCTCACCTCCACCTCAGGACTAGATTCATCCCTTCTTCAGAGGCAATTCATCCCTTCTTCAAGGGCAGATCAGAGAATTCCTCGGGCTGGGTTTGCAAGGAGATAAGGTGCCGAAGAACAGAAGAAGAGTTCAAAAGACTGACAGACTGAGGTAAAGGAACACCTCTTCAAAAGAGGGGCCACATGCAAACAGGACTGCAGCCCAGTCCGGAAGCCAAGGAAAATGGACAGCTAGGCTAGCAGCCCCACACCTGACTTCACAACCCTCTAGCCACCATATGTGTGCAAGAATCTAGAACACAAAGGTGACTCTACATGTTTTGGGGCTCCACCTGTGTGTTCCCCAGCAGAGGAAGAAAATCAGATATGATTTTCTCTGCCAGCACCCACACACCTGTCCTCCTTCAACGTGAACAATAGGCGATGACGGCAATGGACCACGTGGCCCCACTGGGTCACTGAAAGGCAAGGCTCATTTCCTTTTAACCAGTTTCCTAACTCAAGATAGAAGATTATCGTGCAGAGTTACATAAATGTTACTATTTCCAGAGAAAACAAAGATCTGAAGAATATACCCCAAACTCCTAACAGGTGTTCTCTCTTGGGATGCACTCATGGCAAACATGCACTTTTTAAATGATATGTTTTTATAAGTAGTGTTTTCTATGGAGTCTGGTTCTTTTGATAATCTATTATGTATTCTGTATTATTATATATATATATAATCTTCCATATTGTGTGATTTTATATATATCTAATCTTCCATATTGTGTGATTTTTAAAGGCCACCCTCTCCCCACTTCACCCACAAAGGACACCCTGAAAGGCCTGCAAAGTCTAGAAAGGGCAGCTGGTTTTTGAATTTTTTTAAAAAAGGATTTATGTTTAAGCATCTCATTCTCTTTTGGGAATGAATATCATAAATTAGAACCATGTGACTTTTATCTTTTAGTTGTATTTCTCCTGTGTATGTTGTGTAAAACAAAGAGATACCCTAAATTTATGCCCAGGGGTCTTCCCAGTGGAAAGGCATACTCCCACAGATAAACACAAACAGGTGCACTCTAAAATCAAGGGGTGGGGAGGGGAGCAGGGGCATGAGTTTGAAAAATCCTAGTGAAAAGATGAATAGTGGAAGACCAAGTGAGGTTAAGTCTGTTACCGGAGAGTGGGGGTCCTCTCCCAGCACATTGTCCAGGTTCTTGATGTCTCGAACAAGGAATCGAGCAAGACACTGAAGTACAGCAGAAAAGAAAAGCTTCATTAGAAGAGAAAGTCCACTTCCAGACATGGAAGCGGCCTGAGCAAGAGAAGTGTGGCTCAAAAGACCTGGTAACAAAGCCTTTGTAGTTTTTATCCCCATTTGCTGTGGGTGGTTACTTGGAGTGGGCTTCCTTAATTAACAACTAAGATTGACAGGACCCAATGGTTCATCATTTGCTTTCTGCGCATGTTTGTTCCCAGAATTCAGTCTGTTATAATAAATTTCTGGGCATATGCATCATACTATAATGATGGTATAATGAGGCTCAGGTGAGTTGAAGGTCGTTGGGGTGTTCACTGAGTAGGTGCGAGTGATTGACATAAACTGGCACCTAATTCTCTGCTTACTTGTGTCTTTGTGGAAGTTACTTTTAGCCTAAAAATGCCTTCTGGTTTGCTTAATTGTGGGTGGATTAGAGCGAACCTTTTCTAGGAAAGGATGACCTCAGTATCTTTGCAGGCAGACCTGAAACCCCCTAACTTTCCTGCCTAATTCTTTCCTAAGAGCCACGAACCCCCTTATTTTTAGTATGGATGTTGAGGAATGGGAGGTCTCTTCTGTATCTGCTTCCTGCTGAGAAGGGTCATAGTCCCTGCCTACAAGGGTTTCATGGAGCTCTTTCCCTTTCTGTCTCAGTCAGAAGTGCCACCTCAGTCCCTAGACAAGGAAAAGAAGATACAAACTTGTTATTTAAATCACATATATATTAATTTCTATTATTGATTTGCTTATTAAGTCAGTAAAGGGAAACAGGCTTGGTTAATATATTTCTTAAAGAGTGAAAAAGACCTTTAGACTAAGTCCCCTCCCCTCTCAGACTCTAAGGGCTCTGCCTGGCCTAACACTATTTCTGTTAACAATGGGCCCATGACCCTTATCAATAGCCAGAAGATCTGAGTCACTAGTTTCAGGGCAATTATCAAGATTTGAGGGAGAGGGCCTTTTCCCTAAAAATAGGAGGGAAGAAAACTTAACTAGGTTTACTGAAAAGATTAAGAACTCTGCAAGAGATGTCCCATGTCATTTCCTGCTAAAAGATTAAGAATTTTAAAAGTGATGTCCTGTGATCAAGTCCACAGCATAACTTCAGGCTGTGAGTTCCAATATGGGCTCTGACGTGTGGAAATATAGTTAACCATAATTTTCGCACCTGAAAAAGCAACGTAGTCACAATTGGCAAACGTTAAGGTTTGAAAACCGAGACTCCACTTAGCAGTTTTGCTTTCTCAAGGGAAAAGAGAAGGCAGTAAACGCAGATCTAATGGAAACATGGGCTACACTGCTTTGCCTCCCTGCCCCCCCTCAACACTTACAGAACTATATTTATCGTAAGTGAACTCTTTAGGGGAAATCCCATTACATTTCAGTGTTCCCTTTATAAAGACCTGCAGGGAAAAAATACTCCCAGGCTTTAGTTCCAGGAAAGTTGATACTTCTTCTCTTGAGCAGCTGAAATGCTTCTAACTCGGAGACTACATGAATCTTGTCACTCTGGCGAATTGTACCTTCTTTAATACACGTGCATGATCTTGCAGACTCTACTTCCACATATTAAATTCTTCCTAGCACCATCTTACTATGCCACTTCACTTTTCTTTTGTACCATTTTCCCTTTATTTTCGTCTTTCTGAATTTCATATAGTTTTGTTAGTTTCATATTTTTTTAATTAGGTGGAGTACAAAATACATTAACTTAAATAGCATCCTACAAAAATGGATGTTATAACCGTAACAGCTATGTGATTAATAACTGACCAAGGAATGCTAAGTTAGGAGATGTTTTTAGTCCAGAAGAGGCCAGAGGATCACTCTAAACATATGGTTAGAGACCATATGGTTAGAGATCTTTCCCTGCAAGGGAGGCCTTCAGTTGCCCAATGCCTTCCATGCCGGTTTGGTAATTCTGTCTAATTTACAAGCCCACTTGGCCGCTGGTCTGAAAGAATATTCTCTAATTGGCTTTAATGGTAATAATGATGACATTATAATTCCAATTTGTTGACTCCTGAGACCTTTTAATTGGCTCTGAACTCAGGAAGGGAACAGAGTTGATTGAGTCCCCAGTGGCGACACTTCGCATTCACAGTTTCCATGGTGTCCCTAACCCACCTTTATAACTTATCTTCTCTTATTTAGCTTTTAATGCTTGTGTTCCTGTCAAAACACATAACCCACTGTTTCACACACTCCTTGCCCTAGGCTTTGTCTCCCGGTGTTCTCTCTGCATGGAATTTCTCACCCCCTTCAGTTCAATATAATCAAATCCTACTCATAATTCATTCACTTATTTGAACACAAAGCCCAATGCAATTGAAACCTCTTCCAAGAAGCCCTCCTTGATGAATTCGGCTGAGTAATCATTCTTTCCACTAAAATCCCATAGGCACTTATCTATTTCATTGTTATAATACTGACTATTCCCTAATTGAGTTATTTGTACATCTTAAATCTTTCTGCCATTATTTCTTTAAATAGGACCTCAAGGAATTTGTAGCAATTGAATAACTTAAGAGAAGAGGAAAGAATCCTTGGTGAAATTATAGGCCAAACAAAAATTAAGAGCCGTGACTGTCTAACACATGCCCGTGTGGAGTGGTGGAGGCCCCAAGGCAGGCAGTAATAGCTAAGCGTAGACAAGGGCGTCACACTATGAAGCAGAACATGCAGTCAAACGTGTGCCATATTCTAATGACATTGGAAGATCCACAAAAGTTGGAATAGCAAAAAGACATAAACAGTTACTTAAGTGAACATTAATTAGGCAAATGTATCTTACATATTTGTTCAATCCTATTTCATCACACATATAATTTGTGCTAAGGACTGAATGACTGGTTATTTACTCTATGTCTATTCTTAACTTCTTTCATAAATTAAGCCAAATGTTTGAAATTAAAGCCGTCGAGGTCTAGGATACCTGTACTACATTCAAGAAGAAAGCCCATTTGTATTCCTGAAAATGGCTTGAATTAGGATATGGGATCCACTTAAATAACATAATGCATAGTATAAAATAAAAACAGTTCACTTATACCTCTTAAGCTTCTTACCACACCCATGACAAACTGTGACAACACTGCGACGAACCCGATACTGCATCCTCTGCTTTGTCTACAATGCCGCCCCTCATCAGAGAGAACTCTTTCTCTCACTCTTTAAGCCTAAGGGTCATTCTCAAGGATAAACAAAACATTTACTTTTTATGAGGGGTCTTCTTTTAAAAATGGCATTTCCTAAGAGCCAGGTTTCACCTTTCCCAACAAATTCTGTATGCTGCTTTCACAGTGAAAGTTTCTCAAAATGAGGAGACGAGGAAAGGGCTGAGCAGGAATTTTCCCTTCTCCCTCATTCACACACACACGAATAATGGAACCCTGGCACAGCATCTCAGAATATCCGCTTATCTCTCAGCTGGATAAAGTAAAACTATGTAGAAGTAATAGAGCTGATAAGAGGAGAGTTTGAAGATATAAAAGAAAACGTTGATGAGTGGATCGAGGACTGAGGCTGAAAAGGAGGTGAGGACAGGTGTAGACGTAGATATGCTTTGGCTTTTGATTTTGCTTTGGGAAGAGTGGGGAGTCCTATCTGACACATGCTTACCTTCTCTCTTTTTTTAATTTAATTTTACTTTTTAAATAACAACTATATATAAGGTGTACAAGTTTTTATATATATATATATATATGTACATATATATATATATATATATATATAGTAAAATGATTACGACAGTCAACCTAATGAACATATTCATCTCCTCATGTAGTTAAGGTATCTTTTGTGTGTGAGAGAGCACCTAACGTCTAAGCAAATTTCCAGTATACAATACAGTATTATTAACAATCGTCACTGTGCTGTACATTAGATCTCTAGAATATATGCATCCTGCATAACTGAAACTTTGTACCCTTTGACTAACATCTCCCCAAGTCTCCCCACCTCCTTGCCCCTGGTAACCACTGTACTCTCTGCTACGTATTTGACTTTTTAGATTCCACAGATAAGTGAGATCATGCAGTATTTTTCTTTTCATGTCTGGCTTATTTCATTTAGTATAATGTCTTCGAGGTTCAACCATGTTGCCACAAATGGCAGGATCTCCTTCTGTTTTAAGGGTAAATAATCCAAAATCTATGTCCCCACGAGGCCTAATACTATGATCAATGAATATTTGTTGGTTTGATTTTAATTTCCTTTAAAACAAAAATAAAAGAATTATATATGGTAAATTTTCTCTATGCCCTGTACAAATAGAGGCACAAAATAGGAATTTAAATCCTTGGTACATTTACTAATGTCGTCGAATAAGAATAATAGCCACTTCCTGGAGTGAAGATTCAATGAAATAATGTATAGAAAGTGCCCAATGCCTGGTATGTAATAAACACTCAATAAAATTTAGTTATAGTTATTGCCAGTTCTCAGTTTCCTGCCTACTTTCCGGTCTTTACCCAACACAACTCCAGGGCTTCTGTCGTCAGGTTGAGTTCAGCAGTTCTCCGCCACCATGCCCCAATACATCACTGTGGGGCTTAGCAACAGAGCATGTCTCAAATAATGTGCTTATCACATGGAATAACTTGCAAAGTTCTTGAATGATGTTTGGAAAGTGTTACTGGATGCCAATCCTTAGAAGGCTGTCTCCATGACAGTGTCACTCTCAGACATTCTCATTCCAGTAAGCTCCCAAGTAGGGCCCTTTCACCCCAAACTGACTGCCAGCCTCAATCACTAAAGTCATATTAATATACTATAAGAAGTTTCATTCCCCATTCCTACTCAAACCTAAAGCCTGAGTCTAGATGTGCATAAACTCAAAAACTCAAAAATTCCCCATTCCTACTCAAACCTAAAGCCTGAGTCTAGATGTGCATAAACTCAAAAATTAAGCTATTCTACTTAATAGAGGTGACTTAGTACAGGTCTATACATTTGGGAGCAAAACACCGACAGAGGCTTTAGAAGGACAGTTTTTCCTTCAATATGATCAAATTCTTAGGACTCTACCCCCCCACTCCCACCTCCTTCTCACTAGGTCCAAGAATAGGAAACAGACATATTTTTCCCCTTTATCGACATAAATCCTCAGTGTTTGTGGGTTTTTTTCCATACCTCCAAAACATCATCTAAAGAGGAGATTTGGAGTTTCATAAAAGATTTCATGATATCTGTCTTCTGGGAGAACTGGAAACAGAAATTGAGCTGTAAATGCTAGACTGTCATGCCTGAAAGCAACTTCTATTTTCCATTCTGGATTGATTTTAAAACATGGTATCATTCCCAGAACTGCTAAGAATAATTCAACTTCTACCTCCACATCCTTCCCCCTTTGCTCTTATTCCTGCCTTCAAATCAGATGGCACGCGAGGTTTTAACATTAAAATCTGCCCCCCCCAAAACTTGAAAACCGGGTAAGCACAAATCTGTTAATAGTTAGAAATATTTTGTGGAAATACATTTTTTAAGTACTCTGCATTTAGGGGAAAAAAAAAACCACATTATTTGAGACATGCCTTATTGCTGTACTGTGATGTTTTGGGACGAAGGGTTAAGAACTAAGTCACACAGTATGACAACAGAAGGGTTGGAGTTTTGATGGGTAAAGACACAAAGGTGGGCAGGAAAATGAGAACTGGAAATAATAATAATTAAGTTTTATTGTGCTTACTCATAAATAAACATTTCATTTGTGTTTGGGGTTGCTATCTTTATATCGCAAGGAGATAAAAATCATACAAAATGGGGAAAAGGGTTGAGTAGTAAGATGCAAATTCCAGGCCAGCAGAGGGAGTTGGTGGCAAAGGTATTCAAACACCAAAGCTGAATCCATAATTAATGTGGGTCTTTAGGGGCTGAGCAGTAAACAAAGTAAACTCCAGCAGCGCCCAGAATGTTCTGCCGAGGTTTCATAGCTCCAAGATGTTTCACAACAGTTAGAGAAACCTAGGAGTCCCCTTGGGGACAAAGAAATAGAGAAGCGATTCCAAATTGCTGTGAACAAGTTGCAAGAGAGCATCAATCCACAGGGGGGTTCATTCTGTACAAGCAACCCTTGAAGAAATCGCCAGAATTTTTCATTTATAAAACACGAGTGATATTTACCTATAAAATGACCAGGCTGTCAGGGCTAGCCCTTGTCTGATGCTCTAAGGACCCCTGCGGAACTTCCTTCAAAGGACCTTCTCATCCAGGAAACCAGAAGTTTGTACTACATTCCCCAGGACCACCCCCATCCTGTAAGAGTATTGTGTTATTTGGTGGTCAAACAAGAGAACCGAATGCTCTTGGGCATGCTACCTGAAACCCTTATGAACTTGACTCCTCTTATGCCCAGTCTTAGTATGATGACACTTTCAAAAGCAACACAAATCTACTCCAAAAACCAAGAACAATAGAGTGTTTCTGTTTTCTTGAAGAGATGAGGAGAGTCTTCACACTGCTTCACACAAACAGAATTCCCTAAATACCCTCATGATAGATTTGAAACTCTCCCTCTCCCCGCTGCTCTGTTATGCTCACCTTCACCTCTTCCTTTATCCTCCACCCACCCCGCCATTCTCTGCTCACGCCTCCAGGCTCCCAACTTCTGACTGCGATCAGCTCCAGAAAATGAAATGAAGTCTATTTTCTTACCCTAAGCTTTTTTCCCTCATTTTTATTTTACAGTAAAATTTATATTCAGTGATGTGCATTGATCATAGTTTTGAGAGAGATAAAAATATAGATATGGATATAGACATAGATATGTAGAGATAGAGATGGATAGACGATATACATATAAATATCTGAGCAACCAGCACACAAGTCAAAATATAGAGCATTACGATCACCCCAAAAACTTTCCTCATTTCTTCACCCACTCACTCTCCACTCCCATAGGCAACTACCATTTTCACTTCTATTAGCATAGATTAATTGTGTTAGTTTATTATCTTCACATAAATAAACTTACATATGTGCTTTTTTGTGTCTGGTTTCTTTCATTCAACATTAGGTTTTTTAAATTCATCCACAGTGTTTCATGTTTCAAAAGATCATTCATTTATAGTGCTGGGTGGTATTACATTAAATCTATATAGCACAATTTATTTTTCCATTCACCATGAAAAACTGTGTTGTATCTTGTTTGGAGCTATTATGAATGAAGCTGCTATGAACATTCTTATACATGTTTTTTGTAGACATATGTTGTCATTTTTCTTGGGTAAAAATCTAGCCATAGAATTCCAGGGTTATGGGGTAAGTGTATATTTAACTTCCTAAGAAGCAATCAAACACTTCTCTCAAAATATTTTACCAGCAACGTGTGAGAGTTCCAACTGCTCCATATCCTAATCTAGACTGATGTTATCAGACTTTTTAATTTTATCCATTCTAGTGAATGTAAAGTATATCAGGATAACTTTAATTTTTACTTTCTTAATAATTAATGACGTTGAACACTTTTCATAGGTTTATTGGACATTCCTATATTTTTCGGTGAGGTGTCTGTTCAACTATTTTGACTTTTTTATAGACTTATTTGGTATTTTATTATTAATATGGCAAGATAGCAAATACACTCTCCCAATATGCATTTTGCTTTTTCATTTTCTTAATGGTGTCTTTTGATGAGCAGAACTTTTTACTTTTTATGAAGTTCAATTTTACCAGTTTTTGTGGTTTTTTTTTTTTTTTTTCTTTTATGGTTTGGGCTTTTTTGAGTCCTCTCCACACAATCTTTTCCTACCTCAGAAGTGCAAGATATTCTCCTGTGTTTCCTTCTAGAAGTTTGAAAGTTTTAGCTTTTACATTTTGGTCTATTAGCAATTTCAAATTAATTTTTGTGTACGGTGTGAGACTGTGGACAAGTTTCCCCCCTTACACATATCCAATCATTCCGCAATGATTTACTTAAAAGACTTTCTTTTCACCATTTAATTGCCCTGATATCTCTGCTGAAAATCAATTATGAGCATCTCTTTCTGGACTCTACTTCTGTTCCACTAATTTACTTTTCTTTATGCCAATGCTGCACTCTCTCAATTTTTATAGCTTTATACTAAGTCTTGAATCAGTTAAAGTAAGTCTCTCAAACTTTTTTTTTTTCCTAAAAATGTTTGGCTATTCCAGATCCTATATATTATCAAATACAGATTTTAGAATCGACTTGCAACTTTTGTCAAATAAGCCTGTTGGAATGTTGATTGGGACTCTGATAAAACTATAGATCAGTTTGGGAAGAAGTCACATATTAAAAGTATTAAGTATACTAGTCTATGAACATTATATGTGTAATTATTTAGAGCTCTATTTTCTCTCAGCAAAGTTTTATAGTTTTCAAATGTCCTACACATCTTTTATTAAATTTATTCCTATGTATATGATTTTTTATACTATTTAAAAATTGAGTTTTAAAATTTTCATTTACTATTTTTATTGTGAATATATAGGAAAAGGTTTCTTTTGTATCTATAGCTTGTATCCTGTGATCTTGCTAAATCCACTTACTAGTAAGTTATTGTAATTTATTAGAGTTTTCTACATAAACAATAATGTAATCTATGAATAAAGACTGTTTTATTTTATCCTTTCCAACCTTTTGTCTTTATTTCTTTTTTTTGCCTTACTATTCTAGTAAAGACCTTCACAGTACAATATTGAATAGAAGTGATGGAAATAAGCATTCTTGCATTTCTCCTGATCTTAAGAGAAAAGCACTCAGTCTCCCATCATTAAGCATAGAGATACCTATAACTTTTTTTATAGATGCCCTTTATTGAGTTCTATTTCCAGTTTGTTAACAGCAGTTTTTCTTTTAATCTTTAACAAGTGTCAAATTTTATCAAATGTGCTTTCTATATTTATTGAGATGATCATATAGAGTTTTTCTTTTTTTTTTTTCTGTTAATGGGGCTGATTCACATTGATTTTCAAATAGTGAACAAGCTTGTATTTCTGGGATAAACCCCACTTGCTTTTATTACCCTTTTCATATATCATTGGATTTGGTTTTCTACTGTTTTGTTCAGGATTTTTTAAATCTATGTTCATGAAGTATACTGGTTGTAACTTTGTTTACTTATAATGTCTTGATTAGGTTTTAAACTCGGGGTTATCCTGGGCTCATAACATGAGTTGGAAAATATTCCTCTAACCTCAATTTTCTGAGTTTATGTGAAATTGGTATTAATTGTTTCCTGTATGACTGATAAAATTCACCCATAACACCATCTGAGCCTGAAGCTTTTTCATTCTGGTGAGGAGTGGGTAGTTATTACACATGCTATTTCTTAAATAGACATAGAGCTTCTGAGATTTTTCACTTCGTTTTGTGTCAGTTTTGTAAGTTGGTTATTTGTCCTTTTCGTATGTTACCGAATTTCTTGACAAAGTTTTTCATAATATCTTTTGATATTATGAAAACATATATAGATTCTGCAGTAATATCCTCACTTTCATTCTTTTAATGATAATTCATTTTTTCTCTTTTTTCTTTGATTATTCTTGTTAGGGGCTAATTAATTTTATTAATCTTATAAAAGAAATTTTCGCATGGTAATTTTCTCTAATATCTATGTTTACTACTTTGCTCTATCTTACATTTCCAAGTATGTAAAATAAAACATTTCCCTCTAATAACTGCTTTAACTGCATCCCACAAATTTTAATGTTGTATTTTTATTATCATTTAGTTAAAAATATTTTCTAATTTCCTTTTCAACTTCTTCATGGACTTGTGAATTTAGAAGCATATTATTTAATGTTCAAATATCGGTTTTTTTCCCCCCCTAAAAATCCTATTGTTATTGATTTCTAACTTAATTTCATTGTGGTCAGAGAACACAGTCTCTTCTAAGATTTCAATCTCTTAAATGTGTCGAGACTTTTTTTATGGCCCAGTATATAATCTATGACATTGAACATTTCATGCATACTTAAAACAATGCATGTTCTGCAGTTGCCGGACATAGGTTCTGTAAGTGCCAACTATGTAAATCTTTATGTTTTGGGGGTCTATTTAATCTATCAATTACTCAGAAGGGCTGCTAAAATCTCCAACTTGTGTATTTTATTATTTCTCCTTTTAGTTCTGTCAGATTTTGCCTCAGGTATTTTGCAACTCTGTTATTAGATGCACGGGCATTTAGGATGATTATGTCTTCGTGATTAATTGTCCTTTTATCATTGAAATGTCATGAAATATCCTCCTTGGTCTGTGGTGATAATTTTTGTCTACTTCATCTTAAAAGATAAAGCTATGCCAGCTTTCTGATGTTTACTATCTGTATAGTTTATCTTTTAACCCATTGTCTCCTAGTGTATAATACGTTTTCACTATTATACTTCCCCGTTCTGGCCATTTTCATGATATTCTCCTTATCTTTAGTTTGGGGCAGTTTAATGATGATATCTCTAAGTGGATTTCACTTTCTATTTACCTTGCTTTGGATTTGTTGCTGTTGTTCTTAGATATGTACATTAATGTTTCTCTCTAAATCTGGGGAATTTTTAGCCCTATTTCTTCAAATATATATATTTTGTGATGCTCCATTTACTCTCTTCTCCCTCAGAGACTCCAATTATGGGAATAATAGATTATATCGTCCCAGACATCACTGAGGCTCTGTTCATTTTTTAAAAAATACTTTTCTTTCCATTCTTTAGATTGGACTAATTTCAGATATTGTTCTTTTCATTTCTATAGTTGCCATTTAGATCACTTTTATAGTTTCTATTTTCTTTTTGCTGACATCCCCATATGTTCCCTCACTAGGACCATCCTTTTCTTTTAAGTCCTTGAACATATTTATAATAGCTGTTTTAAAGTCCATGTCTCCTAAACCTAACCTCCTGGCTATTTTGAGGTCTATTTCTCTGGGTCACATTTTCCTGCTTCTTCACAAGCTTCAAAAGATTTTTTATTGTACACTGGGTATTGTGTGTGACACATTGTAAAGAGCTTGTTTTATACTGTCTTCCTTTTAAGAGTTGGTGTTTTTTTCTTAAGGTATGGCCCTTACTTGAGGGCATAGTTCTTATTCTTCAAGTGTGACCTTTGTGTGTTTTCGAAAGAATGCCCAAGTCATTCAACGAGGTCTCCCCGTCTCTGCGATGGAACTCCAACATCTCCAGCACCACATGGGCTCGGGTTTCTGTGTCACCCCCACAGATGTCACCCTCGGGTTTCTGTGTCACCCTCTCTTGCTCTCTGCTCTACCTCACAGAGTCCCGGCCTGCACGTACGCAGCCCAGGCCTGGGCCACAGGTCTAGGTTACGTACCCATACAGATTTTTGGGTCCCCCTCTGAGCAAATTATTCCTCTCCAGCACTCTACAAAGTTTTAGCAGCCCCAAAACCCAATCGCTGACTCTCATTCGGCAAGCTTCTCTTAACTCCTCCTCACTTTTCCACAATTAGAGAGGTGTCTTGAATCCAAGAGCCAGGGCAAACAAATGCCTTATCTCACGTGTTTCTATTTGCTCAAGAATCTCAGTCCTACTCTGCCTATTATCTAAGACCTGAAAACAGTTATCTCATATATTCTGTCTGATTTTAGAGCTGTTTATGGTGGGAGGATTACTCTGTTGTGGCCGGAAGTGCAAATGATAGCCCTTAATGTTCTTGTGAAAGTCAACCCCACACAGGAATGTAAATGACTAAATACCGTCAGCTCATTACATCTCACTCCAGGAAAACTTTTTGGACTCCTGACAAATCTATTACGCAGTTTTCTCTCAGAGGGGTCATGTGTTATATTCGCTTGTGGCAAGTGAATCTCTTCTGACTCGCAGCACAGATCCCACCTTCCTTTCTTCTTTTGCTATTGTGTTGGGCGACATGACCAATTTCCCAACTGCACATGACTGCATACACCAAAGTTTGCTCTAACAAATTTTGGAGCTAGGATCTAAGTGTCTGTCTTGGAAAGGAAGCAGTCAGCATCAGGTTCCAATCTTGCCCTCTTCCAGGGTCTGCATCCCTCACCAGAGAAGAAAGATGCCGGCTCCGCTAATCCTTTCCTTTATGAAAGCAGCTGGATACCAAACACTCCCAGAAATATGGAGATGCCCACACTCCCCATGTCACAAGCAGTCCTGAGGCTGTCTCACACATATTGGGGTCTGCCATGAGCCAGAGAATAAGTGGTCAGAGAAATCCCCTTTGTTATAATGTGGAGGAGGACAGGGTACACACTCATAGGCCCAAATTCTGGACCTGAAGAGTCTTCTTCTTGGAATAGAGGGCTCGTTCCTCCTTCCCCATCATGAGAACTTTCTCATTTATTACTAACCTGACTTAAAGAGGCTGAGTCATATCTATCTTAATTTATGGTCCAACAAGAGTCTCATATCTGGTCTCTGTTAATTTGCTGCAAGAAAGCTACTATGTTTTTCTCTTTTGTTATCTCAACCTCAATCTGCTTCACCAGGAGCAAAAACTCAGAGGCTCTGCAGGTGTGTGGTGAAGCAGTTATGTGGTAACTCAACTACAAATAACTCTAGCAGAGACCTCATCCAAGCAGACATTCCAAACTGAATATACTTAGAAAACCTTTCTCTTCTTGTTGATAAGCAGTTAGGAACTTAAAAACTCCCAGTAGTGCTCTGCCCTTCCACATGCTTTAGACCATGTCACTCAGTCCACCACAGGAGAAAAGTCCTGGGAGCTTTCCATCAGATGCTAAGAGCACACGCTCTGATGATCCCCTGCTACATCAGTGAAATCCTCCACACAAATTCCAGTCTCCTTCTTCCTGGTCTTTTGTAAAGTGCTTCCTTTCTCCAGGATCTGGAAAAAGGCCCCTATGCCAATGCTTGCAAACCCTGCTTAACTGCAAGCGCCACAGCGGCAGTCCCAAGGGAATCACCTTCTGGTGGGGGGACAGGACAAAAGCCTGTCTCCACGCTGTCCATCTTTCCTGACCCCTCCCTCCCCCATCTCCTGCCAAAAGCTAGAGTTTCTGAAATTGAACCCTGCCTGCTGCTCCCCACACCCACCCCAAGTATAGTCTTTCTCCCACCCTCAGACCACCTGTGTCATGTCCCTGGAATTCTGCTCAACAGTATCTTTTATCTCTACATGTATCTGATATGGAATTAACTTTGGAAAGCAAGTTTAAAAATGAGAAAGTTAACGCTGGTATCACCTTAAGATTAACTTCTCAAAAACCTAAATTCCAGGGTTTTGGTAGTGCAAATGCAAATTTAAAACAGGTCTCTCATGTGTGGAATATATTCAGCCAGATCATTTTAAAATCACATTAGTAATATTTCCTTTGCTGCCCAGTGATTACGTCAATTGAAATATTATGATGGTGCCTGAGCTACATTTAATGAACAAATTTAATTAAGACTAGCATTAAAACTCTACCCAAGAAGGTTAATAATTCTTGAGGAAAAACTTTCCAATTTTAGTATATATGCTGCCGAAGTGAGCATGAAATACTTTCATAAGAGACAAATCTGTAATTCATATATGTCATGCAGAGAAAATAAAATATATTACCCTTTACCAATATAGGCCATTGCTATTTTTGTACTAACATTTTTTTTATTAAATTTATCGGGGTATATTGGCTAATAAAATTATATAGGTCTCAAGCGTATAATTCAATAACACATCATCTGTATATTGCATTGTGTGTCCATCATCCTAACTTATTTCTTTAAACTAGCCTAAAGTTTAAAAGACTTAAGAGTTATAAGGGAAACTCAATTCCTAAAGAGCTTAAACTAACTCTCTCTCTCTCTCTCTCTTTCTCTCTCTCTCTCTCTCTCTCTCTCTCTCTCTCTCTCACACACACACACACACACACACACACACACACACACACTAGCTAGCTTCAACCCAGGTCATGAAGCTCTCTTTTTCCAAACGAATTCTGTCTTGTCAACATCGGAAATGAAGAGAAACCACAGCAAGCCTCTGAAGAGACATCTCTCTGAGGACAGAGTGCAAAGTCAGATGTCTCACCTCCTCTGGAGAGGAACCAATGCAGCACTCCCGGAGACTGCAGCTTCTCCTGGAGCTGAGCCCCGGGGGTACCCCCTCCTCAGCCCTGCTGCTTCTCTCAATTTCCTGCCATCCTGTGTGAAACCTTAACCTGCTCCGTTTACTGCTGACCCAAGGTGTGGAATTCTAGAAAGGAGGAGGGCAGAGAGGTGCTCCCACAAAGTGAAAGGAAATCACTTTGGACCCAAACAAACTCAACCTCTGTGGATCTCTCCCTGACATCTTCCTCTTCTACAATTTATGCAAAATTAAAATCTTAGATACATTTGATATGCATGAGGTTATCCAGTTAATTTGCTGTTTTAGCAAATGAGTGCTTCTTTTAAAACAGCCAAACACATCTTTGTAGAGCCAAAATATGGAAGATCTTTTCAGTAATCCCTGCTCTTTTCAAAATGAAGTCTTTAGTGCATTCCTCATAAGACAAACCAAGTCTTTTCGGATAAAAACAGTGTCAGGTATATAAAAAATGGTTGATAAGTGTTAGCTATTAGTATTATGACCTTGTTCAATCGCTAAGAATGATGAGATTGAAATTAAACTCCTTGACTCATCGGGGACACAGTCTTGTTCAATGAGCGTCTTATTGCTTGCTTATTGCAACCACGTAAATCGTAAACACTCAATAAATGCTTGTTGAAAGGCAAAGAGGTAAGGATGGAGGGGAAAGAAAAATAGAGAGGGAAAAGAAGAGAAGGAGGAAGAAAGGAAGCTAACTAGTACCTACACATGTGATATCTACAGTGAGTGGCAGTTTAGGAGGGAGTAGGTTTATTTTCACTACAAGTCTATAATTCTAAAAGGATTGTAAAATCACCCAACCACTTGAGCCAAATTGTTCCTAAAATGTGTCCCATCTGTGCACTTTATCCCATGACATGTTATAGTCCTGGAGTGTTTCCTTCTCTTTCCCAACTATTAACAATTTATCTATTCTTTAAGCTCAATTCCAATTACATTCCATGAAATGTTTCTTATCTCCCAAAGCAGAAATAATCTCTTCTTGTTCTCAAGTGTAAGAGTTATAGTGTATAACACTTTTATCGCCTATAACCAGTTTTATTTTACTAGTTTTTTTTTTATGAATTTATTTTTAATCGCCTCAAATAAACTGCAAGCACCTTTGTGGCAGAAACGACATGACATTTTAGATCACCACCCATTGTACACCCCATATTTTGCTCTGGTACTGAATATCCTTCCTGCCCCTCTGGATCCACCCTATCCACCTTTCTCCCACCTGCTCTATGCCCTAGAAGACTGATTTGTACGATTACATCATCTGGCTCTGTGGGTCCCAGGTCTGGCTGTGACCCAGGCTCACAACTAGGGATAAGACTCCAGATTTAGAATGTTACATTAATGTAGTAGGGCACCTGCGCCTAACTTGTGTAAATATGATTCAGCTTATCGTATCACGCACGTGTGGCAGAATGCCACTATTGTTCTCTGACATATGTAAAGCCCATGCAGTCCCCTAGCACAGAAGCACACACGCCCCGCAATAAAGTTGGTGCCTATCGTTTCATTCTCAGGTCGGCTTCTCATGTGTTCTTTCAACTGGGCATCTCACCACCAAAACCTTCCCTTCTTAATCAGCTCAGTGCTGACAGGCTCCCTCACCATGTGACTTCCAGTGAGTTAGGCCAATTGGGAGTCTGGGAAGCTGGCCACTTACTTCCCCAGTTCCCTTCTTATAAAGATGCAAGAGCTGGCTGAGGCCCCGCTGAAGGTCACAGGCCCTGTAGAGCAGTCCTCTCTACCTGGTCCTTCAGGTAACTGGGTCCTTCATTTCAGGGTTTGCCTCTGTTACCAGCCTCAGTACTGCATTAATTTATGAGGTCTCCTTACCCTGCCCCTGCCCATGTCTTTACAAATAGAACTTGTATTAAATTTCTCAAATTATCATAATTTAAGTACATCTTCTATTTCTTGCTGGGACACTGATGAATCTATTTTCATCATTGTACTTAATATCTGAAATAATCTTATTAATTTATTTGTTTACTTACTGTTTTGTATTCTTCCCCTGCACTCCCCCCAAAACAATAAACTTCACATGGCAGGTATTTTGTCACCACCATTATCCTCAGCTTCTAGAACAGTGCTAGGCAGAGAGAAGATAGTCAATAAATATTTGTTGAAGATGATAGATACATAGATAGATAGATACATAGATAGATAGATACATAGATAGATAGATAGAAAGATACATAGATAGATAGATAGATAGATACATAGATAGATAGATAGATAGATAGATAGATGATAGATAGATACAGACAGACAGACAGACAGACAGACAGACAGACATACATACATAGTTACATAGATAGATACATAGATAGATACATAGATAGATACATAGATAGATAGACAGACATTCCAATTCAGAGTAATATCTCTATATGTTTAAAAGATAATCCCAAAACACTAAGTTGATTATTAATTCATTTTTTCAAGGTTTAGACAAAGTGCTAACTCAAAGTCTAAATGTAGCATTTCTTTAAGCACTATCAAAAGACAAAATGTTTAATTCTGTACATTATTTTCCTGAAGTTGAACTTCTAACATTAAGGGAAGCCATGCAGAAAAATCCCAGAGAATACAATATAGAATAAAGGCAAAAAGACATCTCCAAACAATCTCTTTTTTTTTTTTGGCCAAGGGAAATATGATATCTGCCAAAAAATTAGGCCCTAGTTCAAGAAGCATCTCTGACATCACTGTATACTTGTTTCCTTACTCAAAACAAAAATTTATCAACCACTGTTATTGAACTGATCCAACCACAACCTCCCCATTTCCCACCTAAAGCTATGCTTTTAAAATATTAGGACCTTAATCCTACCAAAATGGGAAATAGTACTCTTCTTACATGAATACCTAAAAAACTAATTTAGGTATTCAATATAGAGAAATAAAGGGAAGACTGGAAGTGAGACCCTGCCCAACCCTTTCCAAATGATATATCAGGGAGACCAAGGGTAGGTGGATCAAAGGGAATAGTTCAGAAAGATCTGAAGGTGCCATGGCAGTCACGCCATTGGGGAATCAGCAGTTCAACAGTGTGAGTGCTTCCCATCCCCGACAGCTGCTCACAGGGTGAACTTTGGTCCACAGTTCCAAGATGAGCTCACATGGGTGTGGCAAAAGGCTTGTCCCCTATAATATGTCCTCTGACAAGCTGTAACAGCTGTTCGACTGCCTCACAAATGGCTATTTTCTTTGGCTAAATACAAGATCACTGAATTATCCTAGTGAGAACCATGAGGGCCCTAATGAAGCTGATATGATCTGCAAACCAATAGATGTGGAAACTAAGCATAAAGATAAACAATATTC
The DNA here is from genome assembly GCF_902729225.1 of Pteropus medius. NCBI lineage: Eukaryota > Metazoa > Chordata > Mammalia > Chiroptera > Pteropodidae > Pteropus > Pteropus medius. The sequence continues at coordinate 4,943,804 of NW_024346667.1, read as the reverse complement.
TCAGGAATTTGGTAGTTATTTGAGTGGTATTTTCCATCACTTAAGAAGATTCACATTTAATCTTCACTTTCAAATACTGACGAAACATCTCATAATTTGTTTTGACCAACACACAAATTAAATTGCATATACATCTGATTGGAGCCTATGACTCATTTGTAATAGAACTTCCTGACTTCTACCTCATTTTCAACATCCTCAGTTATCTCAGAGACCGAGACTCTTCCAGTTCTCAGGGATTTACTGCCGCTGGGGGTGTCACCACATTATCACTGAGAGGCATTCCTATTGTCAGATCTGTTCTTGAATGAATTGGCACTTGACAGAATTCCTCCTTGCTCAGAGCAGCAACTAGAGGTAGTAAGAGATTATTCAGATCTTTATCTCTGACTTCTGGTACTGAAGGAAAGCCAGAAAGTCAGTACTTTTAGCTAAAGATTCCCAAAGAAGTCTAACTGTGAGTAGTGGAGAACTGCTCTCTCCAGCCCTGCATGTCAATAAGGTGGAGCCAGTCAAGAGGTGAGAGAGGCTGGTGACTAGAAGCTGGAATCCAGGACAAGGTGCAGCTCCCGCCCAAGCACGGGCGCAGGCACACTCCAACATTTGGCCAAGGGGATATGCAGAGTTGTGGGGAGAAAATAAATTTATTTTAATAATGTTTTTACTGCTTCCATTTTAAATTTTTATATTTTAATATTTTATCTTATATAAATATATATACACTTTAATATATTTTTAAATTTTATATATTTATATTTCATACATTTTTCTATATGTATGTTTATGTACATATATGCATACTTCTCACATATGGTTTATAAGGAAATAAACATATATTGGACATGAGTCTTCAAAAAATTTTTAATAGGTATATAGTCAATCAAGAAAACTTGAAGGCTGACGCTGTAGAAATGAGATGGACACAGAACAGTAGGCACAAGATGGACACAGCAGGAAGAGAGCGCTAAATGAATGGTCAGGATCAACTCTGCGGGGCTGGAGAGCACCCACAGGGCACGGGAGAAGAGACTGCAGAGAGAAGGGGCAGCGTGGATCCAAAGAACAGCCTGGAAGGAGAGTCCACAGCACAAACACGGGGGACTGTGACCACGAGGAAGAGAAAGAGCCATGTATACTGTCCAGTTTTCTATTTCCTGCTGGGATAAGAGACCTTGAAAGAAACCAGAGGGACATGGCTGACCCCACAGCCCCCCTGGCACTTGGTCACTAGCAGCTGACAAGGCCAGTGAGGCTGTGTTTACCCAACATCTTTTCTTTTCCTTAAGGCCTCTGGTGCTATTCCCCACCCAGGAATGAGTCTTTTGTTTTTAAGGCTTCACACTCTCTGAGGCCTCTTACCAGTGTCTCCCCATATCTGCCATCTCATCCTTCTAGTTCTGGGTCTAGAGGGGACCTCTCTGACATCTCGAGACTCCAGAAGTAGATTTGATGCTCTGCCCATTCACAGTCTCTCAGAGCATGTGGTAGCTCCACCCACTTTCCTGAGCCACCAGCTTATTACCACAGGAAGGGAACTCGGGAAAATCATACTTAATAAATGTGTATAAATATGGCCAATTTTCCCATGTGCAGCAATATGATTTCTCTGGTTTGTCTGTTTGTTTGTTTGTTTGTTTGCTTGTTTTTAATTTCAAAGCTAGAAGCTGAGAAGAGAGAAGTCAGCATCGCTGCAGTTACTTCCCCACTGCGCATTTCTTACACAATCTTGGCAAAAGTTCACAACTCCAGTCAGCCTCCCTCGTTTCACTTCCCAGATGTTTTTATGCTCCAAGGCCAAAACTAACACAAATCGCTCCTTCCTGGTCAGACCCCAACTCCATCTGTCCCCGTCCTTCTTCTCTCCCATTACAGCCACCCCCAGCTGCATGGATCCCAGATGCGAATTTTATTACGAGAGTTTCATTATAATATTTACACGAGCATACTCTTGGGAGGTTTGTCCTCTGTTAGAAGCTATACGAATGAGACTCATCTGGCTAAAAAATACACGAAGACCATAATTTCACCCCCCAGGACAGTCCCAGGTGTGTGGCTTGTCAGAGAGATGAGGGCACTCGGTCATTCTTTCCCATTTACACTGTGTTCTCCCAGGTGTACTGTGAACAAACTGGAAAAAGTGAACTTGGCTAAAAGCCTCTGCAATGTGTCACTCCAACTGTGAAGGCTTAGAATCCAGTTGAGCTTCTTTTCATCACTGAAATAACTAAACTCTTCTTTTCGTCACTGAAATAACTAAACGTTAGCCATAATGATCAAATAATTAAAATCTACTAAAGCATACTTAAAATTTTATCATCTGAAAAAAACAAAATGATAAAACCAAAACAGACTCATAGATAGACCGAAAGGGGAGGGCAGTGGGAGGGTACGTGAAAAAGGTGAAGAGGAATATGAGCAATAATATTGTGACAAGTTTGCACAGTGACAGATGATTTTACTGGACTTAGTGGGGTGATCACATTGTAAGGTATAAAAATGTCAAATAACTATAATTTTGCATATTGACAATAAGTAAATAAATAAAATTTTGTTATACCCTTCCGCACCTTTTTCTTAAATTTTAAAACACACACAAATCACCTGGTATCCTAATAAACTCTGCTTAATGAAACTCAGACTCTGGTTCAGTAAATTTGGATGCAGCCTGAGATTCTGCATTTCTAACAAGTTCCCAAGTGATGCCAACGCTGCTGCTCTGGGGTCCACACTTTCAGCAGCAGAGGCTTAAAGCATCCTACCTTACCTTCCTTAAGCTTGCTGGCATTTAAAAATATATATGCAACTCGTTTTTGATGAATTATTGTATCTAAGATACACATAGTAGGAGCTTAACGAGAACGTGCTGAGTTTTTACTTCAGAAATGTGTAAAAAGTCTCCTTTACAAATAATAGCCGATGTGGTTGAAACAGCAGGTAAATGAAAGGAGAATCAACGAATTCAAGAAGAACACAGAGTTCAATTGGATCTCAAACAACTGTAATTCAGGGTAGAAAGAGAAGTCACTGAGCTGAATGTAAATGATAGTAAAAATGAACCCAGAAAAGAACTTCTTAACATATCAAGCAAATGTGTATAGTGTCTGAAAAATATAACGATAAAAAGCCTCACTTGTCTTTATACAGTGATTATAAGGAGCTTGAGAAAATACAGGCTGTAGAAAAATGGAAATTTACGGTGGATAGGAAAAGAAAACACATGCAAAAACAAGAAAATGAAGATAAAAGCCAGCTGCAGATCTAAACAACGAAAATGAATTTTCTTTTGAGAAAATGAATCACGCAGGCACTAAATTGAATTACTAAATCAAACTAGAATCTTTTGGATTTCAGGATAAACAGCACAAATGCACACTATGAAGAAATGTACGAACACTGACACGAGGGGTTTTAAAAACTGCAACTTGTCTGAAACTGTGCAGGCTCTCGATAAAATTCGTTAGGCTTATGTGTCTAACCCTTTACCTCAAATCAGATGTCTGACTGAAAACGGACATCTGTTTGTTTTAATCCTCATTCAAGCCTATTTAAGATTCAGGACTGCGTTATCTGCAAACACTGCCTACCTGGTAATGAATGGTCGCTAGAGGATGCTGGCTATAGAACGTCCCCCTCTCCCCACGGCGATGACATCTACAATAGGTCTAGAGTCCAAAGATAACCACAGACCACAATAATTCACTTTTGGCAGCTCTATTTCTTTTTTAATTAACATCTTTTCCAAACAAGAGAGAAGACTATGCTGCAGAAAGCAGATTCCTGATAAGCACACCTTGACAGTGGCAGATAAACAGGATCTCTGAGCCGAAGGATCAAGGCCAAGTAACAGGTGACAGCAATTATTCACCGTAGCTGTGCAACAGGGCCTGGTGGGGTCGATCCCTTCAGGAAAAAGATTCACTATCAAAGTCATGCCTAAGTCTCCGCTGAATGAAAGGACAAACTACTACACAAAAGCTCTAGCACCTTCCAAGGGAAAAGCAGCTCTGTGGCACATCCACGTCATGTAAACGATTCGAAATAGCAATCTTGGCTCTCCTCAGCCCTCAAGTGGCATTGGAGGATTCTTCTCTGTTCAAAATTCCTAAGCTAAGTAAAAGCCACATTTCTTCCAGATAGAATAATTTAATCGACCAAAATCACTTATTTTTCCAAATGTTGCTGAACTCCTAGTAGGAATATGGAATCGCTATTTAGAAGCCAAATAACAATTAGCAGGTCCCCTAAATCATTAAAACTGGAGCTCTGGAATGGACATGGTGGTCAGTTAATTCAGAGAATTTAGCATTTTAACACTCAGCAGGGACTGAATTTCTATCCTACCGATCTCTACATCATATAATAGAGAGTGCATTTCTGGTTCATCAGGCTCCACTTAACTAAGGCAAAACACATAGCTGTGAGGTAACTCCCAAAGCCACAGTGCTTAAACGAACCATGACCAATTTTTAAACAGGGCTTTTTTAAAGTAACACCGTCATCAGCTTCTCAGTTCACATACCACGGGCCCTTAACCCCAGCCAAGTGTGTCTAAACGCTTCTCTTCCAGGCCCACCCGCACTCTGGGAGCCGTTCTGGCCCTGGGCAGAAGCAAGCAACGGTTCAGTATCACGCTCCGGCTTTACCGCTGAGACATTCTGCAACCATTACCTGCCTGCTCCCTAGGAGTGAGACGCTGTGGGGCCCAGGCCAGGGCAGGAGATCCTTGGCCTGTTTTTTGATCCTCTGCCCCTGCCCTGTCTTTCGGTTTCCTCCCTTGGTTGACCTCTTGGCCTCTGTCTCTCCTCAGGATTAAACTGGAGCCTACCTAGACCAGAATGACATGCCAGACTCTTCCTGGGGCCTCAGCCCTGTCTTCCCACTCACTACCTCAATCTCAGCCCTCGCTTGGCTCTCGTTGCCACCCAAATCCTCGAATCACAAACAAGAAGGAAAAGGCTCTATTTTATTGTATCTCATCTAAATATACACTGATATATCTCAGTTCAATTTTAATTACTTCTCAGTGGCAGATAGTGCAAGGTGGCAGTGAATGGCTGACAAAAAGAAGTTACCTTTCGTTGGTGACAGTTATATTAACATGTGTGTGTTAGGGGTCAGCTGAGACTCCTGGCGACCCTGTGCGTGAGTGATGTCCAGTGTACCGTCCTCAACAGCGCTGCTCAGCTCCTGCAGACTCACGCCTGTGGCTTCTCTTATGGAGTCAGTCCATCTCATATTTGGTATTCTTCTTTCCCAATACCTGCTATTATTCCCAGGATTTTTCTTTTCCAAAGAACCCTGCCTTCTCATGACATTAACATAGATCCTTTAAAATCATTCTTTTCACATTTTGCACTCTCTAGATCAATGGAAGTATTCCATTCATTGGTGCTAATACTCGATAACATAGGGTAACAAGCAGGAAGTATCGCATAAGGCTCCCCATAAGACCTGTATGTGAAGAACCATAATACAAAATGTTGATCCATAAAAAAGATGAAACGCCATAGGAAATCAGAAGAGGTGATATTACTCAGAACTATGATGATTCAAGGATGTTTCAATGAGAAGGTGGCATCTAAGTTGTCTTGAAAGATGGGGAAATTTTCATCACATGGAAAGAAGGCAAAGGGGATTCCAGACAGAGAAAACTAAATAAGCAAATGCAAAGGGGTGGTGGAGTGCAGTGGAAACGCCAGAGACCTCCGAGCTAGAAACACAGGGTTTGGAGCTCTGCTCTACCATTTATTACCAGGAAAGGCCCATGATGTCAACTCTCTTTCCCTTCATTCGTAAAATGGAAAGAATACAACCTTTTACATAGGGTTTTGAGATAAAATATATGGTTGAAACCAATCAACTGCTCTACACATTCTAAGCAGCCAACATAGAATACTCGTTCGCAGCTCGGCTGGAAGGAAGTGTACATGAAGGCGGTGAGTGGGGCGCTCAGATGGACATGTGGTCTGGGGCTCTGACCTCACACTCAGCAGGCCACCGCCATCAAGGAGTATGGAGCACGAGAGTAACGCAGACAGAGCTGTGCTTCGGAGTAACTGAATCTGGCAGCAGTAAAGATAGATTGGAAGAGGGAAGACTAGAGGTGTGAAATCCAGTTAGGTATAGAGTGGGTCATGCAAAAAATAACAAGGGTAAAAATAAAAAAAGAGGGCCAATTCTAGACATTTTAAATTCATAACTGCTAAGGTTTGGTAGATATATAGATGTTGGGATCAAAGGGAATGGAAAAGAGAGAATTTGATGAAAAGACGATGCTATTGACAGATTTAGAGAACTCAACAGAAATAAGTTTGAAAAGAAAAAAGATGAATGTAATTAAGTTTGAGGTTCCAGCAGGACATTTGTTTATAACGGTTCTAAACATTCAGGAAAATCTTCAAAAATGAGAGCACAGTCAGGCAATGGTATGCATACTGGATCATTTATTTCCCATGTGACATTAAAGGACTATTGTTTAATGTTCTGAGTCTGGCTCAAGCAGACAGCTCTCCTATCTGCTGGCGGGGAGCCGGGCATAGAATGCAGGTGCCCAAGGCACCTCTCTCGGTGAGAACTGGTGCCGTCGGTGAACAGACGACAGCAAACAGGAGAGTTGTAACGACTATTTGTCATTTCTTGGCTGCTCGACATCGAACCCCACTTCCTCTTGTGGGGAAGGCTTCAGTGTGTGGCTTTTGATAGGGAGCCAAGTCCGACCTCTCACTATAAAAGCCAAAGGAGGCCACAGGCTCACTGTCCTCACCCTGAGCAGATGGAGCATGCACAGGTGTCTGAAGCGTGGCCAAATGGAAGTTTCTGCAAGATGACTCAAATTGCGGAGCAAGAAAAACAAGGACAAGGGGATAGCTGAGGACTCAGCCTTAGCGGTGGCACCCGGCAGTAGCAGAATTATCAGACCACTCTGCTCCCCTGGGTTTCCGCCCACACTCCTATCCCAGCTTCCTAGACGTTGGTTCAATTTTTAGAGCTACTCAATACCTTTCCAAGAATTATTTTTTTTCTACTTAAGTTAGCCAGAGTCAGTTTCTGTTACCACAGAACCTCAAAACTTCGAAACTTCTCTTCTGCAATCAATTTATTAAGTGTACATAAAAAGCATTACAGAGTAGTGAGCAGCCAGGACTCCAGAATAGAAGTCCCCTGGGTATTTCCCCTAGCTCCTTACTAGCTATGTGATCTTCAGCAAATCACCTCACACCCTATGCCTCAATTCTCTCACCTGCAAAATAGGGACCCTAACAGCAACCTCCCTCCTTCATGGTGGTGTCTTGTCAATGAATTTGATAATACAAAGTGCCTATGAGAGGGCTTGGCATAGAATAAGCATACACGTCAGCTGTGATTATGATAATGTGATGACAATAATAGTGTAGGTGCCCCTCAAATAAGCCAAGTCTGCTGTCTTTAGCACTTTGGAATCTAATTGAAGAGGCACTGGGTGTACATATTCGATACTCCATAAGTAGGAAAGGATGGCATAGCATGCATGTACGGGACACAAACGTGAGCCTAAACCCTGCTATCGTGTCAATTTATGAAATGTTCTTTTTTAAACTAGCCACATTTAGGCCACTGAAATATTAGGCCATACTCCAAGATCACGAAAAGCTTCCAAAGTCCACCAAAGAATCCATGATAGGTTAGGATTAACAGAGAAAATGAGCAAAGGACATTTGTTTCAAGCTTGAACAATGTCAGAAATTCAAAAGCACTCCCCAGGCAAGTCTGTTTCAGTGTCCCCCAGGGCTTCTGGTCAGATACACACAGATCCCAAGCAGAAGAAAATTAAGATATGACCTCATAAGATCCTTCCTGAGGGAATGTGAGAACTAATCCCCCAGGCTGAGAAGTTAAATATAGTCCAAAAAAATATCTTTTCTTTGGAGCAGAGGATGCTATAGAATCCTTGAACCTGTTCTCAAAGCCAGCATTTAAATTGTGTATCCCTTTAGATTTAAGCGTGAGTTGTGTGGTGTAGCATCTATCAATAGCCTTCAAAAATTTATACATCCCTGCATCACCTAAAACAACATTTAAGGATTCAATTTCAGCATCATCTAGAACTACTGCTTTTGAGGAATCGATTTCATTTTCTCCCTATAAATTTCTAATTTTCCCAGCACCATTTATTGAAGAAGACCTGTGGCTCTGTGGTTCCACTTTCTGAAATAAATCAAGTGTCCATATTCTCGAGCCTGTTTCTGGGCTCTCGTCCCTTCCGTTGATTGATTTTTCCATTCCTATGCCAGCGATACACTATCTTAATTACTGTGCTTTAATTACAAGTCTTCTTTCCTGGTAACTCAAGTCCCCTGACATTCATCTTCAAAAGTGCCTCAGTCATTCTCGGCCCTCTCCATGTTTATATACACTTTAGAATCAGTTTGTCAGATTCCGCCCAAAAAACCCACTGGGATTTTTATTGGGATTCCATTGAATCTACAGGTCAATTTAGGGAGCATTAACATCTTTACAATATCAAGAAAGAAAAAGAGTCAACAGACCTCAGCTGGAAGAGATTTAACACTAAATTAAATTCTGATTTGGGGCTATGACAAGAGACTGAGGGTTCTATTTACTGAAATAAGACTGTGTCACTTAAAGAGAAGACAGGGCTTATTACCTGAGAGTAACCAGAAAAGCAGCGACTGCTCGATTTGTAATCCAGGTGCTGGGAAGATTTACTTCTCTGTATATATTACAAAGGGAAGATAAGAGACACGACTAAAGCTGCATTTTGATTATATCATAAGCAGTGCTTGTTCGACTGGCATCACTCAATACCAGTTTGTGCTTTTCTCAGAAAATGTCTTGCACATCTTTTGTTAGATATATTTTGTTAAAAGGTTAGTTATCATATGTTACATTTTCCCATTGCTTATTACTAGTATGTGAGAATGCTTCTGAGTTTTTATGTTAATCTTGTATACTGCAAAGAAGTCCTCTAATAGTTGACATTTGAGGGGAGGAGGGGAGTCTATGCAGATAACATTGGTAGGCCAAATCTCTTTTAGGATTTGTACTTCTAGGCTCCTGTCCCATGAGGACACTGGGATGTCATATTTCTAGCCTCGAAGCCTGATTCGGTTTTTGTTCACCTGGCTCTGTTTGAGTCCCCAGGCTGCCTGGACCCTCATTACTCTTTACCTACCCAAGCTGAACTTCTAGCCACACTTCCTGCTCGTAGACTATCCCGGGACCAATGCCCAACAAGCCTACGGCTGTGGCTCCAATCACCATTTTCATTTCTGTTCTACAAAGAAGAAGGTGGTTTTTTTAGCCTGGATATATAGTTTCAGTTTCCTATTTTAATATTTCTGCTGCCATCAATTGTGTTGGTAAGGAAGGGAATTAATCAAGCTGTAAACTCCCATGACACCTCGTCAGAAGTTAATAAAACCATCTTTATAACGTCTTGACTATAGGAAACATTTTGAATAAAGCACAGCATATAAAAAATAAGTGTGAAATTTTAAGAGATCATAAGGCAAATCATAACAAAACCAAGATGTTTTTAGTTATTTTGCCTAAAGAGCAATGTTAATAGTCAGTCCAATGTTTTCACATATTCTACTGGATGTTAGAACATGGATTCTAGTTTATTTTCATATTCTCAGAGTCAAGTATATCATAATGCTAAAGACTCTTAGTGAAGTACTGCTTGACTTAAGGCAGGCCACATAACCTCCAGAACCTCATTTTTCTCATCAGATAAATGGCGTTATAATAACAATTACTTCGAATAAACCATAATAGCATATAAGGTGGGAAAGAAGATGGGAGTTAAAGTTCTTACATTCATTGTTCAGTAGGAGAGTAAAGATACTAATTTGTTATAGACTTTAAGTTAGATATGCATGTTAAAAGAGGCAGGTTGATGATGAAAAGGATATGGAGAATAAAATTTTCAGGGTAATAGAGGAAATAATGGAATGAGTAAAAGAGAAAGAGAGAGAGAGAAAAGATCTTCAATCAATCCAACAGCTGTGCCCCTGATCCTGTCTCTACACTCATCCCCCCTACTCTGTGCCCTTCATGGCTGACCTTGTATGGATCACACCCTGAGGCTCCCTCGCTCGCTGAACTCCCTGTGATCTCAGGCAATAGGAGGCAGAATGGAAGATCAGAGGGAGGTTAGAAGGGTGAAAGCAGGGCATATATTTCCTGGCTCCATCTTCGCAGGGCTACCAGCTTCTGAAGGGAAGCCTCTGCAGATTCATTCATTCATTCATTTCTGAGTCTCTCCATCTCCCCGCTTCTCTCCATCCTCCTCCCTCCTCCTCCCATTCCAGTAATTGTTCCTACCCTGTAGCAGTTTGAATTGAGTTCCCTGAAAAAAAAGTTTAAGTCCTACCTCCTGATATCTGTGACTAATACCTTATTTGAAAATGGGATTTTTGCAGATGTACCCAAGTTAAGATGAGGTCATACTGAAGAAAGTGAGCCCTAAATCCAATGACTGGTGTCTTTATAAAAGAAAAGATAGGAGTTTGGGGTGCTGAGACACAGAAACCCAAGGAAGAAGGTCATATGATGACAGAGGCAGAATGTGGAGTGATGTGGCTACAAACCAAGGAATGCCAAGGATTTCTGAGCCACTAAGAAGGTGGGAACGAGGAAGGCTACTACCCTAGACTCTTCAGAGGGAGCACGGCCTTCTAATACTGTGATATTGGACTTCTTGTCTCCAAAACTATGAGGAAATAATTATGAGTTGTCGTAAGCCACTTAGTTTGTGGTAATTTGTTACAGCAGCCCTACGAAATGAACGCAGTCCCCTTGCTCCTCCAGGCTCCTACCCAGCTGTTCTTGCTAGCTCCAGAGCACCTCAAGTTCTCTGTGGTTTTTTTTTATACCCCATAAACCAAATGACCTTTGTAAATAGTCACTTTAACTACTCTCTTCAAATTACCCAAATTCAGAGTTCAACTAGTTTTTTAAAATTTATTGGTCCTTTGTGTATCTTTGTATATTATGCACACTTACAGGTTAAAGATATTATCTATAGTATAACATATGTTATAAATACTTTTCCAATTTTGTTGCTTGATTTCTAATTCAGGATGCAGTGTTTCTGATTAACTGGATTTTAATTTCTCATGTAGACAAATTTAGCCATTTTTTTCTTTCATGACTTCTCTTCCATTATATTTTTGTGTGAAGAAAGGCCTTGTGGTGCTCCCAAGAACAGAAAATTTGTCATCTGTATTTTATTCACCTTATTGTATAGTCTCATTTAAAAATCTTCAGCCCATTAGGAATTTATTTTGGAATATGTGAGGTTTACATATTAAACATATACTTAAACATGCATTTAGTTCTTATACATAAAGTAGGAACTCATATGTCCAAATCTTAATCTGAGCTAAAATTTGTATAAGCCAGAAAGGCTCTTTTTTCTGTTCATGGTCCAATACAGTAGCCAGTAGCCACAGGTGGCTATTGAACACTTGAAATGTAGTTATATTACAGCATAAATCAAAATGTGCTTTGAGTATAAATTACATGGGAGATGTCAAAAACTTAATCCAAAAACAAAGCATGTAAAATATCTCAATAATTTTTATGCCAATTATATGTTGAAATGAGATTTCGATATATTGGTTCAAATAAAATGTATTATTAAAATTAATTTTTCCTGTGCATTTTCCTTCTTTTGATGTGACTATGAGAAAATTTTACTAATATATTTGGCTAACATTTGTGGCTCACACTACATTTCTATTGGACAATGCTGTTCTAGATTCTAAGGTCTAATTAGGCTTCATTGGATGCTTTTCAGTTTAGGTCCTACTCAAAGTGTGGTCCCTAGACCAGCCTCATAGAGTTCACCTAGGAGCTTATTAAAAATGCACCATCTCAGGCGCTACCCCAAATCTGTGAATGAGAACTCCTAGGGGACTCCAAAGCACAATAAAGTGAGAACCATTGCTTTAGATACACATCCAACACTTGGCCACCTAATCTTTCACCACTCTAATGATGGAAAAAAAAAAAGAGAGAGGGAAGACAACTTCCATGACACGGAAGAGGGGCATAAATTTCTGTTGTTTGTAAGGCTCTCAGGCTATAGTACTGTATTATAGCAGCCCAAATTGCTTAAGATATAGTCTTATGTTTATAATCAGGCAGTGCAAATACTATTAGTTTTACTTCTACCATTTATAGGTTTCTTTTGCAGGGTAAAATTTCAGCATCTACATAACCAATTTGTACTATAGCCTCTAATTTTATTGCTGTTTCTGTGAATAAACTTTGCTTTTGAGAGGCACATTCTTTGAACCTAGCTTGCTTTTTTTCCATGATGACTTACAGCAAGCACCTCTCCCCACTGTTCTTTAAAATATTTTTTATCACTGTATCTGAGAAAACCTTTTAAAAGTGCTCTTTAGTCTCCTACTTAGAAACACACTATTCCAAAAATCCTTTTTTCTTAGAGATTCAAATTTTATTTCCAAAATACCCTCCTCAGTCCTTCTGTGCACTAACCCCCACCCCCAGGCAGATACCCATATCACTCTCCCTAAGGGAACTGCAGCAACAAGACATTTGCCCCTAAAAATCACCTTGCCAGGTAAACCCTATCAAATGGTCATTCTCTGTCTGCCATACCTCATAGAGTATCAAACACTGAATTGTTACAAGGTGCGGTGGGAAGTACAAAGGCATCCAGGCTAAGTGTGGCCCATGTGAAGTAAAAATAAAGATGTAGGAAGACTGACTGTAAGTCCGCAGTAGACAAATACCAATCGATGTCCCAAAGGTTTGAATGAACAGACAACAAACATCTGGCTTTCCATTCTATTAAATGGATCATCTCTTCTAATCATGAGCCAAGTACACACTATTTCCATTATTTAGTTTTAGAATACTCTTTAATATCTGGCTGCACAGGCACATTCTTATTATTGTTTTTAAAGATTTTCTTAGCTATTCTTTAAAGAGATGACTTTAGACCAAAGAGTTTTTTATTCTTGCAGAAGAACTTTAGGATCATTTTGTCAATCTTAATTTCCCATGGGTTTTGCCTAGATTTGCACTAATATCTATAAACATACATTGAATCGTCCAATCCAAGAACATGGTACATCTCTCCATTTATTTGGGCTTTCTTTTATATACCACAATAAAATTTAATAGTTCTCTTTCCACAAGTCCTATACATTCCCTGGTGGATTTACTCCTAAGTAGTTTACACTTTTGTTTTCATTGTAAATGCAATCATTTTCTAGAATTTTTTTCCATTTCACTTAATTACACAGTAATAAAAAGTTCAAAAATTATAGGAGAATAAAAACAAACTCTCTTGTCACTTATTCTGCCAACCCTCCCTCCTCTCACCAGCAGGAACATTTATGAAGAGTTGGGCTCATATCCATCAAGACAATATCCATGCTTTCTGGAATTTGGTGAGTTTTTTGGCTTGTTATGTTTTATATAAACGAGATCACACTACATGTTTTCCCTATGACTTTTCATCCAGCAGTATGTCTTAGAAGAGTTTCTTTGACAGTAAATATAGCTGTAACTATCTATAGCCGCATATGAAACTATTATAAGAATTTGACAATGTATTCAGTAGATTTCTCTACTAATGGACATTTAAGTCACTTCTGGTTTTTCACAATGAAAATACTACTTTGCCAAACATCCTTGTACAAACATCTATGTGCCTATACGTCAGTATTGTTGGAGAACTTTCTGAAGATGGGATTTCTGGCTCAACAGTTATGAGCATTTAAGAAAGCTACTATTATATTGCCCTGAAAAAAAAGGATTGACCACTTTGTACCAACATTATGAAAAGGTCCATTTTCCACACCCTTTATATTTAACATTTTCACTCTCAGTTTTTGGCAATTTGCCAAAATGTTGTTAAATAATTGTTCTTTTAATTCATATTTCTCTGGAGACCTGGGAGATATTTTTATATCTGTATTGGCTATATCAGTATCTTCTTCTACAACATGTCTTGTCATAGCCCCTTTTCGATAAGCCATGAGTTTTCTCCTTAATCCCATGAATCTGCTGTAGGAGTTCTACTTTTATCATGAATATATATCTTTTGTCTGTTGTGTGTACATCTGATGCTATCATTTTCCTTTTTAACTTTGTGGTGCCCCTTGTCAAATAGAAATTTTAAATTTTTATATGGTAAATGTGAGATTTACAAAATATGTACAAAATTAACACGTTAAATAAAAAGATCTAAAATTGAGTCTAGTAACTACTATAATTTCTAAGTTATAACCATCAACAATATTTCAAGATATCTGCAACAACTACTATGTGCTATAGAAATATCTGTGATTTCTACTGGTGACAATGTCCAGATACTGCTAACTCTACTGTGGTTTGCCACATTATACCTGAAGGAAACAGTAAATTTCAGATAGAGTAAATCGAAAATAAAGATGTAATTGTTTTCTCATCCAAATTTGTAAACTCCTTGGTCTAAAGTCATCTCTTCATTGAATCTCTTCTGAAACACCTTCTGGCAGAGTTAACTATTTATTCCTTTATGATCCCACAGCTGTCTACACGTGCACTTATGGAGTGTTCTATGCCAAGCGCTTCACTTTCCTCTTCTCATTTCCCCCAAAAGACAGCCAGCTCCTGGAGGAAAGGACCAGGAGAAAGCAAAGCTGAGCCAGCGATGCCTTGCCTCAGAACCCTGTGTATAATGAGCCAGCATGAGTTATAAACAGGCTGATGTACTGAAAACTCAAGGTAAGCTATGTTTAATAAACTAATGAAATCATACCTGGAAAATATGCAATTGGAATTTATTTTCAAAATCTCCATATTACCACCTGGTGATCCACATTTTATTTTGGTGCTGAGCTTCCATCTCCAAAGACTACAGCAGTGTTCCTCAACATTTTTTAAAGTACTGTTCCTCTAAACAGCCTTTTTTAGGCATTTTTTCTTACCCCTTCCATGAAATTTAAATATCACACATATACCGTATATCTACTTATGTACCCTGACCCTTTCGAAAGCCTAAAGTCATTGTCATTATTTTTATACTCCCGCTAAAATCATTATTACCCCCATTAAAGATTCATAGACTAGATGAAATTCTGTGAATGACTGAACATATTTATATTCTCTTTTCGTGACACTAAAAAATAATAATCATTCTATTAGTTGCCCAGAAACAGTTATATCTTCCCCGTCTTAACCCTACAGGCTAAGAAGTTTTAAGACCAAAGAACACAGTATAAAGGAGATATAAAGAGAGGCATTTAAAAAATCCCAATTGAACTCCATTCTTGCCACATAATTCAGACTTCCCCTGTTTCACCAAATAATGTCTTTCACATGCTTCTCACCCCATATGTCATTAGGAAAAAAACACGGAATGCCTGGAGTTACAATGTGCACGAGGCACACACATATGTATCACCAGTAAGTTGAGAGTTACTATGAAGTCTCTTTGAACTTTGCCAGCATTTCAGAAAAATGGCTCAAACTTTTGCTGGCAAGTTCAAAAATAAAGAGGCACAGCAGCACTGACAGTCCTTTGATATTAGGGAGTGTTTAAAAGAAAAGATGCTAAGTCTTTGTTGGAACCATGCACTAAGAGAGAATGGAAAACCTCATTGACTTAAAAGCTAAGTGGAAATTGGTTTGATCATATTTTAAAACCTCAGCCAAGATTTCTTCAATATGATAACATAGTATGTTCAGAAAGATTTCTGCACCAACTGTAGCAACTTGTTGATGCTCTAAGAGCTAAAATAAAATAAAATAAAATAAGACGACTCTGGATCAGCAGTTTTGCAAGCAGAGACTATAATAGTTCATGAATTAATTAAATATCATAAAACACTATATTTTTCCTAGCTTACTTAATACGTGTAAAATTTATTTTTAAAACCATACAAAGTGCAAAATCTGTCATAAAATAGAAATACACTGAAAAACCGTCAGGCACTCTGTATTTGCTGCGATGATCATTGGCTAATAGTATGACGTGAGTAAAAGTTTTTCAGAAAGAGTCTTTCCTAGTTTTACTTTTAAGCTCCTTTGTAAAGATCATATTTTCTCCAAATTAAGAAAAACTATAATACAACACTTATTGGAGTTAGCACAACTTGATTTGTTTTAGTTTTAATTTGTATTGAAAGAGTTATGTCATTCTTTATTAGGCAGTTGTGTTTTGTTTCCTATTTGAAAGTCTCAGTGTTTATTTATAGAGCATTTTTATGTTATAAAAACAGCTCTTTATTTATTAATAAGCATAAATGCCCATGTATGAACAATAAGCTCCTGTGGTTTTAAAGGCTAGAGAGAGGACAAGACATAAATAAGAGCCAAAGCAGGGTGACATTCTGATGAGTTATATCATTAAGAGAGACTGACTATTGCTTTTCACTGTATTCTCCACACCTGGTAATCAATATGGGCAAATAAATAAGTAAATTTCATTTAGTGCTAATCCAGACAAGTGAAGTGTCTCCATCCCCATCAAATACATCATATTTATTCATTACTCCAAAGATTTTTATTGTCTTTCATCTGGATGATCTCTCAGCCTTGTTACCGCTAGTAACAGAATTGGTGGTGCAGGTACACAGAATGCCACTTTTTCCAGCTCAGATCACCATTTATCTCTCCTACCTCATGGTACCCTGTGACACAGCCTAAATGATGGCTCCCAAGAAGGCAGCTAGAATTTTCCGGTCATCGGTCTCCGCTAAATGACCTTCAGGACAGGTCTCATCATCATGCCTCCGCCCTTTTGACCTCAGTCCCCATAAGAAGGTAGAGCCCCAACTCCTAGACTCCCTTATGCCACATGGCTCTGTACACCCCTTAACAGTCTCACACACACCCTTCCTGGACCACCGCCCCCACCATACCTTGGATAACCCAGGCCTGTCAGCGAGAAAGTCTCCCTGTGCTCTCACCCTCTTCTCTGAATGTTCCCATCACCTTCCTGGTGTAACTGAAAACAGTGTGCCTCACACACTAGGACATGGGTTACCTTGACACTCTGTCAAGTGACAGCTGTTTTCCTCCCACACCCCTAGTGCCAGTGGGCTGGGAATGAGGTATGTCTCCTCTTTGCTGCTCCCAAGCAATTTTTTCTTCCTCCATCTTAAAACCCACAGTCCCTTTGAGGTACATGTCATCAGATATACAAACTACCTCTTCTTATTACAATTATCCACTATATTTATGAGTACTCCCATCATTTTCTTAGAACTTTTTTGCTATGCTTCTTTCTTTTGGTGACTAGTCTGATAGAGCTTAGAGATTTCACATGCATATATTACTCATCCAAAACAGAAGCTGGCAGAGGGTATAGCTCAGAGGTAGAGCATCTGACTGCAAAACAGAACTTAGCGATGCTCTTCCGGCTGGTGGACCTCTCAGGTCAGCCATTCGAACCTAGTCAAAGAAGGCCCTCACACTTCAAATAGTCCTCCCGTTGTGAGCTGTAAGGATCATGTTAACAGCATCAAACCAGACAGTGAGGGGGACCAACAAATCCCTGTTTATGGCAAACAGAATTTTATGGCTCCTTGTATATTTAATTCCTCATGCCAGCTGGAATCAATTTTGGCATGTGGTTTAATTTAAGACTCCAACTTGATTTCATTCCAAGTACTTAACCGATTTTTTTCCATCTAGGATGGAGGATCTAAAAGTCACAAAGGAAGAAAAAAAGATGTGACTACAAAAAAGCTTTAAACTTCTATACATTAATAATAATATTGCAAATAAAATTAAAAAGCAAGGACAAGTTAAAGAGAAGAAAAGAACAAATACAAAAAGTCGATACATATACTATAAAGGGACTCTTTCCAATCAATATAAACAATGCTGACATCCTACAAGAAAAATAGGTAGAACAGAAGCTCACATAAGACTAAGTAGGAAAACACAGGAAAAAATGTTCAACATCACTGGTAAAAAGGTTAAACAAACTAATATTTTTGCATATCAAATTGGAAAGGACTATTTTAAATAGATGCGATGATGAAGTGGATTTAGTGAGGTAGACAACCTCATACACTCCTAATGAGAGAGTAAACTCCAAAAACTTTCTCAAAGCAATTAGGTGATACAGATTAAAGATCTTAAAATGAGGCTATTCTTTGACTCAGCAATCTCCTTGTAGGAATTTATCTTAAAGGAATCATCAAAGATATGATAAAAAGATATACATGCAAACATATTCAATACCCCTTGAAATTAAAAAAACAATCAAAAAACAAAATATCTGCCAACAAGAAAATTAAATACATGATAGCAAACATATATCATAAAATATCCTGCGTCTATTTTTAAATTATATTTTCAAGGAAAATTTAATAATTTGGGCAAACATCCATTCACTGTAATTTTAACTGAATAAAATTAATAGAATAAAAAAATTGTATGTGATCTCTATTGCTCGCTCACTCTCTCTCTCTCTCTCTCTCTCTCTCTCTCACACACACACACACACACACACGTATATTTCTTCATAAGTACATCTCTCAGGCTTTGTGGGACACACGGCGTTAGACCAGTAATAGCCATAGCCCAACTTCAATAGCTCCAGCACTGCTACTCAGCTCTAACCCCTGCATTACTTCTGGGCGTCACCGACTGCCTATATGTTTCCAAACAAGTTGAACAGCCCCTCAACTTGCTGGGCACCCTCCAAGTACCATCATGTCTCACTGGGCACTGCGACTGCTCTACCAACACTATCAGCACACGTGCCAGCTTCAAGGTGACCTATGGTGACAGAAGAGAGCTTACCCCTTTCTGTCTCTTTAGGTACACTTGGTAGGATCCCAAAGCCACACTCTTTGAGCCATGGCATTTTTGAAACAGGTCTTTGTGGGCCCCAGACATGAGTTCCATGGCTCCAGGACTGATAGACTACTGTAGATGGCAGTCACCAAGAGAGTCTGGGTCTCTCCTGAAGTAGGCTGAGTCTTTCTTAATGGGATAAGTTCATCTTGGTTGCTTCTTTCTTTTCTTAGCATTAACTCACCCCTGAGCTCAAGCACTAGCAGACTGCAGGCCACTGCCACCAGCTCACAGCTGAGGTACTTTTCAGACAGGGCTGGAGTTTTATCACAGGAAAGAATCCATCCTACCAATTAAGTGGCTATCTGAAGACACTACAAACAATACCTGTTACATGATTTTTAAAAAAATCACAAAAGAGACACCACAAAAGTTAACTGGATATTCATTTTATGTGTTGGGATTAAGAGTTATTTTCATTTCCTTTTTGAAAGCTTTCTTACATTTTCAGTTTATCTAAAATGAGCAAGTATTGTATTTAGAATTAGAGAAAGCAATTAATGCAGCTTTTAAAGAAAGCTGAAATCACTTTCTAGATCCTAGATATAGAAAAAAATAAACACTAAAATGGAATAATCATTGTAAATTTTCAAATAAAATAAGATTAACTGTTAGGTTTATAGAGAATATACAATTTCATGTTGGTTATTCTGTGGTTTTGCATGATTTCAGTGTGCTCGTAACAATTCCCAATTATCAGTCACAATATTTATATGAGTGAACATACAGAATGTCAATTTTAAAGCTTGATGATAACTTAATTGCATAACTGTGGTAGCCACGGGCCTGGGCTGCTCAGATCTTTCTTCGAGAGAGAACCTGGTGGGAGGAGTGTAGTCAGCCTCCAGCCTCCAGCTGCCATACCCTGGCCAAGGCCACACTCTACCCCAGCTGCTCCTAGCCAGCGACTGAGCGTGGTGGGGTACTCAGGCTGACCATTCCTGCCAAGCGGAGGACTCTTCTCGTGGTCAGTCTTTGCTCTGGGACACCCCATCAGTCTGGCCAAGACTTCTTCAGAGCTATATTTAGCCTCTTTCTAGCCAACTCTCCTTCCATCTGTCTTTCCTCTCACAAGTATCACCCTCCATCGTAGTCCGAGTCTCCTCCTACCCACTCCTGCTCCTTCGCCCTGTATCCTTTCTAGGTTTCTCTCGCCATGACTCTCCTGCATGTCTAATGCCTTCAGGAAGTCTGTTTCCCAGAGCACCCGAACTGACAAATAATCAACGATGCGATTTTGTATTGGATTTTACAAGGTTTTAAAAGAAGAGAATATCGTTATTGTAGCTATATAGCACATTAAATTTCATGAATGCTAAGCAACTGTTTATTCTTAAAAGTATTTCTGTGACAAATACTAATCGAGTTCTTAGCTTTCATATATTAGAACTACTCTTTAAATTATTTGACAAATATAATTGATGAGCACAAAATATTAAGTATTAAACAAATATTAAACAAATATTAAATATTAAACAAAACTATAATTGTTTTCATATAGTACAATAATTCTATACATTCTCATGTTTCAAATAGCACTGATACACATACACACACATGTTTTCCAGCATAACAAGCTCAAGTCTTCCAAAGGAAATTATTTTAATCAGAGAAATAAGTCAGCAATCTACCCACTATACCCACGAAGTACAAATCAAGGCTTAAAAATGACATCCGTGATATGAACTAGGTAATTATTACATTAATAATTTGAATTGTATTATCGTCAGAAAAACATTTATTTATTTTGTTTCTGCGGTGTTCTGGACGTAACAACCAGACAAAACTGCAAAGCAGGTAAAGCTGCCTATGACACCTTCCTGTTCATTTTCAGTCTCGAAGTTCTTCCCCACGCCTCTCTCCATCTCAGTGCTCCTTCAGGTTGTGACCAGGCTCCTCTCCAAGTCATTCGCCTCTGTTCCCTGCAGACTTCACCTCCCTAAAAAGCGGTTTCAGGCTTTGGGCTTTTTCTCTCAACCAGTCTCCAAATGCAGGTATTCCATTCTCTTCTGAATATTTTTTTTTTTATAAATGTGATGACAGTTGGTGTCCTCTAATGTGTTAATGAATGATAGCAGCTTATAATACAGTTTCTTTTCAGGAAGAAAATAATCTGAGCTGCAGTTAAATTGTCCTGCCAAGCTAAGCCTGTGACCTGGATCTAAAGGGATTAAAGGCAAAGCCTCACTGATTTGATAAGTGACATATAGCTGACTTCCGTTTTTATGCTGAACTACAGCTTTCTAACTATTCCTTGACAAATGTGTTATTGCAGGCTTTTCCCCTGAAAGACGTTAATGTGAGGCAGCTGCTAAAGAACTGTGTGAAGACAGAAATTTCAAATAAGAGAGCTCTACAGAAAAAATATTCAATCTGTTTATAAGTAGGGTAGAAGCCCAGTGTAGTAAACGCTACAAAAACCCTAGCCACTGTTAAACTTACCAGGTCTGGACTTATTTTCTGTTGTTGATGCTTATTTAATAACATCTGATTTCCTCCTTAGAATTTATAATTAATTTACCAACCATTTAAGCTCAGTCACAAACCTACTTGAGAAAGGTCCAGGCCAACTCATGAGAACAACTGGATCTGGGCCATTTTATATAAACAAAGAATCATCTGACTTCATAAATTGTCATGGGAAATATCATAGGAAGGAAAAGATGGGAATGGAAAACTTAAATACCTTCAACAATTGCTTAGATTCTGTCTTTTAACCTGTAAGATATTTTGTGATATAGGTTCCCACCATTTCTGTAAGTGTTCCTTGTTTTTTAAATGCTTTTCACACATATTATTTCATTTAATTGTCAAAACAGTCCTGTGCTGTAAGTTTGTATTGGCTCTACTCTGCAGATAAGGGAACAGCTGTTGACAAAATTTTAGTGATTTAAACGAGACCCACATTTACTGGGTGGCAGATGGGGGACTATACCCCAAAACTCTACTATGCAGTTTTGTGTTATGCCAGGCAGCTTTTCCTTCTCAGCACAGGATGTCAAAGAGGCATTCATGGCTGCTCAAGAAAATGTTTCTTTGCCACAAAAATTTACATTATAGGATTTAAGAAGTTAAAAGTAACATAAGTGAGAAAAAAATATTCATACGTATCTCTCTAAAAACCAAGAGAGTACATTTTCTCTAGCCGAACTACAAGGTATAGTATTTTCTCCTGGAAGAGAATGCCATCAAACTAAAACTAATGAACATTATAATACTAGATATACATACAAATATAGTGAATGTTGTTCAGTAAAATCATATTTGAAATCTGTAGTGAGTCAAACAACGCTCTAACTGAAAAAAAAACAAAAAACTAACACTCTGGTTATCTGGACACTGGACAGCCAAGTGTCCTGGAGAGTTGATGGTTTACATCTTTAGGCAACCAGTTCTGAAAATCTTAAACTTAAATACATATTAGTTTTCCTTTAAGTTTGGACGTTAATCCTCTTGTTGTAAAGCAATTAGCCTTGTTCTCCAGATTGCTGCACTGCTGTGTTGGTTTTTTTTTTAAATAAATTTTCTATTTTGTCTTTGGTTGTAAAATTGTAAAGACTCCCTCCTCACCGCAATCCTGTCTCCACCAGGAAACTCTCTTTTAACTTGCTTTTTCTAAAGGGCTGTGCGATGAGAAACCAGACTATCACATTAAATTCATTAGTGCCACAAACATTTTATGGAACCTTTTGTATTTATCACCAACAGTCTGGTAGTGTCTGGTGACCTGAGTTTCATGAGACGTGGTCCCTGTTCTGCAGGAATCCACAGTCTAACAGAGAAGATGAGCACAGAGAGGGACGAAGTCAATCCTGGCTTAGCAAATGGACCAGTCGACGTCTATTTTGGGTTTGCAGAGGCCTGTTTTCTTACTTGGTAACTAGATATGTTTGAAACTGCCATACAACTGAGCAACAAGTAGGTAAATTGTCCTTGCTAACAGGGTCTATTTTGAATTGCAACTTTTTCTGCAAATAAACTTCAGTTTACTTGTAAGTACTCATTTCTAGCTTCATGTATAACATATACATAGTTAAATACAACTCAAGTCCCTAGAACATGAGTTCCACGAGGGCATGGGCTTGTGCTTTCTTTACTGCTGATACCCTAGTACCTGGAGCATTTAAATGTTTCCTGACAGCACAAATGCTCAAATTGCATTTATATAGTGCCTTTCTATGTGCAAATCATTTTCATACCTATTATCCTCTTTTAACCTACTAACACAACTAAGATGAACTCAAGCACCACTTCCATGTTAATGAAATCCCCTGTTCCTGGTTTCTCTATGTCCTATCATTATGGCCTTAGTGCTATAGTGGCAACCCTTAAGAATGATGTACATGTTCCTGCTTTTAGAACCTACAGCCATACAAATGTTTATCTCCACAAGAAAGAGCTCTTACAAATGAAAGAACCAACGTCAATAGTATTAATGGTTTTGTGTTTTATACTATCTATCTATTCCATCTATTATACCTGGTTTATGATAGAGTAATCTGAATTGGAAAGTGATACCAAATTATGGTAATTATTCTGGGGTCCACAGACTCACCTGAAGGGTTTGTTAAAACACAAATTGCTCTCCTCCTACCTCCTTCTAAAGGTTTCTTTTTCAGTAGGTCTGGGATGGGACCCAAGAATTCATATTTCTAACAAGTTCTGTGATGCGGATGCTGCTTGCTGACCCAGGGACCACACCTGGAGAACTGATCTGGAAAATCATTCTATTGCTACCACATGCAAAAATATAATAACAAGCATGGTTATTATTGCAGTTACGTCAATATGCCTTGTGCTTTTATGTTTAACTTTTTTTGGTAAATATTTTTGCCCCACATAAATCCTCAGACACAGAAATAAATATTTCTTTAGATGAATTATTTTATAAAAACTAGAATCTCATACATTCACTTGCTAAAAATGTGTTAAAATAAGAAAAAATACACAACACAAAAGGAGTGGATAACTAGAGAATTGGGATAACACTAATTATTAAAAATTAAATATTTTCATTTAGAACATGTTTCTTTTGCCCAAATAGATAAACAATAATTTGCTAAAATTTGCAATTTAAATAGAAAATTAGACCCATATTTCCAAAGGCATGGAATTTTCATTATAGAATCAAGTTACTTGGTTCATAAACTTAGTATGTAGAAGCTTCAGGCTTCTGAAGGACAAACTGGAAAACAGCTGTTATGGTACTTCTCTGCCTCTAAGCCTTAATTTCACAAGAGAAGAGCTAATTTTTATTATTTCTAATATAACTGCTTCACAATGTTTCTCATTATAAAATTTATTCTGCGTTTTTTGCGTTTTTTTCTGAAGTTCAAAAGGTGATGATTAGCTATTCAGTTCAGGGCTCATGAAGAACTAGAAGTTGGTGAACTCGATTATGAGATAAAATGCCATCTCTTTCATACACCATATTAAAATCTAGAAATTTCTATTTAGATAGTTATTAAATGATCTTCCATGTTACAATCGAAATATCTACATATAATATATAAATATATATATACTGAAAAGTCTAAAGAAAACTGAACAAATTTCATTCTCTGTTTTAAAGAGTTGATCAATCACAATACTCACTGACTGATTCTCAAGTCCGTTGGACTGGTTATGTGACCAGCCCAAATACTATCCTCTAAGGCTGTACTTCTCAGATGCACACACATACTCCATAGATGCGTGCAAAGCAAACCCAATTCCTCCAAAACAATAAAAAAACATTATTACAACACTTTTGAGTTATTAAATCTTTTCCACCAAATAAGGTCAAATGGAGACTCAGCAATAGAAAATACTATAGTGATAAACTGCTTCCAAAATTGCAAAAAATATATATATTATATGAGAGATTGCTAAGAGGAAAACACCTCTGCAGTTACCTAACAGAAGGTAGAATTGTGAAGAATTCCTAGTGCCCATGTGTGGAGAGAAGCTAGATCAGGAGCAGAAGCTCCCATCAGTGATACACTATTTCACAACTGGGTTTGTCAGGGAGATTATGCTTCCTCTAATGCATTTTCTCATCACGAAATGAAATACCTCCGAGGGTAAAGTCCATTTGGGAAGCCCTTATTAAAAGTCCTGAAAGGGAAGGGTAGAATTGAAGCAAATGCCCAAGTCTTAAGACTCCTGCCTTCAAAGGTCTCACTATTCCTAAGGGGAATTTCATGTTTCATAAAAAAGCACGCAAACGAGACTTTAAAGGACCATTAAAAATTCCCTAAACCAGGACAGGAGTTCCTTCTCTTCTCTTGTCACAAAAGGGAGAACAAAGGCAAAGAGCATGCAGACCTCCGTCCCCGCAGATGCTGCGCCGGTCACCTGTATGTCGGTGCTCCCATCCTCTCCTCTCCCTTTTCCTGCTCTGCTCTGCGTCTCACAGGATGACCCTGCAAGCCACACTTCACTGTGTTTCTTGACAACTGGCTCCATTAGGTTTGCATATTGGGATGTGGCTGGAGACCAGAAGGCCGAAGAAGGGGAAACCCCAAGATTCTTCACCTTTTCTCTCTCTCCAGTGGTACATGTAGCAATGGTCTTCCCTGTGGCCTTATCCATGCACACACGCACACACACACACTCATTGTTTTCAACTTACAAAAACTAAACCCCTTGGGGACCTAAATGAACACAATTAACCCAAAAAATACTAACTTGGTATCTAGTAGTGTATTCCAATCATTTGACCTGCCAGGCCACAAATCATACACTGTCGAACTAGTAGTTGACTGGGGCTTGACTTTGCGTGTTAAGCAATAGTGCCATGAATACCACCGGACAATGACAAGGTTGCACAAGGCCCACTGGTACATTTCCACTATCACAAATAAATTAAAGTCTTATATATAAATCTCAGCTGCCGTCTCCCATCTTATTTGGTATTAATCATACTGATTTAATTTATAAAATGTCTCCAATGTTTTAATTAAACATGATATCAGGAAAAAAAGGTACTGCTATGTAAATGCTGTGTTACTTTGATGACCTCTAACACCCTGCCCTATTCTTAGATAGATCTTGTTGCATTATTTACTCAATGCTGATATAAAAATTTTTTGTGCATGTGAAGCAGAACTCCTTCCTCAAGGGAGATTTGTCACCTGAGAGAACTATAACATTCAGATGTTCCCAGCACAGGCATTCTGATTATACTATTTACCATCTGCTTGATTAGGCACGTAATCTATTGCTATAAGCTTCAGTTTCCACACCTATAAAATGGTTTAATAACAGGACCTACCTCATGGGGTTGTTGTAAAGATTAAATCAGATATTCCATATAAAGTGCATGGTATTGCCTAGCACAGAATAAGAACTCAATAAATGTTAGGTATTATTTTATTGCCAGCATATAACTTCATGCCAGTAACAAAAAAGGAATATAATGAGGAAAAGTTGCTGACTTATACATTATTTGATTCAAATAATAATAATACAACTATCGGCCTAAAATATCCATATAACATGTACAAACCCTATTTTTAGCCTCAGCTTTCAACAAAAAATGTATAATTGAATTACTGTATGTCAGTGTTACCTAATCGAGTTTTCAGACCAAGAAAAATTAAAATTAGTTAAAAGGAAATAAGGAGAAGTAATTCAGTGAGCAGAGGAATAATGTCTGAAGCATGAGGTTCTGACAAACATCAGATCCTCAGGAAACTATTTCCAATAGCCCTATTAAGCCCTGAAAGGGGCTCAGGTAGGAGTCTATCCAATCCTAGTCCCAGACCTATACTTAGGAATAGCATCACTAAAATTTGCTATGTTTGCATCTCCTCAAAATTCCTAAGCCCCAGTGTGATGGTATTTGGAGGCAGAGCATTTGAGAGGTAGTTAGGTTAGATTAAGTCGTGAGAGTGGGGCCCTCATTATGGATTGATGCCCTTAAAAAAGAGGAGAAAGAAGGTTTCTTTCTCTACTATGTGAGGACGTCACAGGAAGATAGCTGTCTCTAGACCAGGAAGAAGCCCTCACCAGAATCTGACCATGCTGGCACCCTGATACTGGACCTCCAACCTCCAGGACTATGAGAAATTTCTGCTGTTGAAGCTACCAATCAGCCACTGTTCTTGTTACAGCAGCCCAAGCTAACATAAAATTTAAGTAGAATTTTAGGTCTATCCTCTATGAATCTAGAAATTTTCATTAAAAGTATATTTATCCTTTCTTCTATGAAATACTGTTTTCTGTTCTCTTTCGGTATCAGTTTGTTATACATGGCATCTAGTAGCTGCCAAGGGCATAGTTAGACAAAGCTGATGAAGACCGTTTTTTCTTAAAAAAAACAAAAACACACACAAAAAACTATAGTTCTAGAACCATGAAAACAAATAATTCTACTTTATATCTCAGGATATATCAGTATTTCATATATTTCAATATGAAATTTATGTTTATCTGCCTTTTAAAAGATATATTCATTACTCTATCCTACTAGGTATATTTTCTGAGCAAGAGAGAGGAAAAAAGAGAGAAAAAATTTTTTTGAATGGGAAAGATTACGACATGCTTAAGTGGTACATCACAACTCAGAATAGATTATATATAGGTAATTAAATAGAAAATTATAAAATGTTGATAAATGAAATACACTATAAATATTCTAGTTTAAATCTGTGTATAGTAAGAAGAGCTAAAATATTGCCTTTTTCTCCCTTGTGCTGTTAAGATTGTTACCATCTGGTCACATCAGATGGATCCTTAAGTAACTGTATTTATCATTTAGAGAAATGGAGACCAAGAACTTGGAAATTTTTAGTGGATTGTCCATGGGATAGGAGAGGAGGGGAAGTTTTTCAGAGGAAGACTTTCCCATACTTGTTCAATTTCCACAGCTTCACAGAAAGTATTCCCTGAGGTCAGGAACTGATATCTGATGCCCTGCACTTGATGTTAAACTAATCAAAAGCACAAGAAGTAGGTCACGCTTTTGAAATTCAGAGGAAGAAAAGGGGCAGAAGCCACCTGGCAGGAACCCTCCCCACTCCCACCCCACCCCAAAAAACAAGATGCCTCTATTCCCTGCTCTTATGTTCAACCAACCTATTTTATTATCCAGAATGTATATCCCCTTACCATAGAGTATCATTTGTTATTCTTTTTCTGGAGTTACAAATGGTATATTTAACTCTTTTCCTTAAATTTTTGGCTTCATAGATACTATCTATGGAAAATTGGCATCTAACTCAGTGGTCTCTGATTAACACTTTACAAAGAAGCAAAGGACTACAAGTAATCACAGCTTATGTATGCATACTGCTGGACATCTTACGAAAGCTTTCAATCGTATTATCTCTTGTCACTCATCACAAACTTGTAAGGTAGGAGAGAAAGAATCTATCATTATTCAAGTTCTCAGACAGAAAACTCAATGTCCAGAAAATAGTTGTTAATATTGAGTCTGGGAGTATGGATGAATGAAGGGGACAGACAAGAGAGAAATAACTGGTTAAATTTTTTGTACAAGGTCTTACAACTATTAAGTGATAGAATTTAAATTCCTTCCAAAATTTCTGACTCTGGATTTTATATATACAAATTGAGAACTGTTCAAGTCTGAAATGTGACTTAGGGAGATTTAGCAACTCCAATATAAATAACCAAAAGTATTAAGTATTCGAATGAAGGAAAAAAAATAAGAGACTTAGTATGCAAACTATCTATAACTTAAGACAAATAAATGTATAAACCCAATATCTAGTAGAGACCACAAGAAAGAGAGAATAAAACAAGATGATAAAAGGAAATCATTATATATCATTCTTTACAACTAATATAAAATTGCACTACTAATCTGTGTCCACTCAGTATTAAATTAACTAGTTTGTTAATTGGGAAAATGACATGTGAAATAATAAAAAGTCAAATAATTCAAAGAATTACAAGGAAAAAGCAAGAGTTCTTCTCAGACCAAATCCTCAGTCTTCTTCCTCAGTTTCTTCTGTATCCTTTTAAATATTTTGTACACAAGTATGTAGACATACACACAGAGGATCTTGGGTATACAGCTACTTTGTGTCAGTAAGAACATATCTTGGTATGTTTTTCTAACTCAACATATACATATCTACTTTTAAAAATGACATAGGCTTTCCCCTCACCATAAGGTCTTAAGATTCCCAACATTAATTCCCTTCTCACAGCATTTTTCAGAGACATCTGTATTTCCTGTGATTTGAAGCTGGTATTTAATTATTTATTATATATTAGTTTATTATATATTTATTATATATTAATTTTTTCTTTACTAGAAATCATATATAAAAATAAAACCATCAAGATTTACTTTGCAGATAATAACAACTATTCAGAGGTATAATATGATATTAGAAAATATGCTATACAGCCCCCATTACAAAAGTGACATCAAAATACAACCCTTGTTGACCAGAGTAAAACTCAGAAAATGAACTAATGTCAGAGTTGACACCTTATGGCCCATCCACATAGACAGGAAAACCAGCAATGTCACCATGTGAAATTTGCAAGCAGGACAAATTAGATCGGTCATCAGAACAGTACCCTCCAGCGTTTTAGATGGAGGATACACACGGAAATCCTATAGAATTCAGTAAACTACCACACTGAAACCGACTGCTGAATGTGCTTTGTGACTGAAGAAGTTTATGCAAAAAGAAACTTTTCCTTCATTGCTTTTTAATTTCTCTGGTAGAGAAATGAAAGTAGAGTTTGACTTCTACCTCCAACAATGATAGACTAAGTCATTCCAGTCCTCCCATTAGACAACTAAAAAAAAATTGTAAAGACAACATACATAAAGAAATAGCCAGTTGAAGGCATCAAAGAGCTCCCAATACAATAAAGATCTGCTGGGAAGATGGCAGGAAAGGGAGTCCAGATTAATAAACCCCAAGTTTGGAGTAACTTCTTCCTGTGGGGACTATTCCAATTTCAGAAGGGAGAGCTGAGAGGCAGAGAGGCTGAGCAGAATTTGCAATGGCTTCTTACTGCTCAGGTCACAGAGATTGGTATCCAGGGCTTATAAAGTTGGGGAGAGCCTTCCAAACTCCCTCACTTTGGCCTGGGATCTCTAACAGCTGTCCCATGGAAGTCAAGGTGAACCAGGGGTTGGCCCTCAAGAGGGCTGCAGCTCAGCTTTGAATCATCTCATTTCCTGAGACTAGAAATAGGTAATTCTGGGCTATGAGTCTCCCCAGGTGTCCAAGAGTGCTAGCACCCCCAGGCAACTGGAAGAAGCAATTAGAAATCTTAATTGTTAAAGAGATCGTGGTCTGTTTTAGGTTATCAAATACTGCATAAAAATATTAGTCCAAACTCAGTGGCTTAAAATAATATTTATCATCTCACAGTTTCTGTGGGGCAGGGATCTAGGAGCAGCTTAGCTTAGTGTTTCTGGCTCAGGATTTCCAATGGGTTTCATTCAAGGAGTCATATGGTGCTACAGTCATCTAAGCTTTGACTGGGTCTGGAGGAGAGAAGTCATGTTTAAGTTCACTCACGTGGCTGTAGGCAGGAAGTTGCAGCTCCTCACTATGCAAGCCTACCCGTGGTTCACCCTGACTCCCGAGGGACAGCCGTTAGAGATCCCAGCCCAAAGTGAGGGAGATTGGAAGGCTCTCCCCAACTTTATGAGCCCTGGATACCAATCTCTGTGACCTGAGCAGTAAGAAGCCATTGCAAATTCTGCTCAGCCTCTCTGCTTCCCAGAGCAGAGGATGTGACTTCTCCCAGAGCAGATGATCTAAGAGTAAAAGAGGGAGACCAACATGGAAGTCACAGTCTTTTATAACCACACTTAAGTGTGAGTTAAGTCCAACTCACACTCAACAAAGGAAACCATGCAAAAATGGGGTCATTGGGGACCACCTTAGATCCTGGCTGCCTCATCTCCCTAGGCCTCAAATTATTTTTACACATAGTTCTATAAATATAATAGCCACATATAATTAAAGATAACCATGCTAAGCAAAATAAGCCAGACAGAAAAAATTGAAAACCACATGATATCACTTATATGTGGGATATAAAGCTAAAAGCAACAAACGAACAGGACAAACAAGCAGAGACTCATAGACATGGACAATAGACTAGTGGTTACCAGACAGTAGGGGGATTGGGGCAGGGGAGGAGGCAGATGGGATAAAAGGCGTCAAACATGTAAAATTGGAAGTTATATAAATTATATCAAGTGAATAAAAATATTATTTAGATCCCTCCAAAAAAAGAACAAGACATCCCAAGTATCAATGATCCAGTTTGTAAAGTTAAAATGGAGTCTAATTAAAAACAGCCTAAAACAAAACAAACTAACAAAAAAGATAACCGGGAATACAAAGATGAAATACAAAAAGGAAAATGCAATAGAAACAACGGACTAAAGATCCACAAAGCTCCAGATACTGGCGATGAATTGTCAGAAAAAGTCTTTCAAAGCTGTATATTTATTTTGGTCACGGAAAACAAAAAGAAAAGATGACAAATTTTAACAGATAACTTTAAACCAAAAAAGAAAATAAAGCCCTAGATTTCTACTTCCAGGCATGATGCTGTAACCTGGGCCGGACTTTCCATTTTGTCATAAATAACTAGACAACTGGAAAAAAACATAAGAAACAACTCTCTGAGACATGAGAAAACAGACAGTGTAAAAACTATGATCCTTAAGCAGAGATAAACAATTGCCCAGCCTAGAGTCTGAGAGAAGACACAAGACACAAGACACTGGACTCCTGAACCAGAGATGAAAGACTATTACTCACAGCAAAAGCAGTAATCGTAGTGTTCAGCATGTTCCTGTCGGTTCCCCAAGCTCAGTTATTAAGGGTGAGGTAGAGGGCCAGATAATGCTTGCATCCACAGTAGGTTGCTTTACAGGAAAAGAACACTGAGCTTAAAGAACCCATTGTTTTAAAGCAAGCAGAAAGCAAGCCTGATCTTTGTCTTGAATGGAGACATCATGTCATCCTTCAAGGTTGCTCACGGTAAATGGAAACCTGATAAATAATCCAGGTAAAGGGCAGTCAAGACCTCGCGTTGTTGGCATATCCAGCAGGAGGTAAGACCTACGGGAAAACTGAACTCATCTTAAGCTAACTCTCAACTAAATGAAGCATATAAGCTAGGTCAGAATTATAGCTCTAAAAACTGAACTATTCTTTGTCAACTGAAGAAATCAGACTGTTTATACACAAAATGTTTATTAATCGAATAAGAGAATTAATGTTAGAGCTAGAGTTAAACAACTGATCCAAGATTTTACATTTTTAGCTTAAAAAATATAAGTAGTATATATTATACTTCTTACCTATAAGGGGATTTAAGATTTAACTATATTAGATTTTACTACAATGCCTTTTTTTATGACAACTTCCTTTATTGGTCTATGAGCAATACTTGCTCAACAAAGTTCCTGACTTTTTTAAGAGCTTAACTAGCTCTCCTATATTCACCAGTGTTAAAGGTCTATACACAAAAACTTCATCAGCATCTAATACAGGAAGACACAATCTAAGTATTTGGTGTAATATTTATGAAGATTACACAAGATTGCTGATTTTTAAAAAAGTTGAGGAAAATCCACAGCAAGAAATAGTTTCAATTATATCCAAAGATCATACTAACTAATATGGTATACATTTTTTAAAAAGAGAAGACTGAAATTTATTTATGAATATAAAATCCATTCATATGTTTATGGAGTATATTACTATAGAATAAAAAGTAATTTATAATTTTGATATACCGAATATGTCTTGGTTGTTGAGTTGTCTGAAAGTATGAACTCTGGATCGAGATCATAGTATTATGTTATATATTTAACTTGAGTCTTGTACAAGTAAGGGAATATTGCCAGCTATGAAGTGATAGTTTGCCATAGAATTTATTAACGAAAAAGGCATGTCTCAATATTTCACTTTTATTGAGACTATATTTTAAGAGATTTTAATTTCAAATACATATATATTGTAGCTATTATAGTCATTTAAACAAGAAAGCTCGTTTTTTAAAATTGCTAAAATAATGAAAATATTCAAGAGAAATATTAGCCAACTTTTGAAACACTTGTAAGATGTTTACAGAAATGTCAAAAGTTTTAAAAATATTTGTAATTCACCATAAGCAAAGAGGCATAATTATTTTCAAGAATAAAACTTAAAATATTTATGTTTTTTAAAAAAATGTAATGAAAATAGATATTTATGGGTTGAATTGTAACTCAAATGCATGCTGAAAATGATACTTAAAGATACTTTTGAAGAAATCTATAAAGCAAATCATCTTTTTGTAAAATAAGTATATTTTTATAAATCAGACTTGTTTAAAGCAAGGTTGTATCTTTATATGCTTTATGAATACTTACTGAGTGATATTCGATGTCATAATCCTTAAAGTGTGATGAAATCATTCCAACATATGTTTATGCCAAGATTATTAAATAAGCATGAAAACAATCTGAGCATACATGCAAGTTTAGTCATTATGATGTGTACTATCTGGCAGGTATACATTTAAATTAGTCTGATTAATAGAGTTTGTTTCAATGCCTGACCAACATTACCCTAAAAGCAAAACCTCATCTTCCTGCTGTCCTATTTGGTGACTGATTAGTTGTTTCATATACAAAGAATTATTAAATTTGAGCAGTACTCCAGCTGGACATTCTTACCCAATGACAGAGATTTTTATTGCACATATATGTTTCATGAGCAGTAATTTCACATTTTAAATGTTTTAGAATGTTTCTTCAGCTCATCTAAATACAAGTCATAAAACAATCAAGATCAGAATGTGTGGCAAGTTATTGAATGCATAAGGTAGAACCATTTTTTATTACACATAGAAAAATGTAAGCATTTTATTTAAAAAGTTTTCCAGAACTTTCTTAGAGCACTTATGTCATTGAAAGTTCCCCGATGCAGAATAATCTTCCTCAGAATCATTCTTTTGCCTAGCCAATTCTCTATGTTAAGCTTCCAATTTATTCATTGGACACTTTTCCTTATGAATGTTTTCATTAAAATTCTCATCTGCCATATAGTATAGGATTTCATTTGCTCTAAAGTCATGTACTGATAATATGTCATTTTAATTTGTTGTAATGGCATTCAGTTGAATAAAACAAGATTAGTCCATTCCATAATAATACTTCTTTATCATTACTGGTACAATGGGTTCTCTTAAAAGAAAAATCCTATATTCATTAACTCATTCATTAAATTATTGACTGGTTCCTTCTCTGCATATCAAATATTATCTAGCTCTATTAGGCTCAGTAGTACTACTACTATACTTTAAACTTCTCATTAATATACCAAATATTTATTGCCTACTATCTGTCAGGCATTGGTCTCCTAAGACCAATAAAATATGGACCATGGGATTGTGAAGCCACTTTGAGTCCAGTGAGTAAAGGGATAGAAATGTAAAAGAATAATCAAAACACAGATTGTTAAGTGGAATAATTAAAGCATGTAAAATTTATCTATTTATTCAATGTCTTCTTTGACCGATAATTGGAAGTAGCCTACAAGTGACCTCCGAAAATATACAAACACAGAAGGATAGAAATAAATTAGGGAGTCAGGAATGAGAAAAAATACGGGTAAATGATAAGGAAGCAGTAAAGCCAACCATAAGAGTACTATAACTTACCATATACCACTGTTAATGGAGGCGCAACCTCTGCAAAGGAATATTTGGCAGTATTTAGCAAAATACAAACACCTACCAAAATTACATATCATGAAAAGTACAATTCTATCTAACAGTCCCACCTCTGAGAACTTATCCTACAGTTATAGCTCATGAATATAGAGTGACATATAAAAAAGTTTATTTACTGCAGCACTGCTTATAATACCAGAAGATAAGAAATAACCCGAGTTTAATCAATGAATGAAGTCATCAGTGAAACAGCACAGAGTACTTCTACTCAGTGCAAAACCTTCCTACTCTAAAGTAGAGTGAGAAAGCTCTCTGTGTGCTGAAATAGAAAAATCTCCAGACTCAACTTTAGGTAAAGAAAGAAAGATGTAAGAATATACACACGTGCACACGCACATGCACACACACGTGCACACACACACTACCCTTAGTGAAGAAAAAGACGAGGGAAATAAGAATATATATTTATATTTGCTTGTATCTGCATAAAGAAAAACTAGAAAGACTCACAGAAACTAATTTAAGAGGTTGTGTATAGGAGGCAGAAGTGAATGGTGAATAGGAGCAAACCTTCTCAATATATAAGTATCTATTTTTTTTTTACTTTTGGATGTCATAAATATATATTTTTAAATAAAATTTTTAAAAAATGTATATTATAAAATAGTGTATAATCACTAGAGGAAAACTGGAAATTAGCTCTGAAGTTCCCACAAGTCAAATCAAATGGAGATATGATACTGTATTATTATAAGAATCAGGGATAAGTTTAAAAAAATTTTTTTAACTATTTCTTGAATACTGAGATCTGAAAGAAGTTTCTCAACTGTACACTCATTAATTGGACATTCTGTGATCCAGTGAATGGCAATCTCAGCAAAATCTTTTAAATACATACTCAAGAGCTTTCAAATCATGCCTCTGCTGAAAACTCTCCAGTGTTCTTCCATTTAATCAGAATAAATCCAAATATCTTACCGTGGTCTGTGACACGCTACATGACTGGCCCCTACCTAACTCTCCTCTCACTCTTCACCTTGATCTTGAAGCTCCAACCACACTGGTCTTCCTTCTGCCTGTTGACCACAACAAGCTCCTACCTGTCTCAGTGCCTTAGTACTTACTGTTCCTTTCTGCCTTCAGTGCTAATCCCCCAGATAGTATTAAACAGCTGCCTCCTTCTCATCATACAGGTCTCAGCTAGAATCCCACCCTCCTCAGAAGCCTTCCTTCTGGCTAAAGTAGCACCACGTCACCCCCAGGCACTCTTTAACCCATCACTAAGTTTTATATTCTTTATGGCACTTTCTACAGGCTATGTATTTCTTTATTATTTTCATTTTCTGTTTGTCTTCTTCCACAAGAAAATAAATCCTGAAAGTTGTTCCCTACTGTATCTTATATCTCCAGTGCCTAGAACATGGCTTGGAACATAGTGAGTGGCCAATAAATATTAGTTGAATGAATGAGTGAGTAACAGTGAATGAACGATTGAGAAAGAGAATGAAAGAAGAAAGAAAGGAAAGAACAAAGGGAAGGAAGGTTGAAGGAAGAGAGAAAAGGAAAAAAAAATTTTCATATTCAACAAGAGCCAAACTGCTAATAGCTATAGCTAATATTAAGTAAGATCTGCCAGCTAACTCTGATGTCACCCGAGGTAAGATTTTTAGACACCAACAGCTTATACACAATCTTCAACCAATGTTACTTAGAGTCCAAAGTTTTGATGTCACTGTATATACGTAGTCGCACATTTCATGAACTATGTGTCTCAAGAAAATTCATAGTGGGAAAGCCCTAGAAGTTTCACTACTACTTAGATTTAGGTAAGATTTATAATGTATGTTTTCAAAGCATTCCCCCTCAAGAAAAAAAAATTAATAAAGCAGGGCTAAGGATTCAAAAAGAAGATTTTATCACCACACTTTTCCATTGTAATACTTGATCGAAGTTAACTAAATGTCATTCTAGTAGAGACTGAGTTTCATATAGACTTAGGGTTTGGAAAAGCACACCTCAAAAGCAAGAGGAGCATCCTGGAAAAGGGTCTACTGGCCTAGCGGGTTTTTCCAAGCTGTGCTCTAGAAGAAATCAAACATAGCAACTTCCTGTTTTTCAACCATAGCACAGTGGCTGAAGGGAAGAGACCTACAAATGGTTTCTATTTATTGGCCTGGAATTTAACATCATTCATTCGTTCATTCATTCATTCATTCATTCATTTGCTGGCTGGATTTTATAACCATTGCCATGTGGCTTCAGGACACACTGACTTACTTAAAGTTCCACATGAAAAACGTCCCAACTCCACAGTGTCTCTGACAGCCCAGTTTTGTATCAGAATGATTCCACAATCTACACAATATGTTAAATTACTCTTACAGAGATTATTCCCTATTATTTGCATCTGTTAAAGCTCGTGTGTTTTATTTATTCTAGCATAGGTCTGAAATAAATTATGGTTAAAAAAAAGTTTTCCTGATAATGCTCTTTTTAATATCACAGCATGAGGGTAACTGCTGCGAAAGCCTTCCCACTTTTGATCAAACTATGCTTTCCTTTCTTTTCAAGGTCAGCTGTAAAAAGAAGCATGTTTCTAATTGAGTTAGAAATGATTTATCTCGGGACCATAGTGGCTGTCCTCAATCACAGATAATGTTCAGTTTTCAGTTAATAAATCTTGGGTCAAATTTAAGAGCCACTGATCCTTCCGAGACACATCTGTACAATCCTAACAGACAACTGTCTCAAGGAGCAAACATCTCCACCGTCACCAGAACCGAAGCATCATTGTGGTCACGTGCCTAGCATTTGTTCTGTGTCTTTTCCATTCTCTAAACTTTAGAGAATGCTTTAGGTTCTGAGATTGGACTGTCTCTGGAAGGGTAGTTCTTATTAATGCAATTCTATGCCAAATCTTCACAAAAGGTGTAGGTAAAAATACAAGCAGAAGCAGAGACTAGAAATGCTCACAATCCAGATTCTGAAGGTGATGCACATTTCAGAATGTTGGAGCTTTCAGACCGAAGATGTGATCATATTCTTACTCTAACAGTGATACCATTATGGATATCACTATTATATGACTTATGTCCTGTGAGTCCCTAGCAAAAACAACTTGTTATTTAAAGTACAGCTTTGGGCAACGAAAGTGGTTTGGATTGCACAGAGTTATTAATTAATACAACAGCAAAACTCCGAGACACGAAACCACAAAGAAGCTCTCTGGCCAGTTGTCAGCACTATCACACATATGTAAATAATCCAGTTTTAAAAGGCCCTTCCCTCCTATGCTTTATCCCCTTGACAATGATTGTAACGCTCTGTGCTGAGATCTCTTCCAAGTCTAACATTTGTGATTACAGGACAGTATGCAAGTAATCTTAGTTCCAATTACTTTTTCTAAATCTCACAATAACGAAAGTATCCAAGAAATAAGACCTGTCATGTCCTTAAAGACAAATAAGACTATTGTCAGCTTGTCAATCCATCACAATCTTCACCAAGCAGATAACATTAGAGTTAACCTGGCATAACTGGTGAGCATACACACATACTCTAATGTTGTAGGTATATTTTTAAACAACACTACCCTTTTTACCAACATATTAGAAAGTCTCCATTTTCTCCCTAAAGTTTTGGCATATGCAGCACTTAGAAGAAATTTTTTATTACAATTTATTGCAAGAGAAAGATTTTATTCGCTCACTAAAATTTCCAAAATTTAATGCATTTTATAATGTTTATTTTTTAATGAGCAGCTAACGTTGATGGAAGCATTGGCACAACTGCCTTGGATCTCAAAACTGATATTAAATACGTATGTTTCAGAGATGATCCAATCCTGCTCGAAACACACACACATGCACACACGCACGGAATGAAATCTCTTACTAGTTAACTAGTAGAGGCTGCTTCATTGTATTAATAACATTTCAGTTCAAAAACAAATTTGAAAAATCAATAGTATGTGTATTTTAAATATCAACTCACTTGTTTTAATAATTAAGTAAAATTAATCCATGTAAAGTAATGGGAAGCAGCAGCATGATACGTTGCTAGAAAAGGTATGTTCGGGGCCTGCTAGACTACTACTTTGCTGTGTCATCCTCCCAGAGCCTATAAAATGAGGAATGCAGATCAGATGGACTCTATCATCTCTTCAGCCATTGCTCCAGAGATTCTAAGTCTATAGTTACTTCAAAGTGCTGCTTCAATGCCACAGTTCTTGCTGACCAGTCTACCTCCAAATACAAAAGAAAAAGAAAAAAACCACCAGCACCACAACTCCAGGCTCTGTGAGTCTAGAGAGCCTAGTTCCCAGGGCGGTGGGGGCTCACTTCCCCACGGGACACAGCAAGAATCCCATTAGACTCAGCTTAGGCTGATGTCTTGTCACTTCCATCTCCTTG
This sequence comes from Pteropus medius, assembly GCF_902729225.1. Classification (NCBI taxonomy): domain Eukaryota; kingdom Metazoa; phylum Chordata; class Mammalia; order Chiroptera; family Pteropodidae; genus Pteropus; species Pteropus medius. The sequence goes on along the minus strand of NW_024346667.1, from coordinate 4,904,892 downwards.
TGCCAAATGACCATCAGTTACCATCCTGACAGGAGTAACTGACCCTGACTGTGACGCAGAGCTGATGTTATACAATGAGGTTCGGGGAGAAGTCACTTGACACCCAGGTAATATACTAAAACATTTTTTTGGTACTGCCTTGCCCAATTTTGATAAAATGGACAGATTCAGCAGATATGGCTTGAGAAGGGTTATGGTAATCAGAGGCTCAAGATTCCTCTGGGATCAAGGCCTGAGTCACATACCACCTTGACCAAGAAGGGTGCTAGCTGAGTGTGAGGGGATTCTAGAATGTGCAGAAGAGGGAGATAGTGGTGCCGGCAGCAGTCTCCAAACGAGCTGCAGCAACAGGGCTGTGGTTCTTCCTGCTGATCTTCCCTTTTTAAGTTTCCCCAAGAAAAGAAACCAACAGAAGCCTGGAGGAGCAGCTCCCAGATGGGATTAACTTACTATAGGAAGCCCAAGAAACACAAGAGATGTATTAGTTTCCTCAGGCTGCCATAATAAAGTACCTCAAACTAGGCAACTTGAAACAACAGAAATTTACTCTCTCATAGTTCTTTGCCAGAAGTCAGAAATCAAGGGATCAGCAGGCCATGGTCCCTTCGAAGGTTCTAGGGAGCCATCTTTCCTTGCCTAGAGCTCCTGGTGGCTCTTGGCATTTCTTAGTCTGTGGCAGTATAACTCTAATCTCTGTCTCTGTCTTCACACAGCCTTTCCTTCTGTCTTAAACCTCTCTTTTTTTCCTCTTATGACACCAATTATTGGATTAAGGGTCCATTCATCCAAGACGATCTCATATCGTGAGCTTTAACTTAATTACATTTGCAAAGTCCCTCTTTCCAAATAAGGCCACAGTCACAGGTGTGCTGTTGCAGGTAGTATACTGTCCAGAGTCGCTTTCAGGCCCCAGGCATGCATGCCTCCAGCTGCGGGGAACTCTGGAAATGCCGTCTCTCCTTGGAAGTGCCCTCAGCCAAAGAGAGCTGCTTCACTGAAGACTATGTCCCTTCCTCAGGGGAGCCCCAAGACCCAACTCAAGATAGAGCTGAAGGGCTCTTCCAGCCCGGAGCTCCTGGAGGATGGGCTGAAGTCAATGCTGCACCTGCATCATAATTCGCCCCCTTCCTGTGCTCAATCCTGCTTCCTTCACTCATTCCCTTCCAGGTGTCGTTCCCAAGAGTAGCCCCCAGGGAACCCCTGCCATGCAAGCTGCCATCTCAGCATCTGTTTCCAGGGAACTTGATCTAAGACACTCTGCCACTCACTAGCTGAGGAACTCTGTGCAAGATACTGAACCCCTCTACTCCTAAGTTTCCTCATCCACAAAATGGAGATAAGAGTTGTGTCTTCCATGCAGGGAATTGTGAGAATAAAACAAGTTAATTGATCCAAATCTCTTAGAACAGGGCCTAGCATATAGTAAGTGCTCAATAAATGTTTATTATGAGCAATTATTATTATCACGTTTTCTTCTGTAAAAAGAACACTCATTAAGGAATTAATTTTTATATTAATATCACATTTTGGGCTCTACGTTATAAATCTGTAGAACAATGAAGCTAAAAACAATAAGTTATAGTTTACATTATTTCTGATATTCCAATTGTAATATAATATATTAATATTTTTTAAGATCACTATTACAGTATCATAACTTCCAGGTCAGTTATTTTTTAGCAAAGGAATAAAATCATTTCTGTTGTCTTTATAAATATCAAAGGAGTGAATCTACTTAACTCCTTCTGTAAACTCATATATTGATTCTAAATTTAATATACCAAACCCAACAAAATCAAAAAGGAGAAAAACTGCAATTTAAATGGAAGTTTTGATATTTCAGAGTAGCTCTGAATCATATATCAATGCCTGATACTACAGAGTTTTGATGATCAAAGTTATACATTAACACTTGGAGAGCAACATGAAGTTAAGGATAGATTCACATAGTTGATAAGTTGAAATCTTAAAGGAATAAATTAGCAACACTTTTTTTGCATTTAATGCAGCTATATCTTAAATTAGTTTTTCTCAGGATTAGGAAATATCGTTTACGAACATGCCTCATCTCATTATTTGTTAGGACAAGATGAGTAAACTGTAGTAAGTCAATGTAAACAAGGAAAAGTCACCCTGCAGACTGAGGACTCACATACTATTCGCCATTATGTAGTAAACATTCCTGCGCTGCTCTGTGCAGAAATCCTACCCAGTCCAGTAAGGACCAGTCCTAAGAGTAATGTCTGGTCAAGTTTCCATGTCTCCACTTGTAAGAAAGTTACGACTTTTTAAGTGCTTACTATATGCTAATGTTTGAAATATATTATTTTTGATTCTCAGAATAACCCTTCAAAGTACATATTATTATCCCATTTTCTAGATGAATAAAATGAGGTTCAAAGAACACAGCTTATAACATGCAGAGCTAGACTCCAGTCTATTGGTACTCTTTCTACTCACTGTCTCCCACTGAGTACATAACCATTAAAAAGCCAGCTTATATTCTGCATAAAAGGATTAGAAAAGTACTTTACAATATTGGCATTCCTCCAAAAAAAAAAAAAAGAGAAAATATATTTAATATAATTAGTCTTTTTTTAAGTTTCAAACTGGTTTGTTTATTTTTCAAGTTAGAAAACATACAGAACAAACTAAAAAGTTGAAATATTGCTATATTCTCAAATCAGCTACCCAATTTTTTTGGAAAACAATGAAAATTATACATGCCTTTTAAAGACAGGTTAAAGGACTAAAAGCAGATTATTAACTTGAGACATTTAACAAAAAGGCTAGTGCTATTTCTGCTAATATGAAAAATTCATAGCTTCATATTCTGACAGCAAAAAGAGGCACTAACAAAGATCATGTTTCTTACATGAAATGGGAGGTGTTAGTACTAAGTTACAACATAAAAAGGATATAAACTGTCTTACTGTATTATAATGTTTATGGTAGATGTTCCAATGACAGTATTGCTTTTCAGAAAGCCTGAAGATGCTGTAGGTTATGCCCAATTCCGGAAACAGCCAACACTCATTTATGCGGGTACCCTGCAGGCCATTCCAATTTATTATTGAACAAACCTTACTGTTATTATGTGCTAGGTATTTTAATAAGCATTTAGCAATAAGCAAGACAGATAAAGCCCTCTGCCATCATTTCATGAAGTTTATAATGAGCAGGGAAAGATACTACACGGGTTACCTGTGTGAGGTGTGCTACAAAAGAGGCTTATTGCATAATGCATATAATCTATGGATATTCATAAGACAAGACTTAATAAACAGTGGTGAAGTGATGAGCTTACACATATTTCCAAGGAATAAGTAAAAGAAGCTGGAGGAAGGAGAATCCATAGCAAAGATGACAAGGATAGCACATTTCAAGCAAAGCAAAAATCCAGCGTCTTAGTCTTAATAAAGTTGCCATTATAAAGTACCATAGACTGGCTGGCTTGAAAACCAGAAATTTGTTTTTCACAGTTCTGGAGGATGAAAGTGCGATATGAGGGTGCCAGCTTGGTCAGACTCTGGTGAGAGCCGTCTCCTGGCTTGCAGACAGCTGACTTCTCACTTCTCAGATGATAGAGAGAACAAGCTCTGGTCTCTTCTTACTAAGACACTAATCCTATCATGGGGGCCCCACCCTGCTGACCTCATCCAAACCACATTACCTCCCAAAGGCCCTGCCTCCAAGTACCATCACATTGCAGATTAGAGCCTCAACATAAGAATTTGGGGGAACACATTCAGTCCATAACACAGAGCAAAGGCTTGAAGTGAGAAAGAGCATGGTGCCTTCATGAAGTACACAGGGGTTTAGGAGAGTTCCCTGGAACAAAAATAGAAGGGCAGGAAGAATGGTTTAGGCAAAAATTTTGAACTTGATCTTACAACTACTTCAAAGTCATTGAAGGCTTTAAGCATGAGTCATATTATCAGATCTATGTTACAGATGATTTTGAAAGAGAGTAATTATCAAAGTAAATGTCAAGTTCCATCTGATATGTCACAAGAGAACAAGGCATTTAGTAAAAAAATAATTGTGAGATATTTTAGCTCTAGAGTTTTGACTTACAGAAAGAGAAACAAAGCAAAATCAACTTCTACTTAGACAAAATTTTCTTTGGCATGTTAAAGCTTAGCCTTAATGGTTTTTAACAATCCTAGCTGCGGTTTTTTTGCATTTGGATAGGGCTTGTTAAGGGCTGATTTTCCTCAAGTTAAAAGTGGGTCCTAGCCAAACCCAAATATAGTGGAAAATATTATCTATTTCATGGACTTGATTTTTATTTCTACTTTTTCATGTAGAATTAGCATCTATTCAGTTAAGATTCTAGAATTATAAATACATGAAATCATTGAGCTTGGGTGAAACTAAAATATACTTAAATGACTAATTTGTTAACATTTACTATTGGTAATGTTGATCCATGAAACACTGAATCAGTAAATCTTTGTGCTCTACACATTAGCTGCCATAATCATAATCTAATATACTATAAATAGAGTAAAATTCTACAGGTTTTATTTTCAAAGGGCTCTTATTATTAAGTCTTAATAATCATCTGAATCTTATTGAGATTAATAGAAATTTGAATTTAAGGGAAAAGCAGTTTTGCTTCTGTATGGCCAAGTATACTCCTAGGACCACCTACCCTCATGCATGTAACAACAAAACTCTGAATAGAATAAAATTTAAAAAAAAAAAGGCTCTAGAGACTGAATAAAAACAGTCAGATTTTCACAAGGGCTCAAAAAATTGTAATTGACTGCCATGGAGTGGGTTTCCCACTTTTTTTTTTAAATAGCCTGTTACCTAAAGACAGGTGTCAGTCAAGGCATCATTCAGGGTGGCTAAATCACCAATTGAGGAACACGTAGCCTTTTTGAACTGAAGAACCTTAAGACAGAGTTGAGGACAACCACAGCCATAAGAAATGGGAAGGAAATCCCAGATAAGAGAAAGCCTTGTGGGCAAGCCCCAAATATTCTGTAAACTCTGACCAAATCTCTGACTGACTCTTGAGCTACACATGTGTGGGGCACATTGAAAGCGCCCTGTTAAGGAAAAGCATAACTGAACCAAAAGATTTGTGCCCTGGTACCCAGAAATCGGTTTTCAGCTTGAGTCCAATCAAGTTAATTGCCTAGTAAAACAAAAATATCAACACTATTCAAAAGAACGTAGAATCCAGAATCAACACACGGAGTCTCCATAGTGTACACAATGTCCAGAATACAGTGCAAAATTATTCGACACGTGAATAATTAAGAAAAAAACAAAGGCCAACCCCAAGATGATCTGAAAGTTGGAATTCACAACGACTGTAAAGCAGCTATTATAGCTATGCAAGGTAAAGGAAAACATTCGTAATGAATGGAAGAAAAAAAGGAAAATCAGCAGAAAAACAGAAACTGTAAAATAGAACAAAATGGAAATTCTACAAATAAAAAATACAATATCTGAATTTTTTTAAATTTGTTTGTTGTGCTTAACAGCAGAATGAGATGAGAAACAAGACAGTACACTTGAAAATAAAGCAATAAAAACCATTTGATCTAAAGAATAGAGAGAAAACTATTGAAAAGGAAAATGAACAGACCCCTCAAGACCTCTGATTAAAAGGTCTAACATGTGTGTATTTGGTATCTCAGGAACAGAGGAAAGAAAGAATAAAGCAGAAAAAAATATTTAAAAATTTTAAAAAGCAGCCTCTAAAAAGATCCCTCTTCATACATGGAATAAGCTTAACTTCCTCATTAAAAAAAAAAAATTATCTTTACAAATTACAGACAAAAGTGGTAACTACTTCATATGTTAAAATGCATTTAGAGAAATAATAGCAAAGTAGCCTTAAGGTATCATGAATTTAGATAAGAGCACAATTGTACTCCACAGGGTATAGGGCAAAACTGAATATTACCATTTCCAAATCATTTTGTGATATTAGAAGTATACTGTAGTATACATAGAATCCATATTTTTAATCCAAGTAAACAAATTACCTAGAGTACATTAATTAATTTGTAAATGTCAAACATCAATTTATAAATTGCTCTTCCTGTCACCACTTTCTCTTCTTTATGCTGGATCTTAACGGAGGCAATGGAAGTGGGATAGACATAGCATGACAATTAGATTCAACCCAAGAAAAACTCCATATAAAAATTCTTATAAGATGAGTCCAGGAAATAAAGCATCTGCCAGCACTGAAATATAGTATTCTTGTTTCTGCATAATGTAATAGAACAGCTTTTGTATTGTTTTTAACAGTTCAGTACTTAAAATAAGCTATACTTCAAAGAAAGGTAAACAGTGCATAAGCTTAGATTGCTTTTTACCTCATGACTTGGTGCTTTTATAACAGACATTCTTAAAAACTAGGCAAGTCAATCTCTATGTAAACAATAACTTCCTTTGTGTTTCCATATATAGAAATCAAGAAGAGTACACAACATGAGAAGTTTCTAACTAGACTACTGTTAAAAATCAAAGAATATTCAAGTCTATTTATGGTAAAGCTAGAAATAATATTTAATCTCTTGAAAACATATCCATAACAATGGCTATTTCTACACAGTTAATTTAAATAAAGAATAAAAGAATTTTCAGAATAATCTGAACAAAAGAACTCTTAAAGGTAGAGGATAGTCTCCTGTTTAAAAAAAAGTTGGATTAACTGTCAGTTATCAAACTGACGAGAAATTGCCTTGAATTCTGTTTTGTTCTTTTCTCTTTGCTATCCTCGTGAACAAAAACTAAACTACAAGTCTTTCTTGCTTTTTGCCACAATTCATTCTCCCAAAGCATCAAGTAGATGCTATTTTCTTATCTGAGGATTTAGAATGAAGATCCTCAAAAAGAAAAAAAATTCAGCAGTTAAAAATTACTGCCATCATTTAGAATAGAACATAGGTTCTAATTTCTATAAAGTTAGCATAAACAAATAATTTACTTGATTACATGAGGGATCTTAATATAGCAAGTGTACACGACATATAAAAACACAACTGAAAAAAGTTTTACATTAATATTAAAATAATATTTTAAGTATATATTTCCTTTTTTGATATGCACTGCGAAGGAATGATCTGTTTGTTTTGCTTTCTTAAAGGAGGTATCTAAATAAATTTTAATTGATATCCTTTTCTTTCTGTTGGTAAATTTCCTACAGTAAATGAAATTATTCAAAAGCAGTCTTATGATTTTATTTTATAATTAAGTCCATGCTCAAAGTAGTGTGTATCAGTGAGTGTTTGTTAATGGGTGCTATGAATGATATTGTTCTTCTTTACTCTAGTTAAAGGGAAATTCAAAGCATCTCTTTCCTCCCTTTGCCTTATTTCTACTATTGAATGAGAAAAAGTTCTCTGGATAATCAATAAAAACAAAAAAAGAAGATAACAAGGCCACCATGTTCTAGAAAGTCAATGTTTTCTCCTTCCCTGGGACAACTTAACATCTTAGGAGACAAGTACAGTAAGACAAAGCCTGATGGCGCCTCTTTCTTAGGAAATATCTTGACCTTCTGAAGACCAGAGAAGCATTCAAGGTAATAGAAGCTGTGGGACTGACACATATGACCACAGAAGAACCATAGAAGAATGTCAGAGAACAGGCTACTCTAATCTTTAAACCAAGAGAGTCAAAGTATTCTCAAAGCTCATGTGGCTCCCGTGTCTGTTAACAATAAGGAACAGACTAAATTTGAGAATGAAGTTCCACACAGTAATTAACCTCCGATGTCTCTTTTGAGGTTTGAGATCATATTTCTATCCATTTCACAGGACTAGTCATTGAGATTTTTAAACTAAGAGACTGACATTTCTTTTCTCACTTTCACTTAGCTCCTCGGTTTAATCAAAACTCAATTGAGGCTACACATAATAATAAACTGGGAATTTACCTTGTGTCAGGCACTGCTCTATGCACTGGATATGCATTATCTCCACAATAGCCCTATGAAGTAGATTCTATTATCATCATCCCTATTTTATGGATAAGAAAATTGAGGTTTATGAAGGTTTGGGAACTTGCTCAAGGTCAAGTTACTAAGTGACAGAGCGGAAATTTAACCCCATTTCTGCCTGGCTCCTTTGTGCAAGATTTTAACCACTAGATCACTCTTCTGTCCAAAACAAGGACAGCTGGAAATAATGAGCACCAGTAAACCTCTTCCATCATCTCTACTAAAGAGCTTCCACATACTTCATCAGTGGGCAATCTGAGATCTGTATTTTATGGGAAAATGGTAAAACCTGAAATGAAGTGAACAGCATGGGCTTTATAAAAGGAAATTCAAAACAGAACTGCTAAGAAATAATGACAGTTTCCTATTGCATACATAGGGCAGGGTTAGTATGCCCAAAAGCCATAGAGGAAAAAGGTAAAAGCAGCAAGATTATCTAAACACTAATCAAAACTAAGGCATGTTTCTCTGTTCAATAGAATACCCTATCTTAACTGATTCAACACTTTCTTCTCATATGAAAGACATTAGTTAAGAGCTTCCATCAACTACAGGATATAATATTAAGAAATGGGCAATAATAAATTCCATGTGTCATTTTTATACTTTAGCAGTTTGTTTTCTTCACAACTTCCTGACACTAATAGATGCTGAAGAAGACCACTTTAGCTCAAGGGGTCCTGAATCCACCAGCAAGAGATGTCAAACACTGAAGAAGATAATAGCAGATTTCCAGAACCCTTTTTAAGTAGGAAAGGGCTCTCAACATATGGCCAGGTCTGGATAGAGATGAGCGAACAGGTAGCATCCTCAATCATTACAGGGCACTGAGGAAGAAACTTAAGCAAAGGGGGTGAGATGCCCACGGACAGATGTGACTTGAATTTACTGTAAACAATGGAAGAGCTGGATGGCTTTGATTTAATCAGAGAAGAAGTACCTAGTCCTTGGGAATTGGATGGCATAGGTACAGAAAAGTCTGAAAATAGGAGGCAAAAACTCAAGCGAGTTTTCACCTTCTAACTCTTCTGAGTAGGAGGCATGATTTGCCTTTAAAGAAAGACTAAAGGGACCAAGATATGATGCTTAGAGAGAATAAAGTTATGGGAGAGATGCTAAGATGAATACAACAAAATCGCTCAGCAGTATCGAGGGCCAAGCTGATGCCATGCAGTTATAATAGAACCGATCATCAGTTAGAGTTACTCCAGCAGTGTCCCATACTACAAGTGTGGGGTTGCGGGGAGGCGGGCCACATGTAGCTGGATTAATCCACAGTCAGTAATGTGTGCACAGGCATGGAAGAGCAAGGGTTAATCTAGTGTCTCTGGGAGTCCCAGCTGGACAGAGAAGGAACCAGAGCAAAGCCACCGTTTTTATTATACCTCATAACCATTGCCCTAGTTCAGCCTCTCATTGCTGAGTATGTGTTACTACGAGAGCATTATCAGGGCTCTCTTCTATGGTTTCCCTACTTCTTTCTACTAATTCAAGGCAAATCCTCCTACAACCTTACTTTAACACAGATCAATCTCTATTATAAAACTCCCACGTCTCTCAGTTGCTTCCATAACAAAGATCAAATTCTTTAGGCAAACACTGCAAGTCCTTCATGGGGTCATCGACCCTTGTCTTCAAAGCTCTTCTCATTACTTCACTGCAGGAAACAGAAACACGATGATTTTCCAATTTATTCTATACTCACCTGGACTATGCAATCATAAATAGAGTTTTAATTAAATTCATATTTGTTAAGATATTCACCGGATCTACCTGTACCTCAAAGCACATACTCCTTTTAAATCAAGATTTTAATTAAGTAAGATTTTAATCAATTAACCTGGCATTTGTGAAAATGATCTAGCATAATTTCCCTAACGGGCTATGAAAGTATAAATCACTTCTATGGTTGCTCACTTTTAATTTATAATTTAGAAAGTGAGGGGCTCATTAGTAGAATTGTGGTGTGTGGTTGTTAATAAAATGAATTTATTGTCAGATTTCCATCCTCAGAAGAAAGAAATACTGATCACGACTTTCAGAAATCCATCCTGAGTGATCCTCTTTTAGAGGTGATCATGCCTTGAAATGCACACGTTTTTATGGAAAAAAAAAGATGTGCAATGGCATGCATCCATGACAAGTTGTAAATAAAAACATATATATTACACAAAAGACTCCTAGAAGGTCCATATCTAGTGAAAGAAACCTCCATGACAATCCACTTCATAAAGAACCTTTTCCACATCACGGTCCCTTAACTCTTACTGCACCGACAACTCTCTACCACATAGCATAGATCACCTCAAATCCTTACCATAATGTGTTGCTAAAACGAATTACAATATATGATTAATTTTATATGTCAATGTGACTGGGCCACGGAACACTGGAGATCTGGTTAAACAGTATTTCTAGGTACATCTGTGAGGGTGGTTCTGGCTGAGATTAACATTTGAATCGGTAGCGTCAGTAAAGCAGATGCCCCCCCAACCCAATGTGTGTGGGCCTTCAGACTCCAACTGAAGTAAGCCACCAGCTTTCTTGGGTCTTCTGATTTCAGACAGCAGATCATGCCATTTTTAAGTCTCTGTAATCACATGAATCAATTCCTCATAATAAATTATATATAGTTGATATTTTATATATAAGATTTAATAATACATTTTATACTATATGTAACCAATAAAATACATTATATGTGCATTATATATTAATGTATTATATTTATTATAATGCATTATGTTTGTTATGTAATAAACTTATTATAATATATAACATAATAAATTTGTTATAATAGGTATATAATAATATAATAAATATCTATAATATAATTTATTATAATAAATGTTAATATATTTTATATTTTACATATACATAAAACCATGTGAGCCAATTCCTTACCAAAATACACACACACACACAGACACACATATTTTTTTATTGGTTCTATTTTTCTAAAGAACCTTGACTAATACAAACATTTTATAGATGAGGAACTATGGCCAGAAAAGTTAACAGAGATAGGAAATGATGAAGTCAGAGTCGAAACCAAGTTTTCTGACTCTAAATCCAGTGCTGTCTTTTTCCATGCCATCTCAATAAAAGATTCCAAAGAGTAATAACTGATAAGCAGAATAAGACACTAAGGACCCTATAGACCAGAATCATGCCCTGTCACCTGAGAGGGGTCAGGTGCCTGCACTAAGTCTAAGCATGATGGTGAGTGCCCTGAAGTGCATCCCAAAAAATTCATGACCCCCCCATACCTTCACCACAACTTGTATTATTACCTAGTCTCTCTAAGACCTTCACAGTGCTTTTTTTAGGAGGGTAGAGTAGGGGGAGCAGGGATCATTCTTGAGAGAGAGGCCATCTGAACCTTCCTTAAGACAGGTGGGATTCTGTAACCCACAAGGATTTGTTACAAGTGTCCAAAGTAAGTAAAACAGATTTCTGCTTTCATTGTCAGAAACATACTTCTAACTAAAACCCTAACATGCAATTTAAATTTTTTCTGCTCTTTTTTCCATCTTTGAGTGTAAAAGAATTTTTATTTGAAATGTCATTTTCAATGAGTCCTCAGCCTTTGCTGTATCAGGCAAAATAGTTCCCTTCATCATTTCTAGAAGCCTTATTTACTAACATTTAATAACATATAACATGCATTGGGCAATTACTATGAGTCAAGAACTACTCTAAGCACATATGTATTAATTCATTATCTATACAAAAACTTTATCAAGCTGACACTATTGTTATCCACATTTTCCACATGAAGAAACTGAGGCACAGTGTCCAAGATCCCATAGCTAGTAAGCAGCAAAGCTGAGATTCAAACCCAGGCATCCCACCCCCACAGTCTGTCTACATTTTCATCACTGCATGGAGCCTAATTTTAACCTTCAAAGCTATGAACGCTCCACAATGTCATATCGGTCATCTTTTTGTTACAGAACCAAGAACTAGACAAATTATTGGAAAGTTATATATTGACTATAACTACAGATAACATCCCCAGATTCTAGGTTATACTCCCCCTATTACATATCCAAATATATTATCTGATCACCTTTCCCAAGTGGGAAAGGAGAAAGGAAGTAAAGAAAGCTGATGGTCTTGGGTAGCAGTTGTATGGGAGAAAGGGAGAAGAGAGATATAAACATGAAGTCTGAGAGAGAATTCTATGATGGAATCTGAGTGCCTAAGACAGCTCATCAAAGCAAAGCCACAGCCATATATAGCACATGCGGGAACTAAGGTATAAAGCCCGGAAGAGTCAGATGATCAGATGAGATGACAGCAGGTGATTTAGACATATACTGGAGACAGGCATTGCTGTGGAAATCTTACATGCTTTTGGTGTATTTGTACAGATAGGACCAGGCCATTTAAAGGAGTCAGAATAAGACAATCACGTTTGAGTAATGCAATTGTATGACTGTCAAAGCTGGTATACACTGTGGAAGTCTGGGAGCATGTATGAAGGTAAATAATAAAAGTATATTGGTAGTAAGGTGAGGGAAACAAAAAGTAAAGGATAAGCAATGCAATTCGGACCATAAAATTCCAAAGGACCAATGATAAAATATATTAAGTAGATAAACTTTATAATAAAATTAATATCTATTATATATAATGTGAAAAATGAAAAAGTAAACACCTTGACTAGATGTAACTCTTATTAGCAGACATATTTTTTTTTGCTATGTAGCTCTTCAATATAATTCAACAAAGTTTTTGATCTTCTAGTACATGAGATTGAGGACAATATTAATTACGAGGGACTCAAATATTAAATTGCAACCCCACAAGGTACTCGCAATCCTCTGTTTTAATAAGACAAGAAAACTGTAGCACCATAAAGAACATTAAGAGAGAAACAGATAGAACAGATAGAAACAGATAGAACATTAAGAGAGAAACAGAATAAGAAAATATTTAGTGGGAGGAGTTGGTATTTGAGATATGCCTACAATCCCCGCAGTTTAAAGAACAGGCAACGGAAGACAAGAAGTGATGGTAGACAGAACTAGCTGACAACCATGGGTGTGAATGAGGTAAGAAACACCATAGGCCTTGGCCACTACTGTGGTCAAATTTGTCAAAGATGACACTAAGATTTTAGGAAACATCTTCCTTAATAAAGTCTCTTACATCCTAAATCGGCACTAAGAGCCTCTTGAGAGAAAGGGCCTCACATTGTTCCTGAGAACCACCTGACCTCAGCATCCTTCGCCATTATCACCACTCAGACTTCAGGAGAGGGGCTGCCAGCCCTGGACACTCTGACTAAAGCTAATTAATAACACTCCTTTCAATCATATCATCACCTAAGGGGTGTTTTGGGTTCTCCATTTTTACCTCCATACTACAGCCGAGATAAAGCTAACACATTTAGAAAGACTTTACTAAAGGCTAGGGAGTTAATAAAAAGGAAATAGCCTTCAAAGATATAATGAATCAGAAACAAGATGTGGTCTAGTCCTTTTCAGCCCATGGAGCACAGCGAGAATTAGGTCCTCGCACCCTTCATGTCTTCCCACATGGTAGACACCATTTTTAAGGTCAGCCGCCCAGGCACCCCACCTAGCAGGTTTCTCAAAGTCAGACCACAACTTTGTGAACAAACAAGCACCGTCAGGTGCTCCCTCTGACAACCCACGTTCAGAATCTCGAGACATTGTTTTTTATCTAACTGATTGACAGGAGATGGGACCTTGCTCTTTACCCTGTAATTCTCAACGATGCAAACACAACCATGCCAACAAATAGCAAATACATCCCACAGACACACACCGAATGCATTAACACATCTATAGAAAGGACATATTCACAAAGATAGGAGAGTTTCCAAAAGAAGCTGATGAACGAAGTCAGAAAATAAAAGAAAGAAAAAAGTAGCAGAAGGGAAATGAGTTCAATTTGGGAAATGTTAGATTTGAGGTGCCAAAAAAACATCAAGGTAGAGAGATACGTACCAAGTAGAGAAATGTTAATCTGGAGTTTATAAGGGAGGTTGACCTGGAGATGCAAAAAATAAAACACGGTGACGTTCTGGGAATATATAAGAAGAAAGTACAGAAAAGAGAGAAATGAGAGGATGACAGTACCCTTGAAATGTCCATACCACACTGAGTGGGGTGGCACAAGAGGAAAGGGGCATTTGGCAAGACAGAGCCAGTGTGACAAAAGGCAGGGAAGAATTGCACTTAAGAAAGAGGAAGTGAGTCACAGTCCAAAATGCTTTAGAAAAAAATGATCAAGGCTATGACAAAGAAAAACCCACTAGATTTGAAATAAAAGAACAAAGCTGCCTTCGGAAAGGCAGAATTTAGTATAGTGATGGGGGAAGGTCAGAATGAGGCTAAAGAGTGATCAGCAAGTGGAGGCAGGGCACCTGTCATTCACTCACGAGGACTGACAGAGGAAGGAAGGAGAGAACCTACTGGCATGGGGACCTCGCCCACTGTGCTCACTGCCATGTCTCCAGCACCAAGACCGGTCCCTGGCATGTAATAGGTACTCAATAAATATTTGTCCATTGAATATTACTTATTCAATGAATGCTGTCATTTGCTTAAATAAGTGAATTGGTGAATGAATTAATACAGTGCTGATATTTGAGGGATATGAGAGAATAATCTTGTTATGCGTGATTCAGGTGAGAATGCTGGCGTTATATTAAGATCTGGTACTGATCTCGGAAGTTAAGCAGGGCCGGGCCTGGTTAGTACTTGGATGGGAGACCACCTAGGAAGACCAGATGCTGTAGGTGTAAAAAATAAAAAATAAGGGATTGTAAACTGACGAGGTCCTTGCAATCTGTGAGGTCAACCAAAGGTTGCCTCGCCTAAAAAAAAAAATCCGGTACTGAACATGCCCAATCTCATCTGATTTCTGAAGCTAAGCAGGGTCAGGCCTGGTTAGTACTTGGATGGGAGACCACCTTGGAACATCAGGTGCTGTAGGCATTAAAAATAGATAAATAAAGACTAGACAACAGTAATTTTAAAAAAAAAAAAGATCTGGTTACAAGATAAAAGCTATAAGTACAGTTCACATCATTGAACTTAGTGTGGGTAGAAAATGAAGGTCCTGCCTAGAGGCTGAAGTTAGTCTTTCTGACAGTAATCTGAGGAAAGAGAGAATTTTTAAGGCCAAATAATAGAACTTGGCAGGGGGAGGGGGAACCCTGACTGTCTGCAGAGTAGAAGTCCCTCTCTGCCTTGACCATAAAAGCACCAAGAGATACTGACAGGAGCTCTTGAGGGGTGGGCTGTTAAGAAGGGACTCCCCACATGAGGGAGAGGGTCAGTGGGGAGCAAGAAATTAAGGAAGCCAATTCAGTTCCCACACGATTGTGAAAACCCTCTGGGACTAGAGGTCACTCGTCTCAGGCTGTTACCGGTTCTTGTATTGTGTATTAAATCCCTTTGTTCTGCCCACATTGGAACTTTGGAAAGTTCCAATGTGGGTATGGAATTGGGATAAGGGTTCAGCCAGCCCTGGAGGATGCGAGGATGTCCAGCACTGTGGGAGCATCAGGAGCAGAAATAAGAGCGGATATGTGATTGGGAGAAACCACCAAGATGCCTTGAAGGTTCAAGGGTGTGTTTTATTAGATGACATGGTAGTCCCTTACAGGGAATCTAGGACTGAATTTTTCTTTTCCTGTTATCTCTTGTTTTGTTTTTGTTTGATTCTGATAAAAGAGTACAGAGCAGTATGAGGTCTATAGGGAGAAAACTGGCAGGAAGCAACAGAAAGAAGGTACAGTTCTAAGGATTTATTTAATGTGATTAAACAAAGCTCTGGAGGGAAGGAGTGGCCATGAGATCCAAAGGTTAGCTAGAGAGGTTCATTTTTACAAAGTGGTATAAAAAAAGGTCGAGAGTAAAAAGACAGAAAGCTGTTCATTGCAGCATTATTTACAATAGCCAAGATATTGAAGCAACGTAGGTGTCCATCAATAGATGAACAAAAATAAGATGTGGTATATACATACAATGGAATATTACACAGCAATAAAAATAGAATGTGACAGCATGAGTGGACATAGAAGGTATTATGCTAAGTGAAATAAGTCAGAAAGAGAAAGACAAATACTGCACGATTCGACTTACATGCAGAATCTAAAACAAACAAAACAAAAACAGATTCACAGAAACAGAGACCAAAGAGATGGTTGCCAGGGGGAGGAGGATGGAAGGATGGGAGAAGAAGGTGAAGGGGAATATAGTTAATAATATTGTGATGGATTTGCACAGTGACAGATGATTACTAGAACTAGTGAGGTGATCACATCATAAGGTATAAAAATGTCAAATTATATTAAACACCTGAAACTAATTTAACCTACATACCAACTATACTTAAATTTAAAAAAGAAAGCATATGGAAGATACGCCAGTGAGGCTTACCTGGAAGTTAGGGGGCAGTCAGCTAGAAGACGTATGGAAAACAGAAGATTGGGCCAGCTGCTGCGAAGAGGCCACCAGAGAGCCACCAGTGGATAAGAGGGTTTCTGAAATCTTCAGGGGCTAGATCACTTGAATTTCCAGAAATTCTAATCAATGCGACTTAATAATATCTACAGCAATACGTGGCAACCTGGAAAGGTTTATTGCAGTTGGAGATGCAGTCCCACACTTGAGCCAAGGTCAGCTCACCATAACGGATCCACCACATATCGAGTCATAACAATGGGTAAACTCACACTTCACGGCCAAATCATCTCACAATGGGTTCTAAAGATAGGTTCTAATCAAAGGAATCACAATTAATCCACCCTGCTTATTTTCCTTTAAATGGAGCCAAGTTGTACTGTTTCATATCAAGAGGCTTAAGGTCTTCCAGATGGAAGAAATCTAGTCCAACTCCTTACCTATTATGACTTTATTTTTAGAAATCCACAGCAGAAACTATCAGCACACCCTGGCATCCATGTGCTCCTCTCCATTCTCGGCTTCCTTTGCAGTACGCCTGAGGCCACGTGGCTGAGCTCCGACCAATGGGAAGTTGGTGGACCTGATCTAAGTCACTCCCAGGCCTGGCCCTACCTTGGATGGAAGAAGACCCGCCAACCTGCATCACATTAGACTCTGCTTGAGAGGTAAATAATCTTCCATTATGTTATTCACTGACAATTGTGGATTTGTCCCTTTCAGCAGCAAGCATTCATTGATTTTCAAGCCTTCTTTTAATAACCTAGCAACTCAAAGTCACCAATCGTGCTAGACAAAAGGATGGAGATTATTATTGCCCACAGATCCAAAAGATTAAAATATATACATACAAGCAGTCATAAAGCTCATATTTATAATGTAGTAGCATCTTACTTATCTAAAGGTTATAATTTGAGATATAACTTATAAAGGCCAAAGCCTCTCCATGAGAACCAGGAAATAAGCCATAGTGGTCTTAAAACAACCCAGCCTGAGAGCAAAATGAAGCTTTAGAGCTTCACTCACTAGTTAGCCTCGCAGGTTCTATTTATTACTCAAGTTTTCTTGGAGTGAATAAACCATTCTTGGAAATCTGGTTTGTTATTTCACATCAGACAAGAAATAGGAAATTGGAATCAATAAGGAGTGGTGCTAGAGGTTGCACACCACAACCTCCTGCGAGCGAAGAAGAGATCAGAACTCTAAAAGGCAACACACCCAAAAGCAGAGTACAGAGCCTGCATCTTACAAAGGATGATTGAGCCCCACTACTCCGAAGAGTCCTGAAGACACCACTGGGGGAGCAGGGCCCACAACTGATAAAAATGACTCGCTGTCTTCAATTAGCCTTCGTAAGCTTCAAAAGAAGGTAGGACTGTGTATAAGAAGTCTCTGGTTACTCCATGATTATTCAAAACAGTTTCAGTGTTTAAAGGCATACACTTGTTTGTTTGAAAAAACTAATTTGTGAGGGCCACCTCATTTCCCTAGGGTGTCACATAATGATGCTGAAAAATATGAGACATTGCCATTCACCTACTGTTTGACTGAGAACAGGTGGTTTTCCCCAAACCAACCGAGGTGCATATAACCGCATGAAGAAACCAGAATTTTATAAGCAAAAGCAAGGTCCAAACATCATGTTATGTAGAAAGGACCCAGGAGGTCATTCACTCCAAACCTCTGGCAGAAAAGTTAGGTGGCCAGGGGTCACCCAATCATCTCACTGCAGAGGTGTAGAGCCCATGTCCCCTGTTCTTGAGCTAGGGTATTACCACCACATCACAATTCTCTTTCTCTGGACAGACTCACAACAGCGCCATCCTTCCCCAGGCCTCCTTTCATTCACTGCCCAGCTCACTCACCTGCAGAAAGCAGTGTCCAACCGGGGCATGCTCCGCAAGGGTGGCGTTGTACACCTGCCTCTGGAAGATGGGCTCGTTGTCATTCATGTCGTCCACGGTGATGCTCACTAGGCAGGTGGCAGATAGCGGGGGCTCTCCTAGGTCTTGGGCCACCACTCTCAGTTCTACCATCTCCTGGACCTCTCGGTCCAGCCTCCGGGTGGTGCTGATCAGGCCCCTTTCGGGATCAATAGTGAAGGACGGTCCGCACTCCGCTGCGGTCCTCAGAGCCTCCAGGCTGCAGCGAGTAGGAAGGTGGACCAGCTTGTACCGCAGTCGGGCGTGCCTGGTGCCAGCCTCATCTGCATCGGAGGCGCTGACCCACAGGACCGCGGTGCCAGGGGCCGCGGCCTCAGACACTGAGGCCTGGTAATGCTCCTGGCTGAAGAGAGGCGGCTGGTCGTTGAGGTCAGCAATCCGGAGCAGCAGGGTTTCCTCTGTGCTCAGCGGCGGGGATCCCGCATCCGTGGCCACCAGGCGCAAATCATACAGGTCGCGGGTCTCCCTGTCCAAGGGCCCCTCGACACAAAGAAAAAATACCCCCGGGGAACCGCCAGGCCGCAGTGCGAAGGCTCCCTCAGCTCCCTCCAAGGACAGCGAAATGGTCCTGCCTTCGAGTCCCAAACCAAGCTCCCCGAGTGCCTCCTCTTCCTTCTCCAAGTCACCGTCAGCGTCGGACACCGAGACTCGAGCCACGTAGTCGCCGGGTCGGGCGCCCTCGGAGACGCACGCGGCACCCTCCTCGGTTAGGAAGAGCAGGTGAATGGCAGGCCGGTTGTCATTCACGTCCAGCACAGCGATGGACACGCGCACAGTGGCAACCTCAGGCTCGGCACCTCCGTCGCGGGCCTCGACCACCAGCTGGTGCCAGGCCTGCACTTCGCGGTCCAGCGGCCTCTGCACCCGCACCACTCCGCTCAGCTCCTCCACGGCGAAGTAGGCCGCGTCCCCCAGTGCCTCGCTGCTGCTACCTGCCCCAGGAGTCTGCCGGGCGCGGATGCGGTAGCGCACGTGGCCGTTAGGCCCTAGGTCACGGTCGGCGGCGCGCACGCGACAGACCTCCGTGCCTGGCGGAGCATCCTCGCGCACGGCCGCGCGGTACTCGCCCTGCTCAAATACCGGCGGGTTGTCATTCTCATCCAGCACCCGCAGCTCCACACGCAGGTGGCCTGTGCGCCTCGGGCGGCCGCCGTCCCAAGCCTCGATCTGCAGTTCGTGTGCCGCCGCTGCCTCTCGGTCCAAGCGCCGCAGCAGCACCAGGTCTAGGGGCTCCAGGGGTGATGAGGAGAGCAGTGACGGTGACCCTGGTGACCCTAGGGTCCCATAGTGCAACTGGAAGAAGGGTCCTGCGGGGTCCTCGGGAAGGTCAGACGGTTGCAGCAGGGTGTAGCCCTGCGTGCTAAACAACCCGGCGTCGGGGTCATGGGCGCCCGGCAGGCGGAACGACGTACCTGGAGGGCTGAGCTCGGAGACTTCAAGTTGCAGAGAGTCGCGGGGAAAGCGGGGCGAGTGGTCGTTGACGTCGTTGACGCGGATTTCCACCTGCACCACCGCGCCCAGCAGCGTGGCGGCCACGAAGCTGTAGTGGTCCCGTAGCTCGCGGTCCAGACGCCGCGCCGTGCGGATGATGCCGGTGTCCGGATGCACGTGGAAGTCGTCCAGCAGCGGGGAGTCATCCGAATCTTCGGACAGAAAGAAGCCGCCCCCCTCCTGTTGCTGCGCAACCGGCAGCCCGGCGCGGATGTCGCCGACTAGAGTGTCCGGAGGAAGTCCCTCGTCCACGGAAAGGGTGAGGTTGAACACCTGGGCAGATGTGCCCGAGGCCGCCCACAGCCACACGTGCATAAAGAGCCGGAGCAGGAAGCGCTGCGCCCTGGCGCCGCCGCCACCGCCCAGACGCCGGCGGGTTGACCCTCTCCTCCTGGGTAGCAGGAGACGCTTCCCGGAGGGATCGCCCGGTTGCTGAAGCCCTTCGCCCATCCTCCGCGCAGAAGGGCTCATTGCTATGCCAGCTCCTTGAGTAGGCTCCCGGGTAACTGCCAGCTTGGGGCGGGATGGCAGAAAAATCCAGGAGCCTCTTCAGTGTCTCAGCCAAAGAAGAAAAGACTTTGTTTGGCAAACAAACCCACAGACTCAGGAGTTCTCGAGGTTACATCTGCAACTGGTGAAAAGGTCCTCTGCCTGCAGCTCACGCAGACCGGGACGCTCTGGCTGCCTCTGCCTCTGCGGCCACCTCTTCAGCCCCCGGATTTCTTTAAACGAATCTCATCTTTTTCTCTCTCTTTTTATTCCTTTTACATCTGTTCCTTGTTCTGCTCAGCTGATTGTTTTTCCCTGGTAAAATCAGGTGCATTATTTCTTTTGCCAAAAAGCATGAAATTATTTAAAGTGCGCACACACAAGGAGAGAATGAGGGTCGGCCTAGGAAAGGGGGTGGAGTAAGGGCGGAGAGGCCGAGAGTGAGGGCACCAGTCCGGAGCGAGGGAGGGGGAAAAGGAGACAGAGAGAGAGCGGAGGCTCTGGCTGCAGCAACGTCGGCTGCGGGGGGCGGCAGCTCCCCACAGCATCTCGGGGCACGCAGGACGCGCGGCTCCTGCTGCGACCCAGCCCCCACCCCCCACCCCCGCCCCCTCCCCTCCGGTCTCCTCCCTGCCGTGTGACGCGGCGCACGCGAAGGCAAGTTCCAACCTGCGAGTCGCCGCTCTGCAGCAGGGTGCGTTTGCAGCTGGGCCGGGGACGGAGGAGAGGGATGCAAAAGAGAAAGGACCCGGAGATTCGGGCGGTGAGGCGGGTGTGGGATGCGCAGGCGGGGGCGTCCGCCCTGGCTTTGCGTACAGTGGCGATGGTGGGGGGAAGGGAGCAGCCTCTCAACGCCCTCTTTCTTCATCCCCTTGACCGTCCCTTAAGCAGGCCAGACGCTTGGCTCAGGCTGAGCAGAGAGGGTGGGGGTTATAATCACTTTAGGGAGCCAAACTCGTGTTCTTCATTTGGCGAGAGACTCGTCCCCAGCGAAAGGATAGATGGAGTCAAAAGCCTATGCACAGCTGGGGCCAAGATAACTGCAAAGGGTGGAAGGCGGAACTTGGAAAAACCTTCGAGAAACCCCGACAAATCTGTGACACACATGGTGCAAACCACACTTTATTATGCCGCGTTACTGCTCAGGGACACGTGAGCGTCTTGTCACTCCCCTCTGTCACCAGGAATGACGACAATAGATTTGGTTTGCGAGCACTTTTCATACATTCAGCGCCAGCACGACACTGCCAGGATGTGTTAAGATGC
This sequence comes from Pteropus medius, assembly GCF_902729225.1. Lineage (NCBI taxonomy): Eukaryota > Metazoa > Chordata > Mammalia > Chiroptera > Pteropodidae > Pteropus > Pteropus medius. The sequence continues at coordinate 4,883,284 of NW_024346667.1, read as the reverse complement.
TGATTTACGGGCAGGAAGACCGGATGACTGAGGCTCGACCACCTACCTCCCCGCGCTCCACCATCGCCTGTGAGCAACGAAGTTCGCAGGCAGACATTCATACCACTTTCAAAATAGCTTGTGTATGAGCCCAAGAAAAATGCCAATAAATTGTCATAGTCACAGGTTTCCCCTCAATTATCCATAATAATTGGTAGAAATTGATAAATGGACTCTATTTAATAAAGAATGTCGGAGGAAGGACACTGTGCCCTCTTTAAGAACAGCCGGCCATATTTAGCATATGGCCTCTGCAATTTTGCACTTAGGCTGAAGGGAAAAATTAATTTTCTAGATACTGTAACTCTCTTTAGGGAGGACCAGAAGCCCGGCATAGTGGTTCGTTGTGGCAAGATGCTTAACATACAGTGACTTATATATAATTGCTACTCTATACCCCGACCCTACCATTCACAAAATAATAATAAAACAATTTGTTTTATAGCGGGTATGTTGCACGTAAATGGAGACATTATTACAATAAATTCAGCTTCCTTTCACCAGTGAAGTCTCCTTACCATTAAGGAGATAGAGTCTTTAGAGTCTTCTTTTACCTTGACCTCTGCAAGCTCACCCTAACTAGTTCCCCTGCCTCCACTCTTGCTCTTTTAGAAGTAATTCTCAACTGCATCTGGACAGAAGTTTTTAAAGCTAATTTAAATCATGTCACTCTCTGCTTAGAACTTGCTGATGTATTTCCATTACACTTGGATTATAATTCAGACTCCTTCCAAAAGTACAACACCTAACAGAGTCCTATTCACTTTTCTGACTTCATCTCATATCATCACTCTGGATCCAGCTGTACTGCCTCCTTTCTGATTCTGGTACCTATTATGGACCAAATGTTCATATCTACCCCAGAATTCATATGCTGAAATTTTACCCCCCAATGTGATGGTATTAAGAGGTCAAGTCTTTGGGAGATGACTAGGATTACATGAGGTCCTGGAATTACTGCCCTTATAAGAGACATGAGACTTAACCAATGTCACCCAATAAATTTAATTTAAAAAAAAAAGGAGAGCTTGCTGCTCTCTGCTCTCCACCACATGAAATACAAGAAGTCAGCAAGCAGTCTGCAGCCAGGAAGAGGGCCCTCACCAGAACCTGATCATGCTGTTACTCTGGCCTCCAGCTTCCAGCCTCCAAAACTGTGAGAAATAAGTTTTTGTTGTTTATAAGCCACCCAGTCTATGGTGCTCTCTTATAGCAGCTGAGTGGACTAAGACTGTATAAGTTTGAATTGTTAGAACCTTTCTGAACCTTTCAGGCACAGAAAGGTTCTAACAATTCAAGTTATTTCTTCTGCTTTACAAAGATTTGGCTCTTTCTCATTCAAGTCTTAACTCCAATACCAACTGTTTACAGACCTTCCTTGACCACCCTAGCTCAGATAGCTTCTCCACCATAAGCTGTCTTCATATTATAATTAAATCACAGCACTTATCACTACCTGGAAGTAGCTTGTATTATTCATTTGCTTATTAGACTATTGTGATCTCAACCCTCTTTACCACCGTAAGCACTGGAACAGCATCTGGAACAGCATGTACCACATAATGGGTCTCTATCCCAGCATCTGGAACAGCATGTACCACATAATGGGTCTCTATTTACTAAAAGTGTGTTGGATGACTGGATGGATGGCTGGTTGAACTAATGGGAAGATGAAGGATAACTCTGTTAAAGGAGGGGTTTGAAGCCATAACTCAGAATTAATTGGCCATGAGAACCTTTACTGTGATGAACTGAATCTTCAAAATTTACTCATTTTAATCATTTGCTGGGGCTTCGTGAACTTATTTTTGAAATTTTCAACTTATTTTGCAAACTTTACTGTTATCAAATATTGATGTGAATCTAAAAATAAAGGAAAAGCAGCTGGTTTTTCTGCATCTTTCATTGACACACTCTTTGTAAAAAGTGGTTTAGTTTAGAAACAAATGGAAAATCAGGAACTTCAAACATCTGTTTACCAATTCATTTTCAGGCTTTATATTTCTAGTACGTACAATTCAAGGTCTCCCACCCATTTCACAATACCCTTCATTGACTGTCCTGAGCAGCATTCTAGAATTGAGAATTCAATTTAGTTGAGTAAAAGAAATAAGAGCATTTCTTAAATATGCAAAAATAATAATAATTTTAATAGCACAGAAGCCAACAGCCTGCCAGAAATGAGTTAAAGTCTGATTCTCTTGAGAGAAACATCATGATGTAACTGGCCAGAATTTGGGCTTCGAAATGGGCAATCCTGGTTCTGCTCTATAACTTTGGGCAAATTATTTCAACCTTGTTAAGCCTCAGTTTCCTCCTCTCTAAATTGGGGATTATATATCTAACTTATAGGAATGTTATGAGCTTTAAATGAGACAGTGCATGCGAACTAGCACAAAGAAAGCATTCAGTAAATATTATGTCCCTTGCCCTCTGTTTGTGTGATGAAATATTTTGGGGGGTGAAGCGTTTTGGGATTCTCAGTAATATCAAACTCTGACTTCTTAGCAACCCCTGAATGTGTGGAGAGGGAAGATGTAAAACTCCCAGTATCATGAAGCGACACTATCAAAAGGAAAAAGGCCCAGAGCAGATCTTCACCTGGCGTGATATAGTTTATGTAGTGTAGGAAGTCCATTGTCAAAAACATTTTCTCCCAGACTGTAGATAGTCCTTAGCTTTGTAATAGTTAACTTAAATAATCTAAGTAGTTACTAAGTTCTCAAAGCAGTATTCAAAGCATCTCACATCAACCTTTTAGGAAAGTAATTATAATTATTACCCCCATCTTACAGATGAAGAACTGAGGTTCACGGACATGGCAAGTAACTTGAACAAGTCATGTAGGTGTAAACGGCGGAATTGGAATCTGAACCCAAACAGTTTTGCTCCCATGCCCATGGTCTTCTGAGCTCTTCACTGTTCATTTATCGTCTCCGTGACTTTCTGCTTAAAGCAGATTGTTCAGCTTCTGAATTCTCATTGAAATCAGTACAATGTGATAGTAACGGTCTGAGAAAGACCTGGGAGAACTACAGAAAAAAGAACTTCAGACAGCGTGTTTGTGTGAATAGAGGGCGCAGAACAGCCACACAGAACTAATCCCCTGCAGATGCTGAAGGACAACTGTAGCTAAGTTTTAGGGGAATTAAAAGTCATATGCAGATGGGCGAGAGTCTGCATCCCTAACACCCATGTCATTCAAGGGCCAATTGTATCATTTCCTCTGATTCTTTGAGAAGATGGAGAAAAACCTTATACTGATATTTCGTCATATGGTTGGAGAAAATATAATAGCTTATCATTACATAGATTTAGATATCTTATATTGAACTATACTTTTCTAAGCTTGTAGAAGCCTGAAGTGGAAGAGTTACATATACTAAAGCGGTCCCTGCATTTAAAGATGATAGCATAAGCAGGTCTGACACGGACACCTCAGCAAAAGTAATTCCTGCCCGATTTCCCCCAAGTCCGCTTCTCTCTCCTAAACTGCTTATTCTCCTTTCCAATAATTGGTAAGGCAGACCGACTTCTCCCCGCTCCCTCCCCCAGACTCCAGATGGCCTACAAAGGCCAATCGAACCTGCTCAAGCATATAGACTTAAAGATTTGGCTTCTCTAACTGTCTTTGGCGCACACACACACACATGCACACACACCACCACCACCACCATCTTGTTTCCCTGAAAGTCTTTCTTTAGATGAAATAATCCCAGCTCCTTATTTCCCCAACTCTTTAATCATTTTGTTTCTCTTCTCTGAACTCTTTCCAATTTCCCTATAGATTGTTTGAGATGTGGAAACCAAAACCACACACCATTTTCTAACAGGGTCTAGGCATTGCCAAACTTAGGGAAACAGACTTACCTCAATCAGAAATCAAAGCCAAGTCCAACAGGTTCTTATCAAGTGGATGTCGGAACAGGTGTGACACATCCATTTCGATAAAGTAACACCTTCGGAGGAGATAATTATTCAGTGTGCAAAGGAAATTTACTTGCTTTCACTCAAAGAGATTTTTAGAATACTCATGTATTTGTACAAGATAGCATGAAGGAAAGATAGGTATCATTTAATCCTGCCCACATTTTTCTAGGTGTAATTGCTCTTTGTGTGAAGTAAAGGAAGTCAATCCGTTTCCTGGGACAAGGCAAAGTTCACTGAAATACATATATATAATATATGTTATAATAATTCCAGGCCACAGAAAGCAAAGGAAATACCCAGGACCCTGCCAATCCCACAAATATTCAGTGAGAAAAACACCTGGATTCCCCCCAAGCCACAGCTGCAGTTGGAAAATGCCTGGATCCCATTGAATCAAGGCAGTCAGGGAAAAGAGCCACATCCGGCCCAGTGTGTCTCCTGACTACGACAGGCACACATGAATCCTATTTGATCAAGACACAGTTATTTTGGAAATAAATGGATCCTGCTGGATTGAAGCACAGTTCCCGATTAGCACACGCAGATGGGGAGGTACTGGATATAGATATTATCTATGAGAAACTCCTTAATACACAGACATTTGGGAAGAAAACTTATGCCACAGATTTTTGGCCCTGTCACTATCTCGGTTTTCTCATGGAACATATGTGGATCTGGCAGCACTGCTCCTTGATTAAGTTTCCTGGATCACATGGGACCTGAGTTTTTTCCCCAATTCTTTAGATTTAGCAGTGTGTACATAAAGAGAAATGCAAGATTGAATGTCAGCCTTGTTTTTCTTTAGTGTGATCAACAACACAGTAGCATAATCATAATAGGAATGTGCTAGGCCTTTCTGAACACATGTGAATTGAGGGAAAAACCATTATCTCCATCATCATAATTTACATTTTCCACATATTTCCATTTTTTGATAAAAACTTCTTTTGCATCGAATAAGTTTTTACACGTTTTCCAAATATTGTTTCAGCAATCCATGACACAAATACCACCACTGGCCCTAAAACTAACCTGGATATTAGGCAGATATTTGCACAAATTAATCAATGAATTTACCTACTTTAAGGCACATAGAGGTTTCTTATAAAAGCTATTAAAATTTTAAGGACTGAGTCAGCACTTAATACTTTTACAGATGTTTTTAGACTGCAGAGAGAACTTGTCCTTTGAGAAATCACAGACTTAGAGTTTGAGGGCTCTAGAATCCGGAGGTCTCGGGAGAGCCCCTTCCACCCAGTGACTTCCCCCAGAAAATAGATTACCATCCCTGGAGAGGCTGTGGTAGCAACTGCTTCCTGAATTCAGGTGCCCCTCAACTTTCCTCTGGTTTACTGCCAATTCCTATTTCCCATAACTATTTGTATGCAGTGCAAAAAAGAGAGAAATAGAGGAATGAAATTCCAGAAGCTCTTGGCCTGGCAAGATGCATTCAATTAATAAACCATAGTCTTGCAAGAAAGCAGGCCTAAGTCCCACGGTCAACATCCATCCCAGCCATTGCATGCTGAGTGTTTTCGCCATCATACTGAACTCCGGGATATCTACCAGAAGGAACATTACTGCATTTGCAGGAGCTTCTCTTCAAACACAGCTTCCTGTGTCTGCAGATGGTTTTTTATTTTTTTTTCCTCTGCTTTCATGGGCCTTTATGTTGGACACTTTACTTTATTTATAAATCCAGCTTCTGAGTTTTTGCTGTGCGCTTCATCTTCAAGAGCTGCTTTGAAGGCGTTCAACCTCTCTTCTCCTGTGTTTTTATCCTCAGCCCACCTGCTTCACCTACGGGCTTTATCTGCTGTTCTTTGCTTCTTTTAAGCCCTGGTCTCTAATCTAGGCAGAAAGGTCAAGCTTAAAAATAACAGCCATAAAAGATGTGGTTTAGAGGAGATGCTTTAAAGACCCAAATGATAAAGCTCTTCAGGGGAGAGAGATGAATGTTAAATTCTGGAAACAACCACGGGCAGTCAGAGAGGCAATTGCTCATTTTTGAGCAGGTGTGTAGCATGGCCCATGAGGAAAAAGGCAGAGCTGAACAAGGCCATGGAGTGGAAACAGACGCCAATCCTTGAATTTTGCAGGTGCCCAGTCACCCCATCCTAACCCTATAAGCATGTCACTCTCCCTTCCTCCTGCGGTAGGACTCCACCAGACAGTCCTCATACTAATCTCCAGAACCTATGAATGTGTTATCTTACGTAATCCAGGTGGGCCCAGCGTAATCACAAAGGTCCTCATAAATGAAAGGAGAAGGCAGGAGAGTCAGAGTCAGAGAAGGAAATGGGACAATGGAAGCTGGAGTCAGAGAAGGAGATGGGACAATGGAAGCTGAGGTCCGGGTACAGGGGCCATGAGGGAGAGAGTTCAGGCAGCCTCCAGAAGCTGGAAAAGACAAGGAGATGAATCCTCCTCAGGGCACCCAGAAGGAACAGAGCCCTGCCAACACCTTGATTTTAGTGGAATGAGACACGTGTCAGACTTCTAACCTCCAGAACTGTAAAATAATACATATGTGTTGTTTTCAGGCCACTAGTTCCTGGTAATTAGTTATAGCAGCAATAAGAAACTAAAACATCCCTGACAATGCCAAAGCCAGTTTGTCCTCTTCCTTGCATTGTCCATAATAAATAGCTGCTTTTCCAAACCTTCTGTTATCTCTCAAACATCTAAATTCTCTTTGAAAAGAAGGTGGAAGTTACCACAGCACTGGTTTTGCTCCCAGCCTACAGTATCTCAAGGGATTAGTTCCAGGTGGTAATTTAGGAAGATTCATTTCAGAGAATGTGTTTCTTACAATGTCAAGGTGAGTTTTTGTTCACTGATTTAAATGCATGCTCCAAAAATCTTATCTTTTTATAAAACGTTTTAGAAAAACATCTGTGACAACAACAAAAAGCTCCCATTTAAAAGGTCAAAGAATACTGTGCAAAGAAAACACAATCACAAGTGTTAAAACCTTAACTAGATGTGCATTTGGGATACAGCTGAGAGGTAGCCACAATTTATCTGAGGAAGACAACGGAGTCGTTGTGAACAGGGGTTAAGAACACGAACTTTACTTTTAAATTAAAGCGCTTGGACCAGTAGCCGGAAAACTGGGTTCTCGTTATATCGTGGAGGGAAATAAATCCTGACTGTGGGAACGATCTCAGCATTATATAATGAGACATGAAATCTACTCAATGGCGGGGGCAGGGGGGCAAGGTTGTCACTGACCCATGAGATGGGAAACCTGCTGATGCACACACTAAGAATCTGTTTCTTTTCATCTCCTCATACTCAATTCTAAATGCAGTAGTTTTCAAACTTTTCTAATCCACTCTGAGATATACGCTTTATTTCATAAGCCACTGCGCGCACGTACACACAATGCAGCTGGAACAATAGTTTCATGACACCTTCTGTACCCTTACAATACTAGATGTACTTTAATATTTCCTAATTTTTACTGTTACTTTTTATTGTTATTCTGTTTTTTAATGCTGGCCAGGACTTACTAAGTGTCAGGACCCACAGCTTAACAAGTATTTTAGTACTACTTACCACGACAGTAGATTTTTCTTACCAATTAATACTAAATGGTTTTTCCATTGGCACCCAGTAACTTCATATAAAATCGTAGTTTGGAACTGACTACCTTTAAGGTCTCTTCCAAGTTTGTGATTTCATGGTTTTTTTCTCGAGGAACATTGTTTTATCCAAAGTTTCTTTTTAATAGCATGAAGCAAGGACTGACAACTTGGAACCTTCCCGCTTGCAAATTTGTTTAATAAATAAAGGGGTTTGCTAAGATAATTCTGACATTTCTTGTTCTTCCACGATTAATTCCTAATCAAAATCAAAATAAATTATTGAAAATACTGTCACATTTTTCTGCCACATTGGCATTGGTATTTGCGAACTTTGATTTCAGGAATTTAGGGAGGTAAAGTCACTCTTCAGGGACAATGCATTGTGAGTCACTCCGCAGAAGTGTTTTGATTTATGATCCTAGCCAGCATCACCTTGAAAATCCCCTCCTCTCCCCATCACTAAGCTTGCTCCAGGCAGGTAATGCTAGCATCCTAAGGCTCAGAGAAATCTGCTCACCTTCACTTTGTTTTCAATAATTATATTTCGCAACACACTGCTCAGGTTCTTGCCTATGAAACAGGAGTGACACTAAACTCTCAGGGCCGAGGAATAGTTAATAAACTGTGCCAACCCCACAGAAATGCAAAACAATAGCAATCACTCATCAGTTTGCTAAGAGGTGACAGATTCCAATTTCCCATTTTCCAGAGACATTCTCCTCATTACTAAGCAACCTCAGACCAGTTAACTCGCCCGAGATCTATAGCTCGCTGTGGTGATCTCATCAGTCTGCGTCCCTGATGGGGACTCAAGCAGGTGGTGCAGAAAGCAGTGAGCTGACATATGGAGACATATTGTCTCAAAAGGCTGATCCACCAGGCCAGCTAATTTCCCTTCTATTTTGAGAAGAGCAATTATTTTAAATTGCCATAATCAAAATTACTTTGCTCTTGCCCCCAAATATAGCAAGTCAATAAACTATAATGTAAATGAGTATCTCCAGCTACTTTGATTTTTAAAAAATTAAAGACTTTTTTTTTAAAGGAGAAGCAGAGCCCATACTGTTTCATTTAGAATGGAGGCTGGATCACAGTTCACAGCTTTACGATATGAAGCTGGTATGTATAAAGCATACTAATTTGGAAGCCCTTGACTATAAAGCAAAAATACTTTGTAATTCTGTTTTTAAGTCCCATCAAATTCTGTTGAAAAGCTTTTTGTTTGGGGAAATAGGACATGGTCTCTTTTACGGAAAGTTATAGAAGAAGGACAAAAAAAAGGATGCTGGAAAGTCAATGTTGGATATAAGACGGCTGCTGGGAAGATACCAAGAAATCTCTGCCTATGTGAAACATTTACTTAAAGAGAGCAGTAAAATAGGAAAATGCCGGTCTTGAAACCAGAAAAAACTGACCTGCCCAATCGTTCTGGAAGTAGCATTTAGGCTGATCCAATCAAATAGTACTCCATTCGAAATGTGGCTTATAAGAAGAAATGCATTCAGAATTTCAAATAAGGATTTTGAAGGGAAATTTTAATATCTATATTTAGATTAGGCAGCTCTGAAAGGAGATAGGGTGTTGATTCATGGGGCTGAGAAAACTTATGAGCAGAACTTAGGAACATCGAGGACACATTGTCGGAGGGGGACTTTCACCTCCAGTTTGGACTGAAGATCCAGAACCTTCCTGAGCCATAATTTGGACTCAAGATCTTAGAAGTCTGTATCTATTCAATTTTGGAAAGTGTTATACTTAACTTGGATTATTTGATTGATAGCAGTTAAAGACATAGCAGTTAGAGACAGAAAAGTAATTAAAATTTATCTAAATCTAAATGAATCTAAGCTTCTTTAAAGCAGACAGAGGCAAAAAACAATAAGAATAATGTCTCAAGGTAGAAAAAATACATAATTGTCTTCTATATTATTGGACGAATAAATTACTACATGGTAAATTATCTTAACCTCCTTTTCTTCAAATGTGGGTAAAAATCGGTTTACCTCACTTCTTGCAGAGGGTCTCTAAATATATTAAATCCATTCTTGATGGCCTTTTGGTTTCTTCCAGCAATCTTTAAACCAACATAAAGAGAAGTTTAAATCATCGAACTCTGCTTTTTATTTCTGATGATTTATCTAACATGACTCTTCCGTTATTAAGACAAACAAGTTGCCTGTCTTTGGGGATCCATCTACTCCTACACAAGCAGATTATTGGGGTATATTAGACTACCACAGCGGGGCATGACAGCCAAACTTCTCCAGCTGGCATTCCAGAAAGCAATGGTCCAGACCAGTTAAATATAACGCTTTAGGAATTCAAGGAAGAATCTGGTAGGACAAAATCCCTTCCCCCGAAAGAACTCACAGTCTAGTCAGGGAAGCACATGACTAAAAACTTAATTACATTCCAAGATAAATAACGCTACAACTTGTTGTGAAGAAAACCCTTGTAGAACTCAGAAGACAGCTTCACTGTCATTCAGGGCCAATTTGGCCTCTCAGCAACCACCTTAACATCCTTGGCCCTTGATCCTTCTGAGGCTTCAGCCCCCTCCACAAAAAAAATTTTTTTTTTAAGCTGTCAGAGCAAGGACACTTTGTTTTGGATTTCTCCCCTCCCCTCCCATCCCCTACTTCTGGAATATTCCATTGCTCAAGTACCCATTCCTTTCTTTTTGGATTAAGCCAAGCACCTTTTTCCTTTTATTTGGTCTTCCTCGAGATGCTAGCTGCCACTAGTAACCCTCCTCTCAGTCTGTATCACATCATCACCACTTTTTTTCCTTCTGTAGCACTTACCACTTTCTGAAATTAACTCCTTTATTTAGTTATTTGTTTACAGTCTGCCCTTCCTCTGAAATGCAAGATCTTGTGTATTTTATTTATTTCTCTATCCCCAGGGCCCATGACAGTATTGAATAAACTTATGAATTAATGCAGGTTGACATCATTTCAAATCTATAGGTTCCAACCTCAGTTGGGTCCCCACAGCTGTTCAACAAACCCTCAAATCAATAACTCTTACTCGTTGGGTCATAAGAGCATGTCCCCTATTCACATCCACACATGATCTTCCCCCACCCCATGAGAGCAATCATTGTCGGATGGATGTGTTCATGACTTTTATACAATTTAGAAAATATTAGTTGCAATACAGAGAATTTTTTATTACCAAAGTGATTATTATTTGGGGGACAAACTGTCTCCACTATTGAGACCCCTACACTTGCCCGCTCTCAAGGCTTCAGCTTTCTGCCTAGACCCCATGGTGCCCCAAACCAGGACTTTAAGATCACACACTCTCTCTCTGAAATGCTAATTTCTCATTTTCAAAAGAAGGCTTGGCTTCTCCAACTGATGTTTTACAGCCACCAGACCCTCAACCCAATATATCATTTTCTCCACTAAACTTTTTTCTATCTCTCTGATATAATTCATGCATTATTATAATTCATTATAATAATGTGACTATCTGCCCAGTCACCTAATTTAGGACTTCTCTCTCAAAGCCCAAAACAATCACTGAATCCTACTGACTATACTTTTACTTACAGTTCAAATTTCTTCTCTATCTCTTTGACATTGCTTTAATCTAGATAATTAGATCTTGTTTTCACCATTGGAACAACTTCTTGACTAGCTAGCCTGTCTTTCGTGTCTAAACGTGCTCTCCACTGCACTATCAACCTACAAAATATTGCCATAACTCTTTTTCCAAAGCACAATCTGATCCCCTCCCCTAACCTTGTTTAAAGACCATTCAGTGGCTCCTCAGTGAGGACCAGAATTCAATCTCCTTAGTCTCCCACGCAATACCCTTTATAACTTCCCAGCCTCAGCACCTTCTTGCCCTCCCAAGAACTCTTCTACCTCTCATCTTTAGAGAATTCTAGAAAAGGTCCCTGAATTGTAAGCATTCAGATATATTCAAGACCTAGGTACAAAGTCACCCCTCCAGAAAGGCAAACTCCTGAACAATCAGGTGACGTTTCTTTACTGGTTAATTTTATTTCACGTGCTGAGATGCTTCCACACCATTTATTCCGCCTTCCTTACAGCAATTCTGTCCAATTCCATTTTAAGTCAAATCGCTACAGCAGCAAAGCTCAGAAACACTGCCATCTTGTGATCACAGAAGAAGGTGGAAAGCAATCTGATCTGATCCTCCCTTTATAAAATGTTTTATAAACAAGAGGAGCTAACTGGAAGTATCTCTCACTAGTCCCCTTTTCCAGCCCTTAAAATGAACAGCACTCGAATAACCATTAGAAACTGTAAACTACAAAACTCTACTTTTAGTGACTCTCTTTTGTAGAGTTCTATTGATTTCCCTTAACCTCATAATTTAGGGATATTGAAGGACACATTTACTTAAGCCCCATTTGCTGGTTCAGGTCTCTTATTAGTCCAGAAAACTTTTTAAAGTCTTTTATTTTAAAAAATTAACATGCGCTCCAGGCCACAGCTATCAGCTCTATGGGGGCAGCAATGCACTGACTCTATTTGCTAATATATGTGCAAAACAGGATACGTAAAAAGTCCTAAAGAACTACTTTTGAAAGAATAAGTGAATAAATAAACAGATAGCAGATATGACAACTTCAAAAATGGTGACAAATGTTTTTCCAATATTTTCAAAAGCAGTCATTCTATTTTGACATTCCAAGTCCATCCTGAAACACTGACATACCGCATAATCTTGGTGACCCCAGTACCAGCAATCTCTGGAAACACACTACTTTTAAGGTGGGGTTTTAAAAAAAAGAGAAAATGAGTTAAATAAATCCATGTCTATTTACTAGGAGATGACCTTGCTGTATTAGGAAATTAAGTGATAAATATGTAGCCCAAATTTTGTAAAGAAAAGAAAAAACACCAAAGTTTACATACGGATATAAATGTTCATATAACCACAGAAAAAAGTGTGGAAAGATACCCTGATTACTGCAGGAGCAGTGGGAGTTTGGGACCGGGTGGTGGTAAAGGTCAATAGTTAACTATATTACTTCTAATTATTTCACGTTATTTTTGTAATTAAAAAAATATCAGTTGTATGAAACTCAAAGACCAGTTACATAAGCTAAATATTCAGAGTAAACACTGACTGAGACTTATATTGCTCCAAATGACAGAATAAAAAAATATTAGAGCTGGAAATCTTGTTTCTTGTTTCAATCTATTTCTTTCTATTGTGTAAATCTATTTCTTTTTATTGTGTAAAATTTGTTTCAATCTATTTCTTTTTATTGTGTAAAATTTCAAACCTATACAAAAAGTAGAAAGAACAGTATAATAAAATCCCCGGCATGGGCATGGCTTCAATATTTACTAGAAGTAAATAAATAAATAATGGAAGGGCAGAGAGGTGAAGTGACCTGCCAACCCAGTGGCACACCAAGGACAGGCTCAGAGGAATTGCTCAAGGGCATTGCAAAGAGTAGGCACAAGTGGGCATAAGCAAATCGAAAAGTTAGAAATTCCCAAACTTTTTGCTACTGTAAAAAAAAAAAAAACTTTGTCAAACTCTTTCCTTTCCTTGACTATTTCTCAGCTATTATTTTACCAAACATATTTGCTTTTCTTTTTTTTTAAGTCTGTTCTCAGAATGATTGTTTTCAAATGACTTTGAACTGGATTTCTCATAAGCAGCATGGTAGCCACTGGGGACTTTTTTGTGCATAGGAATAAACTAAATTGTTTTGAAAAGTCATCGGTCATTCTGAAGCTCATTTGTATCATGTGACATCATAGAATAAATCTTTACAAATAATTTATTTTTCACAGAGTCAATAGCTAATTAACCAGTTTGTGCCTTATAAATAAATCAATATTGAAAAGTAAGTCTAAGTGGATTCATCATGGAAACGATCGGCCGACTGAACAGACAGCGAATCCCAGCATGAGTACGTGGCTTAGTTGCTCTCTTTCCATTTCCGTTTAAAACCGCCTCCCCACCCCTCCATCATTATTATGGTAAAGTATGAAAATGGAAAAGGTGAGGCAAGGCTAGCCAAAGATGTGAACTTAAAAATCATTAATCCAAGAAAATGTTTTTGGCTTTTGAGTTATTGAGAGATGAAGCAGGTTCTATGACACAGAACAGAATTCACACCCAGCGATGAGCCAAAAAAGAAAAGTATTTGCAAAATAAAATCATAGCACTAATCCTGTCAATAGCTCCACTCGTTTTAAGCGCTTGAAAAGATTTAACATTATCACTGAAACTCAATTTTCCTTTTAACTCTCCTTCAAGGATCTTTACCATTATAAAAATAATGCTTTCAGGGCAAAGGGACAGACCTCGGCCTCCACGAGGACTATGCGCAGGGTCGTGGCAAATGCCTGGAGTCAGGTCCTTCTTCCCCTCTAACCCTGCCCCTGCCCCTCATCTATCAGTCTTACTTCGCTGAGTTGTCTGTGCTGCATTTGACGTACTTATACACGCAATACAATGCTGGCTGGCCCATGAGTTCTGGGATGTTCTATTCTTAATAAAATACCCTCAATTTGGGTGCTATAAAATTGAGATTTTTCATGACTGCTAAGCCCTGGGCAAAACACAAATATTTGTTGCCTAGTAGAGGTGAAAGTAAAATAAATTCAGAGGAAACGAACAAACAGCAAACTATGAAGCCGAAGAGGTCAAGGTGGCCTTGCCCTGGGAGGGCAGTCATATTCTGTCCAGATAATTGGCGTGCCTAGTAACTGATGAATTTTCTTCATTTCCTGTGATTCCTCTTAGCTTCTTGTTGCCACAGGGCTTTTCACCCAATGAATCAATGCCGTTTATTGTTTCCAGAAGGAGAATGGGTAAGAACAAAAACAATTAATCAATTAATGTTAATTAAAGTGTTAAATTAATTTTTGTAAATCTATTACAGAAATAACAAACTGAAAAGCAAAGCATTCTTTTGCAAGAATCTGGCTTTGTTAACAGAGACGAGGATTTGTGTTTCCAAAAGCCCAGAGAGTGGACCACTTGCGGCATTGGGCTCACGCTGTAAATCACACTGAGAGAAAGAGGGCGACCCTCTCTGGACTGGAGGAAGAAGGATGGAGAAGATGAGAGAGAGCAATGCGTTTAGACAGTAAATAAAATGGCCAGTCTGTGCTCCATCCCACCCTATACCTCGTCGCCAGCATCTTCATCCCAGAAAGAAGCAGTGTTGAAACCCCAAGCATGTTTAGGTCTTCAAATGCACAGGAGAGTTGTGCCCCATTTCCTGTCTAGAGACAGCTTCACAGAGGATCCTGTGACAATATAAGCCCCAGGAGAGAAAAAATAGCTATGTCTCAGAGTTCCCTTATGGGAATAAAGTATGCATATGTCTAGGTGTGTGTGTGAAGGGGGAGGGCCCAGAAAAATTCTACTTGAATAAGCTTAAATCCTGACCTGACTAAATTTCAGACCAGAGGTAATTGAGTTTTGTTGGGTTGGCAAGATTATTTTTTTCTAGGACTAGGCAGAAGTAGTGGCTTGAGGATTAAGCTGACTTGCATAAAAATAAGGTCACCAAATTGAGTCTTGTGACTATTTACAATTCTTCTCCTTTTATTACTATTTATTAATTGATTTCCAGTAAGGGAGTTTGTGCTCCTTCCCTTTGCTCTGGATTGCTGGCTTCCAGCTCTCACTATTAAGGAGACAAGATCATGAACCACAGCTTTTAGTCTCTCAACCAGGTCTATGCGTCTGGTTTCTCTCTGCCATGGTCTCTTCTCTGCATGTTACGGCCATGAGAAAGAAAGAGTGTTTTAAGCCTCCACAACTGCTATGGATCAATTCTTGCTTGGATTCTAATTTAAAATCGATTCCATGGGCAGAAATATGGGTGCCGTATTACTTGCTGAGCATGTCAGCAAATATCCTCCCTCCTGGCATCGCTGTTCAATCATCTCATTCCCGGTGTCTTGTGGGTACAGAAGCTCACAAAGCCCTTTCATTTGGCCATTTAACAATCCACACTTTATGTATACCTGTTCAAAGTTTCGGAGAATTCTTGCTTTCGCTTCTACTATTTCGCCTCTCAGGCTAACATATGCTTTCTCAAATTAAAAGACTCCTGGAGAATAGTAGGTGAAAAGAAGATTTTTTGAAGAAAGAATTTTCGATCCTATAGAAAAGGAAATATCAGACTAGAAGTGCATTTCAGTGGTATAAGACGAACTTTTATAAATGTGTCCTTAATGATGAAAGCCCTGGAATTACAGACACGTGTCGTCTCTGCCGGGCCCCCCATAGCCACGTAGGAGCCAGGCGGGGAAATCGCGCTGGCAGCGAACTATGCCAGACACACCGCTGACTAGAGCCGAGGTCCAGAACCCGGCGCATGGGCGCAGATGGATCCAGAACACCGGCTTGCTGCACTCCGGTTCTGCTTCGTGTTTCCTTCCAAGGCACTAAGCTGTTTTATTTTGGGGCAACAGAAGAGCCGATCGAGTCAGGGTGCGGGGAGGAAAGAGAAGAGGAGGAGGTGAGGAAGCCCAGGAGGAAATCCCTGTCTGTCTGCACAGCCTCATTCGCCCCGAGCAGCGGTGTCAGCGTCACCCCATGGGCTGGCAGGAAAGCGGGGTCCGAAAACAGGAAGCAAAAATAAGCACGTCCACGGTTCTCAGACGACCCGTACTGAGTTGTCTGGACAGAGACTTTTGCTGTTTGTGTCCTGCTGCTCCTGTTGCTGCTATAAACCTTTAGAGGTAAATCTGTAGAAAACATCAATTGCTTGGCTGCAAAAAAGGTCCTCGTCCTCTCACTGTTTTTCCCCTCTGTAGCCCACAGTCACATTCATAACCTAACTTCCCAGTTATAAAAATTACTTTTCCTACTGAAGAGAACTGTAGGAAAAATGAATGCCTAATGTGGAAATACAGTGAGAAGAACCTACCACTGGAGGTCAACAGCAAGGCTCCTCGGCGGGCCAACCCCTGCTCACGGGATGTCCCCACCCCAGCCTGCACGGCAGTGCCAGGGAACAGCACCCAGCTCTGTCACCATGGACCCGCTCCGGTCTGAGCTGTCGCCACATGAGTACTTAAATGTGACTCGTGCGAATGAGCAACTGACTTTTAATTTCATTTCCTTTCAATTAATTCATATTTAAAATTAAATAGCCAAATGAGTCTAGTGGCTATCATTTTGAACTATGCTACTCCAGAGGGTTTACAGACCTTGCCTATAAAAATGCTGCTCCTTCAGAAAGGGCAAAGCTCCGAGGGGGCGCGAACGAAAGAGGCCCCGGCACCAGGCAGAGGCGTAAGGTAGGCCTTACATTTGACCTTGCTGGGGACCCTGCTGGGAGCCTCTGAGGACCCCAGAAGCTGACACTTCTGGGAGAATGAAAATGGACTAATCACACCCTTTACGATCCTCTTCCAGGCCCATGAGAATTCTACCCCATTCATTGTGTGTAATTGTAGTTTCTCCCTTCCTCCAGACATTTTTCTCATTTGGAGAAGTGTTGGTTGCTAGGAGACTGAATTGCCTTCTCAAGTCGAGTATTTTAGAGGGAAACAATTCACATGATTTTCTTCTTTAGTAAAATCAAAATTTGTAAAATGTTTGCAAGGCATGATGGAAAAGTCAAGCTTTTACATTTCTTTGTATATTTGTTTTAGCAATTATAAAACCTTTCATTTACTTTTCCCAGTGCCTCGCACTGCAAGATAAAAAAAACTGACTGCTCTTTCTGTAGTATTCTTAAGAAAGAATAACATTCCCAGGCTTGCTCCCAGGGATGGTGAGGTGATATTTATTCTGCTTACCTCACAAGGGAACTGTGAGTGAGAATCGAAAATAATAACATTTATAATGGAAATTGTAAAGCACCATCAGCCAAAAGCATAATAATATTGCACTCAACAATTCATAGTTATATCCAGCTACTTCTTCTTACCATGATTTTTTTATAAATCATGGTAAATTTATAAAAATCTGTCTGAACACATCGTTTAACAAGTAAAGAAACCACAACTTGGAGAAATGAACAAGTTCTCCTAGGTTTCTAACTTTCAGGAAAAAATTCCATTATACCACAGTGATTTCTCTGGGAATATGAACAAGACTCTTTTCAATGTTAAAGCTGACTTTTGTAATTACTGTCAACATTTTAACCTCGAAAACAGAGTTGTATGAATGACATGAGATTTCCTATATAATTTACCTAATACAACGTCCGATATATAATAAGTGTTTAATAGAAATAGCTATTAAATAATAATGATGATGATAACTTAGCTAGTAAGGATCTTTCCTTTCAAATTTCTTGGCCCCTGGTTTAAAAATCCAGTTGCAGTAATTTTTTATTGACAGATTACAGAATTCTGTATTGTTTGAGAAATCGGTCAATGTTGACAGTTGAAATCTAAAGGGCTTCCTTCCCTTTAATATCTCTGAGCAGCAGAAAAATTCACCAAAGAGAGAATAAGAACATTTATTTTACAAATTTTACAAAGAAATTATAGTGTAAAAATGAATGATGTAGTTGAAAGAAGCTGTTTGATAATTATATTAAATGCTATATTTTTCTACTCCTTAGAAAGTATCAGCATTGGAGAGCACCCTGGATGTCTCCTTTTTCAAAGGAACCCGTACAAGGTACAAACCAAGTACTTAGATGCAGACATGCTCATAAGGGTGACGACTAGCCTATCAGCAGCATCCCACAAGCACGAGCAGCCAGTTGCATGTTGCCCCAATGTCTCCAAACTCCATTCCGACGTTCATTCAATGTTCAGGCTGATTTCTGTATTCTGGCCGCGCGTTAGAACTACCAGGTGAGCTTTTGAAAATACCCAGGCCTCTCCCCAGGCCAATCAGTGCCTAGCTCTGAGAGGCGAGGCAGGTCTAAGCAGTTTTAAAGCTTAAAAATTTTAAAGCTCCCTGGGTGAATCTAATGTGCAGCCAGCATTACAAACGAGGGCCCTAAGCCATTCTGATGTCAGCTTTCTCTGTCTTAAAATAAGAACTTCTAGGCCCACAGCACCACTTCAGCCCTAACTTAAAAAACCATGAGCTCATAAGGGCCTCTGCATCACCCAAGAAGAGGTTACTGCCATGACATCCGCACAGAATCTCGTGCCCCATTTCCTCTCTCTCAATATCTCTCTCAATCACAATTGCAATCTCTCTTTTCTCTTCTCTTCTCTCTTTCTCTCTCTCTCTGCCCCACTATGTTTTTCTCTTCCTCTAACTCTCTACTCCCCTTGCTCACATCTCTTTTCCTCCGTCGCTCCCCTTACCCTCTCAGTTCTCCTCTGAGAAATCATCTCCCTCAATATCCTTTGCTCCCTTATTTTTCTTTCTTATCCCACTTTCTGCCAGTTTATCCCAGGAATCTTTCTTTTGTTCCATTTCTTATTATATTTTTGTTCCATTTATGAGCCAAGCTAAAGGCTTGGGCAGGGAAAAGGGGCAAGGGTCCAGACCAGTAGAAACACTGAAAAGAAACCGGTTCAAAAGGAATCTCTGCCACCAGCTTTCGAAGCCCTTGAAAGTAGCCACCTGTCCCATTTGGAGCTTCGTCATCCTCCTCTAATTAGGCTCGCCTTCCCTTAAGCATCGGCATTCAAAACAACAGTTTTGTTTTTAATGCAGTTTAACACCCTTCTCTTTGAATTCGAGGCATTGCAACATCACTACGCTATTTTTTTCATGGCTTTCAGATTTAGTTCTCCAGGTCGGTGGCTGGATGCCTGCAATGCCCTTGGCAGGAGAGTCGGAAATTGAGAAATTTAAGATGTTAATGAAAAACTGGTTTGAGGTCATCAAGACCGAGTAAACCCATTAGTAATATTAATTACTAATTCATTATTAATTAATAACTAATTAATTAAGGAGCATTACTTTCCATTTGATACCTGTTGCTCTCTGGAATCTTTTGATGATCTCCCACTGAGGCCATTTTTAGGGCGATGCTTACAGATTTGTTTAGCTTCACTCACGATGCATTCTAACAGGCACTGGTCTCCGCGTCTGCTAGTCTCCCACTGACGCAATCAACACATCTCCGAAGTCGTCGCTCAGCAACGTCTGTGCCCGTCTTTGCCCGTCTTTGCCTCAGTCCCTCATACTGAAATTCTTCCCCAGTCTTTCTCATGTTTGCCCCAAGAGGAGGCTTCTCAGGCTCAAGTTTATTGCTCTGCCTGGTTTTTGCCATCCCAGGCTGTGTCTCCCTTTAATTGTCTCACTTAACTCTGGAAAGAGCAGCTTAAAACCAACCTACGTAAGAAACTAATTCCTTGAGATGGTTGTGAATGTGCACAGAAAGAAACTCAGCATGCCGAGACTTTTTTTTTTTAATACAATAAGAGAAGGGAAGGATTAATTAAGTGGTCATTAAGTTGGTCCAGGTCCCCTGGGCTTTTGCTGACAGACCTAGGTACCTAGATATAAGAATGGCAATGTTCTGGGAGAAAACACTTCCTGAGTTCCATATTTCCAATTTATAGAAAGTATATGGCACAAACTCAGCATACAATAGCTATTCAATAAATAGTTGCTGCTCTGAGTTGTGAACTAGAGGCTGCCTAAGGTGATAGCAATTGAAGTGTGCCATTTGAACAAATAAGATAATTTTGTCTTAAAAAACCTTCTTTGTCTATGGTAGGGGTCCCCAACCCCTGGGCCTGGATCAGTACTATCAATGGCCTGTTAGGAACCGGGCTACACAGCAGGAAGTGAGTGGCAGGCAAGCGAGCTAAGCTTCTTCTGTATTTGCAGCCGCCCCCAGCACTAGCATCACCACCTCAGCTCCACCTCAGATCATCAGGCATTAGAAAGGTTGGGGACCGCTGGTCTATAGGATTCTTAAATCACCCTAAGATTATTTGAAGAATTCACACTGAGGGAGTGGAGATGAAAGAAGATAAAAAAGGAGGACCACTGGGGAAGGGGATGGGTTTCAATATCTTCCACCTCCTAGGTGTGGGCACTTCCTGCCACTGTCACCCTCTGCCCAGGCTTCCTTGTTGCCATTATCAACAACATACCAAAACGAACGGTAACCCAGCTACCTCCAGAAAAAGCAAAAATAAAGGGAAACAAATAAAGCAGGATTCAATGCGCTCAAGATGGAAGGTTTAAGAAACAATAATCTTTAAAACTAACAGGTTAAAAATGGATGAAAAATAAAAATAAAAAGGATGTAAGAAGCTAAAGTAATATTAACACAGCTCAAAGAATAACTCAAAATATAACATTTTAAATAATTCAGACTATAAGTAAATAAAATTTTTATAAAGAACATTTAGTATGATGAAATCAACAAACTATTATTGAATACCTAAATATTTTAAAAGAAAAAGTATTTGCTATAAACTCCAACTCTGTTAATGGGCATTTTGCCAGAAGAAGGCTATCATTATAAATATTGACTTCTAAATGCTTAATTCAACAGAACACATTAAGAAAGCATTATTAGGGAAAAAAAGAAAGTATTATCAGTAAGCTTGGTAGATTGTGGAAATTCTCTTCTCATAATGAAATTATCATACAGTGAATTAAAATAATTCTCTGTATACACATATGTACTTATTCAAACGTCCACATAGATATCTAGGCAAAACCAAAGGACTGCCTTTAAACAATGCATGGATTCTAAATCCACATAGACCAATGTATATAACCATTTCATATTGCTTTTCAAGGTCGCAAAAAGACAGGAATAAATCTTGTTCACACATATAAATTTTCCACGCAGGCATTATTCCTTGGTTATCCAGAGATGCATTGTTAACGTTCTTTAATTTTAATAGCCTGTTCACTTCAGAATCTTCCTTTCAGAACGCAAGCTTGCTATTTCATGTTTGACTTGTCTGTCTACCTGGGAGAAATTTTTACTTTGATTTGTATTCAGAATTTTTTTTAAGTCACCCATTTGAAAACAACTAATATCTGAAAATGCAACCAAATAAATCTTCTCCCATTTATAGCAGCCAGGAAAACCAAGATTAGCAAGTATGAACATACTTTCCAAGCTTCAACTTCTGTCAATATTTCCATAGGATCAAGAACATTTTACCTTGTATTTTTGCATATACAGAAGTAAAACTAAAAAACACAAACATATAACAAACATATATTTTATTTTTGCATTAAGTTTTAGGCTGCTTATACAATTTTAAAATTCTCTTTACCTGTCTACCTATCTATCTTCCTACTTACCTATGGGCAGGTAGAATCCAGTGCCACTTAAGGAGCTAGGCTGAGCAGAATAACATCAAATGTTTTTAATGGTCATTAAATGAATCCTCAGGAGTGAAGATATCTAAGAAGATCTAATTCTTGGAACAATGTAGAAAAAAAGAGTTCTAAGAAGCTAAAATTGAAGTGTCTCTTTCATGGATTTAGTGCAAATTCTCTCAGAAAATTGATAAATTTCTTTATGAAGTGGTTGCTAGGATACCCCACAAAATCTATTAAAGTAAGCTCTTTTCTTTAAAGGATTGGGCAGAGTTTTCATTATTTTAAAATGACTTTGAAAATCATGATGTGTATTCTCTTAGATTTTGTCTAAGTGAATAAAACAGAAGAATGAATGGCCCCCAAGGAAAAAATGATGATTATCAAGATTTTTAAAAATAATTAGACTCTTTCGTATGATTTGTTTTAAAAATAGGCTTGTCAAAGAGATTCAGACTCTCAACCCGAAAAGAAGAAATAAAACACAAAGGCAAATGGGCAATGCGAAATTCCTTGGAGATAGGTCAAGGCCTGATACGGAAGGAAGCAAGGAAGAATTCAAATTTTTAGTGGACCTACTATTTGCCAGGTATCATCATGAAAGTCCTTATTTTTTCTTTCTGGAATTGAAAGTAGCACAGATGTTTCAAGCATTTTACTTTTTGAATTTCTGTTAATTAACTAATAAAAAATTTGTAATCACTTCTACAGGAATGTTTTAATCCAGTTCTGTTAGAAGAAAGTCAGGCTGGGTAAAAAAAAAAGATGAACCAGTTTTAGAAAGGGAACTAGGAACGTGACTCCTGGAAGGAACCAGGGCACACAGCAAAGAAAAGGTCACCGTAAAGTTCATGAAAAGAGATAAACGTTTAAAGAAAAAGAAGTGTCATTAGAGTGTTGGAACTATTTTTAATTTTTTTTTTTTCACTTTGCCCTATGAGAAGAATATTTCTGAAAGTTCTGCCTATTATTATACAAAGTTAGGCTGGGGATTTTTAAAAAGTAAAGCTGGTATCAGCCTTTGATTTGGATATTTTTATCTATATATGTTTTTCTACCCTTAATAGAGTGGTATGTATGTTTTATTTCAAAAAAAATCACATTTTCATTGGTTAGCATGACCAAATCAGAAGAGTGTTGTAGTCTGTAGGATTTGTCTCCTTATTTAAGACAAAATAAATAAGCCAAGAGAAGTTAGATCTCCACTCACCGGCCAGGTCTTTGATGGAAGGACAGCTTAAATGAGAATTCTGCACCACGGGCAGGAGCGAGTGGCGTGAGCACTCTCCAGGTACAAACCCTGACTGTAGACAGGGCCTCTGCTGAAGTCCTGACACCCAGCATCATAGGAGAAGTCCTGGGCACCCAGTTCCACTCGAGATCTCATCAGGACTGAAAGAAGGAAGTAACTAAAAGAAATCAAAACAGAGAAGAATCTCATCTTTGCTGAAAGGACGGAACGATGACATGTCAATAAGATAGAAAACTTTCCATAGATAGGACCCAGAAATTAAAAAATGAAAACAGTTAATTTCATTACATCTGGGGTATATGCTTACAGCTATTTCTTCTAGTATAATGAACTCTTCTTGACAATAGTTAAGTATCAAATGTGTCAAACACCAGCGGAGGAAAAGAAGGAGTGGCACTCTGACCCCAGGGACAGGGGACTCCGGCACTTTCCCGGTCACAAACTCATGCACGGAATCTTGTTCCTTTTCCTCACCAATACTCAGGATCATATTAGTACTTGAGATTTTCTACTCCATCCTCCTTACCTAGAGCTGCCGTGGTCTCCCCAGCATCTCATGGACTCTCCACTCTCAATGTGAAGGGTTGGCTGTAATACATCACCAGCTGCATACCCTATAAGGATAAAATGAAATATTCTACAATTAACTCCTATAGAAAACGATACTATCATCACTTGGCATGCCACCGAAAGTGTTAGAAGCAGTGCGATTGCAAATAGCTTCCGAGAGGATGGTAGACAGGCAAGGCTATAATTATACTCAAATAGCTGGTCGTCATTGATAAGATGATCTACTAAATGTCATACTAACTTTTTGACAAGAGCTACTGTCTTCATAGGTTGTGCTTTATGGTTTTTCTTTTAAAGTAGGCATGCTCAGTACAGGACAACACTTCTTTGAAGGTTCAATGAATATTTTTCTTTAGTTAGTATTTTTCAAAATAAATAGAAACTAGAGTGATTGTGATTTGCTTCGGCATCTTTTTGTTTCATATTACCACAGTGTTAGGGAACATTCTGGTGGCAGGTACATGTGCTGAGATAACATCATAAACATTCGCCCTTCTGTTCCCCTCTCCCCTCCTCCCTGCCCTTTCCACCCATCACTCAGTGGCGATTATATTGCCCAGAGGAGAATTAGGATCGGTAGAGCAGAAATTCAAGGAGAAAGAAACTATTTATGGTATTATAGTATTATTATTTTTCACTCCCAAACTAAGATTTTAAGATCCAAAGGCGAAGCACTGAGAGAAATAGAACCTAGAGTTTATAATCTTTTCAAGAGGAGTCAGCCAAATGCCTATGCTAGCCCCTGGCGGCATCAGGAAGCCCGCCAACCCCTGGCAGGGACCATCCTTGCTATTTCTATGAGCTCGTCCTCTCGCCCCTGGCAGAGAAGCTACTTCCCCTCACTGCTGCCTGCAGTTTTACCACAGCTCATTCAACAAAAGACCCATCTCCTGGGGGCACTCAAAAGCAGGTCCCCTATCTCTGCTAAGATTCCATACAATTATCTATAACAGAGAAGCTGAAGTAACAGTCGCTTGAGAAAGAGTGAAGTTTATTCCTCTATCACGTCACAGAAATCCAGAGGAGAGCAGCCTCGGGCAGGGATGGTAGTACTGCGTTCAGCAAGACCTCAGGCGTCTGTGTTGCCACTGCGTTAGTCTAGCTCTGGCTTCCGCCTCAAGGTCAGCTCTTGTCCCAAGATGGTGGCTGGGCTTTCACCCATCACATTTGATTTCTGACAAGAGAAAGAGTGCAAACTTCACATCTCCCAGCTTGCTTGAAGTCCCACACAACATTTCTGATTAAATCTCACCAGCTAAGACTTTCCCACATGGCCACACAGAGCTGCAAACACTCTGGGATGTGCGGCATTTTAGGTGGCTGCATTAACCACCTCTCACCCTCCCTCCAAAACGTAAAGCTTCTCTTACGAAGAAAGAAGAATAGCTATTGGATATGAACTCCAAGACTCTACCATATGGGTCTCTCCTGCAAAAATAAATAAATAGATAGATAGATAGATAGATGATAAATAGATAGATAGATAGATAGATAGATAGATAGATAGATGATAAATAGATAGATAGATAGATAGATGATAGATAGATAGATAGATAGATAGATAAATAGTTTTTTAAAAAGCTAGATCTTTGAAAAGGCGTTGGTGTAGAATCGAACGCATAGGTACATACCTGATAGATGGCTGGATAATGGGGGAAATTCACCCTTGTTTCATCATAAATTACTAAATAAATAAGTTTCCATTAACATTTTTAAAATTAAACAACAATGAACAAAGTCAAAAGTCAAATATTTCAAATGTATGTATATGTATACACATATGTATATATAATATATAGAGTACACACACACACACACACACACACATACACAGAGAGAGAGAAGAAAAACATGTGATGTGTGAAGACAATGAAACGCATTTGTAACCGAGGCCCGCAAACGGCACAGTCGCCCCTTCCAAGACTGCCCAGGGACATCCGGATTTGCAGGTAAACCCAAAGAGCTGCTATGCCAATGACCTTGGGAAAGAGATCCATGTCCTGGACTCATCCACCAACTCTAGAAGTCAGAGTAAAGAACCTGTAACATTTTTCAGGCAATTATGAAAGACTTAAATGCAGCAGCAACTAAGAATGGTGGAAGTCAACATACCCAGGCAAATAACAGTTAATACTCACAGAGTGGAGCCCCCACTAAAAGCATCACCCCACTAAAGCAACCACCCTAAAAGTAGGGCTCCCCCTCCTCCTACCTAACAGTGGGGCTCTTCCCCCAAAGAGTGGGACTCCCTTCCTAGATAAAGGCCCGTCAAGTGTGGCGCTCCACCTTCTAAATCGGGGTTCCCCCTAAAACATGGGCTCCCCGCTAAAGCGAGTTATCTCCCTAAAACCAGACCTCTCCTTCCTATGTGTGCGGGGATCCCTCCCTAAGAGCGGGACAATCCCCGCTAGAGCAGAAATCACTTTCTAGGAGCAGGGCTCCCCACCCTTTGAGAGGATCTCCCCCTTCTATATCGGAGCTCACCCCATAAGAGCACTGTGCGGGCCTAGAGCATAACGCTTCCTTCGAGAGTGGGGTACCACTCCTAGAGCGAGCCCCTAATAGCGGAGCTCTTTCCTAAGAGCGTAACTTTTGCACACGAAAAAAAGGCTCTCTCTGAGAAAGGGCTCCCTGCGGCCTGCCTTGGGATGGCAGTGGGGTGAACATACCCACATTCTCAACTCCATGGTTGGCCTACAGGCTCCCTTTCTAGAGAGAAGCTCTCTCCCTAGACTGGGGCTCTCCCATTAAAGAGGGGCTCCCCTCTCTCTCCAGAGAGAGGATCTCGGCCCCCGGAATCTGCCTCGACTTAGCCCACAGCCCTCAGCCGCCGGCCCTCTTTGGGTTTCTCTCAGATCTATGAGGGGCTCCCTTTCTAGAGTGTGCCCTCCAGAAGCGAGGCTCTCCCCATAGCGGCTTTTCCTCTACATTGGGGTCTCCCCCAAAGAGGTGCGCTCTCCCCCAGAGTGGGACTTCCCCATGAGAGCAGGGCCACTGCTAGAAGTGGGCTCCCTCCTGAACAGGGCCCCCCTAAGTGTAAGGCTCCACCCAGAGTAGGCCCCGTGAAATAAGTGGGCTCCCCTAATAGTGGGGTTCTCTCCTAAAGATCAGGAGCCCCCTACCTCAAGAGGGGCACCCCCCTTTGAGCAGAATGTATTAAAAGGGGTAGCCCTACACTTAGAGGGGCCCCTCTCAAGGAAGGGAGCTCCACTCTTTTGGGGAGTGTTTCACTGCTAGGGGGAGCCCCATTTTAGGAGGAAGAGCCCCATTTTTAGGGGGCCTTCTTTAGTGGGAAGGCCTCTCTTAGTGGGTGCCCCACTCCTAGAGGAGCCCCCCACTCAGGGAAGCCTGATTTTAGGGGGGCCCAGCTCTGAAGGGGGAGCCTCACTCTAGTGGGAAAACGCCTGTTCGGAGAGAGCCAAACTCTTAGGGGGAGGCCTTGCTCAATAGGAAGAGCCACACTCTGGGGGGAGCCCCGCTTTTATAGGAGAATCCCACTCCGGCATCTCAGAGGGGGAAGCCCTGCTCTCGAAGAGAGAGCCATGCTCTAGAAAGAGAGCCCCTCTCTAGGGAGGGAACCCTCCATTAACTTGAGAGAAATAGTTATCTTCACCCAAGGGCGACCCAAAGTGGGCTGACACCAGTGGGCGTTGCCGAGGGAGCCCTCTAGTGACGGAGCCCTCTAGTGACGGAGCCCTCGAAGAGCTGAGAAAGTAATTATCTTCATCCACTGCCAAATCCAAACAGGGTTGACAGTTGAGGGCTGTGGGCTATGTCTCTAGGGAGGGAGCCCCTGTCTAGGAAACATTTCCGTAATAACATCCCCGTGCATGTCATGAAAAGTTTTTCTCTACTGCCATGTCATGTGCATTTTGGGAATAACACCCAAGTGTGTCATTAAGTTACTCATTGCTGCCATCTCGTAGGAATCTTGGGAATTACACTTCAGTGTATGTCATTAAAAAGTTATCTTCTGCTGCCATCTCGTGTGCATTTTGGGAATAACACCAGAGTGTATGTCACGCAAAGTTTTTCATCACAACCATCTAGAGTGCAACTCGGGAGTAACACTAGGGAAATATTTTCTCTCTGAAGGCTTCTGAGCCAATGAAGACTATGTCAGACACAGGGTTGGGCCCTAGGTTCAGTCATGTGTGCCCTGGAAGCTGCCACTGGAAAATGGAGTCCTTGAGATGACACCTGGCACAGGTCTTGGCACATCCTGAATCAACTGCCTTCTCACCTGCCTCTTACCTATGCATGGTTTATGCCACCTTCCCCTCTTGGCTCTCTACCTTCCCTTGGGCAGTTTTTAAACTAACAGTGTGCTTAGAGAGCCTTTATAAGTAACTACATCTGGGGGTAGTGGGGTGTAAAGCAAAGAATTATTTTGCAGGTAAAAGAGGCAGCCCTGAAGGAACAGACCAAAAGGAACCCAAGTTTGAAAGCAGAAAGCTTGGATATAAAAAGACCATAGAGAGGCCTGTGGAGCCAAACTGCAGCCCCCAGGGAGAGCTGGGGAGGCAGGGTGCAGCGGGATCCTGGGCTCTGGTCTGGAGGCTGGAGCTGAAGGGTTTGGGGGGACTTCACTCCAGGTGCAGCATTTGCAAAACGAGCTGAACACCAGGTTCCTTGGGCAGTGTGCATGGTCTCGCTGCATTGTCGTTGCTCATCCTGGGACAGGAAGTCCCGTCCACAGCTGAGAAGTGAATGGAGTCTCATTTTTAATGGCTGAGAAACCTTACATCTTGCAGGAGGAGGAAAGCAATTTTCCTTTTTTCGCTACTTATGAATATGGCAGAAAGGTATGCAGAAGTAGTTCTGTCGGTCCTTTTTTTCTTTTTTTTTCTCTTTGTAAGTTTTGTCTCAGAATATTTCTAGATGAATGAGGTTTTGAAGAAGCCACTGCTGGGACCAGCTTCCATCACAGTCTCTAACGCTAGGCACCTGGCTGTCCCCTTCTGTGGCTTCTGTGGCTGCTCACATGCTGCAAGGCTCGTTGCCTTCTAGGTGGTGGCATTTGAGCACTGTGACCAGGCCATCCAAGCAAAGGTCATCTGTTCTAATTTAACTGTTGGCAATGTAAGAGAAAACATAATTATCTCCCATACCGTGACAGTTAAAAATTCCTACTTTTTCATTCTCTTTTCTAGAAATGTTATCTAGACACTGATTTGTTTCCACATTTTATATCTCTCCCAAAGAGAAATAGTAACGTGAGATCTGAGAATCAGGATACATGTTCTCTAGATACCAAGAGAAAGATTTTCATTCGAGTCTGTGTCTTAGACCAAGTCTTGATGCTGTATCTCCATAATCTATCTTCAAAACACCTGGAGAAATTATATAGAAGAAATTCTTGAGTTCGTCCATCCACACTTCTACAAGTCATCTGTCATTTTTATCGATACTCTGTCCTGTGCCTCCTGGAAATATGTAAGATGTGGCTTTCTTAAACATGTGTCCAACATGTGAGCAGGTAACAATCAAAAGTTTATCCACACTGCCAAACCTTAAAGGAAATTTTCAGGTTTTCTCCTCCCCAAATATCTATTCCAGCATCCTATGTTCCAATTTCCTGAAAGAAATCTCTATCTATTGAAAAAAGGCCTCCTGCCATTGTAGGTATTCTGACAAAAAGAGTCCAATCACCGTTTCTTCTTTCCATTTCTCTTTGGGGAACAGGATATCAGCAAAAATCAAGCTTACAGTGGAGTCCACCATAAGTCGTTATCAGAACCTGCCATATGCTCAAAGGTATTATCACTGGTCACATGAATGACAGGACACACTGCTGTCTTCCTGTCACGTTCGATGCTGGCTGAGAGAGCCTTCAGCCATCTCACTCACACTGAACGTCTAAGAAGGTGATCATCTGGCCTTGAGACACAGCCGCTCATTTCATTTCTGTATTTTTTAATTTAAAACATTTTTAATGTTTCAATTAGAGTTGACATTCAATATTATTTTATAAAGACACAGCAGCTCCTTTTAATCTATCTCTGATCAATCCAGAACCTTCTTCCATGAGAGCTCCATAAACTGATACGTTTCATTTTTTTCCCATACCTTTCTGGAGGTCTTTTCAAAGAGTCTCTTTCACTGGCATCATCTACGACAACAATTTCTTCCAGCCTGTGTCTTAGTGAGCGATTAATGGCCCTATGGGGGGACACTCCGAGCCTCACTGTGGCAAACTACCACCACACTTGCCGTAGGAAGATTATCTGGATATATCTTTCTTTTATACCTTCTAACGTATCATCTGGTAAAGACCTGTGGGGTGCAGTCATCTCACTGGCCATTTAATTGAACTGACTGACTTTAAACATCTCTTTCAGCTTTTCCTGATCCTCTTCGGGAGTGGGAACCAGTTCCCCGTTTCTCCAGGACCTTCATGAGGCCTTTGTGCTGGCTTTAGAACAGCCCGGCAGAAAGGCCTCGCTCCTTTCCTCCACGTTCGTTGCATTCACTGAAGTGAAGCGGCAGGAACGCATCCAAGAGAACCCAAACCAAGGAGGAGGCTAGGACCACCTTGCAATATACGAATTTTCTCAGGGCGCTTTTAGTCAAATGCAAAATTAAAATGCGCGCACGCGCACACACACGCAAAGATCATGAAACGTTCTCCAACCAAGTTTCATCAGAAATCATATTCATAACCCCAAAGTAGTTTTGCAAGTGGATTCCTATCCCAAACTCATATCTCCTTGGTCCATGAGAGGCGGTGGGGGCCTCTCTGGGCTGGTCCCTGTGACACTCTTGCCACCATGGCATGGGCTCTACTCTTGGTCCACCGCTCCACCTCGGACAGTGGCCGAGTCCACTAACAATTTTCAAATGAGGTGTTGATAAGTCAGGGATCCCTTGTAATAAAGCGCAACAGAAAACAAAATGCCCTGATAAATTCACATTTCTGCCAGTTGCTCATGTGCTTAATAAAGAGAGCGAATTGGCACAGGAGCACCTACCTGCAGACGTTCTGAAAGTGACTCAATCATCCTTCACATTCCTATACTTTTATACCAACCGTGTGTTGAAGAGATGTATTAGTCATTCAGAAATTATTAAGCGATTCGGGTTAGCCTATGTCCACAATTCTGCTAACTGTTCTACAATCAAAGCTCATGTTTGAAGAACCCTCTCCATTTTCCAGAGTCTGGGCAGGGACGAGGCCGCGGACACTTACGGGTGAGCAAACTCAGTCCCTTCCCGCTCCTCTGCCAGGGGTGGCTGTCCCAGCGACAAAACGCCATCTCAGGCACACCGCCCACACAGCGTAGGTCCACCTGCTGCTCTCCCGCCACTGGCCACTGGCTGCTTGGCCAGAGGAGGTGCGGGTCGCGGGTGTCCGTGAGGGTGCGGGGAGGAGGCCCCGGCCTGTGGGGAGGAGCCGACGAGTGGGTCGCAGGGTGACTGGCCCATCAGTGGACTCCGTTTGCCCCGAATCCAGACCTGGGCCTGCAGCTGCTGGGGGTGGAGGGACTCGTCTCCACCCTGCGTGGACGGCCACGTGACCCCACGTGACTGTGCGCGCCTTCCCGCCTGCCACTCACGTGACCCGCAGAGTCTGCGTGGCTTCTCGTGCACGCGCACCTTGCCTTTTCAGGAAGCCCCTGAGAGGAGCTTCTCTAGGCTTCCCATGTCCCCCGGGTGCTGAGGCAGTCCGTGTACCTCAGCATCCCCGAGAGGGTGCGCCAAGGGACCGCCATGGGAAAAGGTGAGGACCACTGTGGGCGACGACGGCTGGAGGGTGAGGGAAGGGTATCAGACTTCAGAGGACCCAGCAGAGGAATTTTGAGGTTTCTTATTTTTACTTTTTCTGGTGTAAGATAGTACTGAACATAGGTTTATCTATTTTTTGCTTTATATTGCAGAGGAACTAACGATATTTGGGTCTATCAGTATCCTTGTATCAGGGAATTGCTTCTACTGTAATTCCAGCCTGCCTGTCCCCCCAGGCTAACAGCTAACGGATGGAGAGGTTCTGCCTAAACCAACAGATTTGGAGATTTTGGCTCTTTCTTAGATGTTGCCTCTTTCCTCGCCCCTCCTCCTTTCGCGGGAGAGAAAAAAATGCTTGGGCTTAAAGGCCCACTTAAGATGATTTGAGAAAACCAGAAAGCTCCCATCTTGTTATGGTGCCAGCATGAATGGCCTCAGCACCGCTAGCTCCTGGAAAGTGCCCCATCTGAGAAATCACATGTATTGGCAGAAGTAAACAATATTTTTGTTTATCCTGTCAGCCTTTTTGGTCTGTTTCTTCAGGGTTTGGGAGAATTTAGAAGTGCTGCCAGTCTTTTTCCTCTCTGATACATTTAGACTGGTATAAAAAAAATATTTGTGAAGCTAGCTACTTGGACTTAGTGACTCAAGATTTTCTTTATTGAAACATTCCTCCCAGAGATGTTCATTTTTTTTTTCTGTGTCCGTGTCTTTTGTGTTTGTTATAACAAGGAAATATCATAGGGATAGGAAGACTTTGGCTTCCTTGGCTAAGCTGTAAAAAGTCTTATTGGTTTAGGATGCTATTAAAATCCTACCATTAATGGGCGGACTATGAATTCCTTGAATTAGAAAAACTTTTAAATTGGAAAATGTTTTATAGAACTCTCATGATAAGCAATTGTTTTATTGGTCCCTAGAGAAAGACCACATTTTAAAAACAAATGAGTATAAGCGAATTTAACTATTCTTAAGTTTTGAATTAGTTCTTTAGCTTCTTGGGTTTTACACATGGTAATATCAACATTAGTATAAAAAGGCAGAAGGGAAAGCAAAAGATTTCCCAAAAAGGTGGAAATTTTTAAATTTATTGATATATAAGATTATGAGTATTATGAGAGATCAATTGGTATTGATCTCTTGGTCTGGCAGGAGGGAGTAAAGAATGGAATAAGTTATTGGTGTTTGTTTGTTTGTTAGGGTACAGCTTACCGTATTTGTTTTCCTGTTTTCCCCTCACAGTTTGGGTAACTGTTAAGGGTTTGGATAAACAGTTATTATCTCTGCAGGAATCTTCCTTCGTTCTGTAGGTTCCTCTGGTCTGGCCGTAGGGCTGACCAGCCAGGCTCCCATTTCTAGCGATACCTTGGCAGGTTCTGAAAACAACCTGGTTTAATATTTAGTCAATTTCTGTAGCTTCCTGCCTCTTCCCTGTATCACTATGTTGGAACTGGTTTTAAAGGATTTAATAACTGATTTTTTTTTCAAGAAATTGGACAAAAATGGAAGGTGATTTTTGAAAGTCTGATTGGAATTACAAAGAAAGTCTCAGAGCCTCCCCCAGGCCCTCACAGCCCACAGCTGCCTGAGGCAGCCTGTGCTAAACAAAGGAAATATAACTGGAAAAGGGCCAATTTTAAAAACACAGACTTTGGTTGTCTAGCCTGGTTCCTTAAAAATTGTGAAGGACAAGTTAAAAAAACCTTAGCATGATCTCCTTAGCAGGGGATGGGAAGACTCCACGCGGGAGCCGGGTAACCAGCCTTGGTCCTCCCACTCCGTGTACCATAGTTTTCTGGGCTGCCTAACAAAACTTAAAATTCCCCGTCGCTGTCTGCAGGGTTTGGTAGAAGTTAGAGGTGGTGTGAATCCATTGTCTCACTCGAAAATTTAGATTGGCAGTTAGAAATATTTGTGAAGCTAAATAGTGCTAGGGTTTTCTTTATTGAGTCCTTTCCTCCCAGAAATGGTCTTTTTTTTTTTTCTATGTCTGTCTTTTATGTCGATTGTCTTAAGGAAATGCCATAGGGACACACAGGCATAGGTTCCCTTAAGCTTGTCTCGTTCCAGCTGGCCTCACAAGCTGGAGAGATAAGTGATCCTCTCCAGACCGGAAAATAAAGTTCTGAAGACAAATGGTGTTTATATTTGCACAACAACGTAAATGCAGTTAATGCCCATAAAACTGTACACTTCAAATGGTTTAAACAGTAAATGTGGTGTTGTGTATATTTAATCACAAGGGAAAAATAAATGAAGTACTGATACATGTCACCACAGGGATGAGTGAACACTGAAAACACCGTAAATAAAAGAAGCCAGGCAGAAAAGGCCACCCAGATCGGAGTCATCTGTGCAGCCCAAATCCATCAACATTGTGAAAATGTGGGAACATCTCTGTCAAAGTTCCAAAGAAACGAAATCAGATCAGAACGGAGAAAATCATTCTCTCACAGTTGGGACAGGTGGTGAAAGCTCAGGTGGGACCCTGGACTGGATTCTCACATGGAAACCATAACGCTTTCCTCCCCGCAGGTGATGTGGCCAGTCATCCCGGGGATGGCACACCTGTTTGGGATGAAACGCCCCGGGAGTCCTGCGTGTCAAATGGCAAATGCGATAAAGCAATGACAACTGAGGGCTCTTAGTGCAGAGAAAGAGTCTGCACTGCCGTTGCAAGTTTTCTGAACTTTTGAAATGACTGGAAGGTAAATGACTATGTGAAACAACCATGTCGACACCATGCCAGAAAAGCGGAGAGAAGAACCAAGTTTGTTAGCGGCCGAGCCCTTTGCAGACAGGTCCACCCGGAGCGGGAAGCACATCTCCCTCAGAGCAGACCCCGTGGTCATCAGAGGCGCCGTGGGAAGACCAGGTTAGCAGCCACTACGACTCAGGTGTCGAGAGGATGACCTGGGATGCGGTGGACGCAGTGAATTCCCTTTGCCACATCACTCCACTAAGAAACTATAGTAACCGAAACGGTGGTATCGGCATAAAACAAACACATAAGTCAATAGAATAGAATGGAGCTGAAAAATCGAGCTCGCATAAATGGCGCTGGAACACTAAACAGCCGCACGCTGAAGGACCCTGGGCGTTACCTTGCAGCACACAGAAAAACCAGCAATTGTCCACAGTAAGCCCTCGCTCTGCTGAGTCCTCAGAAGCCCGACACCCCACACTCAGCAGCGTTCCTTCACAGGAAGCTTCCCCCTACCTTTTCATCCCTGGGAGGGTGCTGAGGTAAACCACGTCCAGGCGCAGCCCCACTTTGTCCCCAAAGCCACAGCACCTCCAGGGCTAATACTGCAGCACCTCAAATTCCTGCGGAATCAATGCCGCCATAGGACCAAGAAAGGGATCCTGGCAGCTCTGGCTCCTGGCTCTCTCAGTGCTTCAGGAAACTGGTCCCATAGGAAGTGCTCACTTAAACTGGGCCCGGAGGAAGTATACCTGGGAAGCGGTCTGGAAATACAGGAAACCAGCCTGCTGGAGGCGTTCCCGAGAACTCCAGCTGCCAGAAGTGCAACCCCTACCGCAGGCACCCCCTCTGCCGTCCACGGGCTGGCTGGAGCAGGGGTGGTGTACTCGCCTCCAAGTCTCATCTTGAACCTTGCACCTGGACCTCCTCTGCCCTCACAATCTGGCAGGGGCCAGAATGGAGCATTTCCCTGTAGGTCTCTCCTCACCCATACTCAGCTTATGCCCCATGGAGAATTCGCCTTCGGGTCTCTCCTCCGACGGCTTCCAGTACCCCTTTAGCCTTTCACATATGAGGCTTGTGCTTGAAATTGTCTCCAAGTCTGTACTCCCTCTGTACCCCAGGCACCCCCTCTTCCCCTCACAGGCTTGGTAGAACCGGGATAGAGAAATTTCCTCCAGGTCTCTACTCCACCCTACCCAAGTGGGAAGAAAAAGAGTAAGGTTTTATGGAAAGTAGCCTCACAGGATGTTAAGATCGGAAATTCTTCTCCAGGCAGGTCCTAGTGGGTAGTCAGCCCTAGGCCTAAAACTTCAGCGAAAGGTTTGAAGCCAATCCTGTCAATCATCAGTGGTGCATCTAGGTAAAGATGCATTTCAAATGACAAAAGCAATACCCCTGAAGGGGGTATTAACCCTCTCGAAAGCACATAATCTTGTTAGCCGTCCTGTAAGCCATCCTTGCCTTGTTTTCCCCCACCTGCATGTAATCTTCCTTATGTTCCCTCTGCAACTTCAAATGCATTAAAGAAGATGCAAAATCCATTCTTCAGAGCATTTGAGATCTTGCTCCTGGGCAGATGTTTGGCTCACGTAAAAAGTTACAAAAATTCTCTACAGGTTTAGAAGTTTCTTACGTGGGCACTGGCACCCACTCTGCTGCTCTCACTGATAGCAGCCGGACAGAGAAATTGAATCGTTTCAACCTTTCCACTACTATGAACGCTGCTTCTATGAATATTCATAAATAAGTTCTTTTTTTTGAACACTCATTTTCAATTTTTCAGAGTCTATATCTAGGAGTTATATACCTATGGGAATTTTTTCTGAGGTAATGCCGGCTATCATACATACAGTCTGCAGCATTTGACATTGCAGAGGCAAAGTTTTAGGATTCGGGTTTCGGGTTTCGGGTTAGGGCCATCTTTAACAACGGAACAGAGAGGACTTTGACTGAATGGGCCTTGCCAAGTCCCTCTCTGTCTGTCACACTCAGTACCTGATAAACTAGTTATCTCTGATGATAGCTCCATTCCTGGAGCGGGTCCTCAATCTGAATTCTTTCAGGTGATTAGGGGGAAGGTCAAAGGTTTTTCCTGGTTCTTTTGTTTATGAAAGTAATCAGCTAAAATAATCAGTATCCTTCTAAAAAAAAAAAGCATATATTGGGGTGGCAATTTCTGCTCCCCCTCAGTGTATTCATCTGCCCAGCCTGACAAATAAACTAACATACGAACAGATTTCAGCCCCACTGGGGATCCCCTGCATTAAAACCCACATGGGCCCCCAGGTCACAGCCTCCCCTGACCTATAGTATTAAGGACCCAGTTTCAAGGCTGGGGGGCACCTGCTGTCACCACTGGGGTGACATGAAAATCCGGTGTCACTCCAGCAGCATGGGGGGTGAGGGGGTGGGGGACAGTGGCAACGTGTGTTGTGTCCCTCGGTTCTTCCCCACCTACGCAGCAAAGAATTACAGGTCGGCGAGATTTAGAAAAAGTAAGAGTTATTGAAAGTACATTTTAGAAGGAGACCGGCCGGGCTAAGGAAGGCTGCAGCCCTGTGGAATTCAGGAGATGAAGAGATGAGACAGTACGCCCCAAAGGGAGGGGCGGGTTTCCAGCCAGGATTGCTGTAACCACCAGAAAGGGGAAGGTCTGTTTATATTTGGGCCCTGATGAGGGGTCCTAGATGATCCGAATGTGAGGTGCCCTTGACTGACAGTTGCTATATTAACTTTGCCTAGTGTGCATGTGCTTACCCAGAATTCAGTGTTATAATTAGATTCATGAACTTCCAGCCATAATCACGATATTATAATGACGGTATAATGAGGCTGGAGTTATGGGCAGTACTTCCTGCACATGAGTTTGTAGCTGGTTTAGGCCAGCAGCTTTTATGGACTTTGTCCTCTAGGATTTGGGATAATTTATAACCCTAAAATGGAGATGTTTCTAGGAGGTACTTAAGGAAGGTCTTCGAGGGAAGTTTCTATGGTTACAGAGCTGGGCCTTCACTCTTGTAGCAGGAGCCTGGGGAACTGCCTAACACTTCTGCTCCAGAATGCCTGGAGTTGGAGTCAGCGCTCAGGCAGCTTCCAGCAACAGAGCAGCCACCTTTAAACTGCCCTTCCACCTTGCTGCCAAGAGAGGACTGGGGCAGGGGGTGGGCCTGAGCTGCTGTCCAGGCGGAGCCTATCCCCAACACTTGCTGGGCCCCAAAGTCCCTTGTGAGCAGCAGCTTGGAGTCAGCCCCAAGTACTGAAGTCGCTGTGCTGGCTGCTCAAGACCCCTCGGCTATGCCTCTGAATCCCGCTGCCCACGGCTCTTTCCGGAGGAAGCCAAAGTGAGCCAAGGCCACTGACCCACCACTGGAACCATGGTAAGGCCACACGGGACAGCTGGTCAGCTCAGCCGGGCTTAATTCAGGCTAGGCCCCTGAGCAGGGTGCAGGAGAGCAAAGTTAGGTCATATTTGAGGCCAAGGGGAGGCCACAGGGAGGCCACGGGGACCCTCTTGAAGAGGACTTAGGCCTGTGAGGAGGCACAGGGTTATTGGGGGAAGGTATGGGAGAGAAGAGCCTTGTTGGACTCCAGTCGACCTTGGGTTGCTGCGTAAGCTTGGGGAACTTACAATATGTGGAGGATCCCAGCACAGCGCTTTGCACTCAGATGGCTTCCAATAAATGGGAGTCCTACCCACTGGGCTCCTGCTGTGACCTACAGGCCAGGAAGGTGCTGTGGAATCTCTTAGATGTGCCCCTTCCATGCTGGAAAAGCCTGGTGGGGAAGACGAAGGCCACTTCCAAGTCCTTGGACCACAGGCCAGCTTATGCAACCCTTTTCCTGATCATCCTGCTCAGCCTCCTGGGTCCCTCAGAGAGCTGCTCAGACTGAGCCCCGGGTCCTGCTTTCTCAGGCTCCACCCTGACCTCATCCTGCCTCCTAAGAATAGGCAGAGTCTTCTGTGTGATCTGCCCACCTGCCCTCCTCCTTATGACCCTGAGCAGTGATGATGGCAGGGAAGGAGCCTAGCTCAGCACACAGTCCCTCCTCTTCAATGACAGGACAGTGGGATGAAGGTCAAGGGCAGCCATGGCCACCTATCTGTGGTGACTTAGCTTTTCTCCTGTCACAGGTTCATGGGTACAAAGGAGTCGCATTCCAAAACTGGGCAAGGAGCTATGGCTGTTGCCCAGCGATGCACTATCAGCCCACATCCATATCCGAGATCATAGAGGTGAGTGTCCATCTCAGCTCAGTGCCCACTGGCCCAGCCCCTGGATCTCCAGCTTGTGCAGGCCCTATAGACCAGACTCTGCTCCAAAGCAGAGGCTGGGAGATGGGCTTGCCAGGCTAAGACTCCCAGCCCACCCCAGGTCTGCTAGCCAGGTGAGATGTACTATCTTACCTGGAGGATGAGTGCAGTGCAGTGCAGTGCAGAGCAGGAGAGGCGGCTGGGACGGCAGAGTGGCTGTGAGGGCATCCGGAGCTGCACGAAGAAGCTGGAGGTGTGCTAATACTTCGGCACTCGAAGGCCATTCCTAAACTATGCTGGCCTGCACAGCCGCGACTTACTAACAGGTGAGGCTGTTGTGGGCCGATGTTTCCCTAGAGGGCCACTAAGGACGAGTGAAAATAAAAACAGATTGTATAGTCGAGGGAGCTCTAGGAAGTTGGTGTTAAACAGGTTTCTTTATTCTAGAACTTGAACCTTTAAACATGCTGTATGTGTGTTTATTTGCTTGTGGAACTCCTTACAATATAAACTGTAAAACTGGTGTTCCATGGACCAGTGAGAGTGTTTGAGCAGGGACGCGAGGGTGAAAGGATGTGGATTCATTTAAGTGGCATCACGCATTCATTCATTTATTCATTCAGTGATCATTATAAACTGCCTACTCACGCTGGGCCCGGGGCAGACATGGGAGGTACAGAGTCAAATTAAGCCACTGTCACTGCCTTCAGAGGCTCCATTCCAGCCTAGGAGGCAGCTGAGGCCTGTGTGGGCCAAGGTGAGGGGCCGAGACCTTATTCTGAAGGCACTGGGACACCCCTGAGAGGGTTTGCCCTGAGGAATGTGATCAGGCTTGCCTGTAGAAAAGCCTCCAGCCAGGGGAGCACATGGGAGTCCCAATTCGGGACGTTTCCTTGGTTCTCCATCCCATTCACTTCCTGGCCCTTCTCTCCGGCTCTCTTTCCTGGGATGAACCGCACAGCAGCCTCCAGCCAGGCAGGGGCCCTGGAGGCGGCTTGCACGGCCCTGCGTGCTCCTGGCTGTGCCACAGACAAAGGCCTGAGCTGGGGCTCACCCAGGCATTGCCTTGGCAGGTGCCGGCCCTGGCCAGGCAGCAGAACAAGCCGGGGTGAAGGTGGTGGGTGGTGGCCACTCGCCCTCAGACATCGCCTGCACCGATGGCTTCCTGATCCACATGGGCAAGATGAACCGGGTCCTCCAGGTGCTCACAGCCCTCTCCTCCGCCTCTGCTGGCGCCCAGCCTTGGCCTCCATCCCAAACCCCAAGCAGAAGCTCATTAGCCTCTCCCCTATGGCCTGATCCCCTCCCTGCCCTTGAGTCCCAAAATGATGCCCCAATTCCTGACCCACAGTCCAGAGCCCTCCCTGGGCTTGCTCAGGCCTCTTGTCAGTTCTGCACCCCTGTGGCCATGGTGAGGATGTCCACCCCCTTTTCTGCCAGGGCCCACATCCCATTTGGCTACCTGGGGTGGGAGGTGGCTTGAGCTAACCACAGGCTGAGACATTCTCATTCATGCAGTTGTGAGGACTGGGCAATGACTCAGCTCATCTCAGCCTATGCTGTTCTGTTGCAGGTGGACACAGAGAAAAAGCAGGTGACCGTGGAGGCTGGCATCCACCTGGCTGACCTGCACCCACAGCTGGACAAGCATGGCCTGGCCTTGTCCAAGTAAGAGCCACTTCCCCCATTTTTAGGTGGGCCAGTGCTGCTCACTACCCCCTGCCTGGGGCACTCAGGGGCCGTAAGCAGATAGTGGAGCAGAGTCCATGACGGGTGACACTAGGAAGTGTTAGCTTCTGGGCCCTGATGTCTCTGTCCTCCCTGGGAACCCAGTCCCCCTCAAGTGGCTGCCTGCACAAGGCTCATCTGCCACTCAGAGGGAGTTAGGATGTCCCAGCATGTGTGTCCCAGGGGCCACCTGGGTCTACAACTCCAAGGATGCTGTGGGGATTGAGTGGCAGTAGGGAAGGACAGCTGTGTCAGGCCACGTGCTGGCTGGTTGATGCACCGTCTCATTTCATCATCACACCAGCCCTGAGAGGGAGAAACATAACCCCCACTGAGGGATGAAGAAACCAGGATTGAGGCCAAAGGGCTTATTTACCCAAGTCACTGGCTGGGGCATTCGCCGTGTGGCGAGCCAGAGGCTGCAGGACACAGCGCCGTGCTTAAGAGACAGACAGACAGTGTGGTGAAGACCCCAGCTCCAAGAGCAGCCGGCCTGGGTGCACGTCCCGCTTGCACCCCATACGAGCTTGTGTCCAGTTCCTTGACCCACCTGAACCTCAGAATTCTCATCTGGAAAAGTGGGTCTATAAAATAGGGGTGCTCAGAGGACCGGACGAGTAAAAGACGCCCCACATATTAAGCGCTCCGTAAATGTTTGTTCTTGTTCATTTTCCTGGCTCCATCAATGCCTCGTTCCACAGCCTCCAGAAGTGAACTGTCCCCCGAGGCTCCTTATGTCCATCCCCTCAGAGGCCAAAGCCTGGTCTTTCCTTCCGAGGCCCTTCTCCCTGAGGGCCTTGCTGTCCCCAGCCTGCTTTCTCCTACTCTGTCACAGCCTCTCTTCCACGTTCCTCTTTCGTCTTCGTAAACTTCATGGAGAAGGGAAGAAGGTTGCAGCTGGATCGACCACCCTCCCTGTGCACACTTGGGCGGCTCTGTTTTTCGCTGTGATTCATAATTCTGTGACAAACGTCGTCGTGCCTGTGTCTTCCCACGCGCCGGAGCATCCCCCTGGCGCAGGCTGTCTGCGACCCCCTGTTAACATTCCGGTCTTTTCAGAAGGGGCCATATTACCCAGCAGTCCAGTGAGTAGGAACAGAGATGACAGAGGACACAAGGTGAGGGGAGGACAAGGGGGGACGGGAAAAGGCTTCGGTCTCTCTCATCCTCTTACTGTCCTGCCAGGGCAGCCCCCAGGCCCCTCTGCAGGAAGGCATGAAGCTAGATTTTCTGATTGTCAGCTTGTCAACTTAAGTTGAAATCAGAGCAGAGCCACTGGTGTCCTCCAGCCTGCGTTTTGGGGAGCCTGCCTGCCTCGGGGCTCTGGGTCTGCTGAGGGGAGGGATCATTTCAAATCCCTGCCCTTCCACACCAAGCCCATTAATTGTGAAACTGTTATGTACGATGTAAGGCTCCAATCACCTTGGCAAACAATAGACCTTCAGTAAATATTGTCTTTCTTCTCCTTTAAGCTGGGGCTGGAATATCTCAGAAAGCTCCTGAGATGTAAGCCTCTTATGCTCCTGACCCGCTCTTTCCTTGACCCTGAGATCTGGGCGTATCTTTCTAATTTCTGGCCCCAGACTGCATGCCCCAGGAGCAATACAACTTCCCTTAAGAAATCTGGTCCTCTTGTGTACACAGAACCTTTTATTCATTCCAGGGCCTGGAACTCTGGGCTGAAGGAGGCGGGGTTTATTCTAGATGGCCCGAGACGCCCCTGAAGGTTTCTAAGAATGGTCTTCTCCTTCCTCACAACTCAGGGAGGTTCCTACCTATTCATGGCAGCTTGGGATGTCTGTGTGTCATCTGACCCACGTCCCCCGGGACTTCTCAGGCCTTACTAGGCTGGATCTAAAGAAGTCTTAGCAGGAACACTGGGGCCTTGGGTTGGTGGAGAAGATATTGTTGATGGGTGGGGGACCGAGAGAAGGGAGCTTGTAGGCTGTGGAAACCCCGGAGCTACGCAGGCAGGCCCCCCACCCCCACCCCAGAGCTGGGCCATGCCCCTGCCAGCTCATGTGACAGGTCACCGAGGTGAGGAAACAGGCTCAGAGACAAGGAGGGCCAGCGAGCCAGACAAGCGAAGTCATGAGAAGTGCGAGACAAGAACCCAGGGAGGAGATGAATCTACTATTCTGCTCTGAGGGCCTCACACCGCAACCTGGGGGCCACTGTCCCAGGGAAGCCTAACTGGTTGGTCCCTTGTGTCCTTCTCGCTCTGTCCTGCCGAGCCCAGCCTGGGAGCCGTGTCAGATGTGACTGCAGGTGGCGTCATTGGGACCGGAACACACAACACGGGGATCAAGCACAGCATCCTGGCCACCCAGGTGAGCGTGCCTACCTCGCAGCGCT
The DNA here is from genome assembly GCF_902729225.1 of Pteropus medius. Taxonomy (NCBI): domain Eukaryota; kingdom Metazoa; phylum Chordata; class Mammalia; order Chiroptera; family Pteropodidae; genus Pteropus; species Pteropus medius. The sequence goes on along the minus strand of NW_024346667.1, from coordinate 4,840,952 downwards.
CTGCTGACTGCCAGGGAGAAGGGAGGGTTGGCTGGAGCCCCACTTTACCGAGGCTCCTGGGAAATCTCGTTCCCCCAGAGCCTGTTGGCTCAGCTCCTTGTGGGCCTCAAAACCAGCCCAGGTGTCTTCCAGGAACAGCATCTCCTGCTCTCAGCCTCATCTGTCCCTGACAGACACAAGTGACAAAGGAGTCCTCATATGTGTTAATACGCCGCTGCCTCTCAGGAGCCTCCTGGCCACCTTGTGGAAAAGGGCAAGCAGGGCAAGGCATTCATCCTCATTGAAAGCGGGAGCCAGGCAGGGCAAGGGGTCCTTCCACAGTAGCAAGTCCGGCGGTCAGAGGGTGGCCGGGGCTACCTGGAGCCCAGCACATGTGGGCCTCGGATCCACACCTGACCTTCATTGAAAAGCGTATCTTAAACTTCGCAGGAGCCTAGTGTGGGGAACTGGTTATGAGCCCAGGTTTCGGATTTAGATCTGAGTTCAAAACCTGCCTCCTACCAGCTCTGGGTATGCGCATGTAGATAGGTTATTTAACTTCTCTGTACATCCCTGTGTCTGGGACGTGGGGAGAATTCTCCTTGACCCAGGAGGAGTAGATGAGATGGCATCTATTAAACGTGCGGTGGACGCGGTGAAAGGCTGTGAAGCCTGCATCAGGAGCTGCCCTGCGGAGGGCTACCTCCGTTCACTTTCACGTTAGGAGGGGCTTCCTAGCAGGCAGGGTGTGGGGCAGGCTGCAGGGCGCACACACTGAAGTGGCTGCCCCTCCGTCAGGGATGGTGGAGACCCCGTGCTCTGTCGGCACTCCAGGGCTCGCCAGGTGATTTTTGCCCCCGGGAGCTCATCTGTGCTGCAGCTCCTGGAACATTAGGGCTGAGCACTGGGGCTCGGCTGTGCATCCCAGCTCCCCTGTTGTCTGTGTGACCTGGGGCAAGTCTTTTTGCCTCTGGCTACCTCAGTTTGCTCCCCCGGAAAATGGGGATGATCACGACAGCCATGCACGTGGGGGCTTAGGAGAGTGTACACAGGGCTCGCTGGTGATAGGTTTGGCATGTAAGGCAAGGCATTTTCCAGAGCTCGTACTTCGTACTGTCAAATTTCAGCATTTCTGGGGGTTGGACCACACTGATCACTTAAGTGTCCCCCAGTCAACTAACCAGGTATATGGCTCTCCCTCTGAGCAAGACAGAACACCGGAGCAAGCGTGGGCTGAATGTGACGGCTGGGAGCCTGGGTCCCATGTGCTCTAGCCACAGTGGCACCGACATCAAAGAAAACAGCCCGAAGGCGTTCTCTAAGGGACGCGGTCAGTTTTCTGGAACACCATGAGGGAATCCTAATTCAGGAACCCTAATTCACAGCTACTGTGCCTTGAAACCCCACTCCGCTTTCTCATCAGCAGTGTGCGCTCACCCTGGCACCGCTCGCCCTCCCCCGCTCCCTCTTTGTCCCACGCCGCAACCTGGGGGACACTGTCCCAGGAAAGCCTAACTGGTCCCTTGTGTCCCTCTTGCTCTTGTCCTGCTGAGCCCAGAGAACCACCAGGCCAAAGAGGGGCAACCCAAGGGGCGGAGGGAGCAGGGAAGGGGAAAGGCCGAGGCTCCGCGTTACCCGTTCCCCCCACTCCACAGGTAAGAGCCATTGCAGCCAAAGCATGATACATTTTGTAGGACCTGATCTCCAGGTGCTCAGAGCCCTCAATGGACATGTCATTCCTCGCTCCTACCCAGAGCTGACTTTACTGCCCACGAAAGCCCAGTGGTCACTGGGGGTGAAGGATGACACAGTGGCCCTCTTCCCAAGATTTGGCCACAGTCCTAGTCGGCTCTCCAGGGCCGATGTCAAACTGATTGCCTCAGTTTCTCAAAATGATCAGCGGAGTATGAAAATAACTCTGGCCACAGATCAAAAGGCTCATGAGATTTACTGGCTCCTTCTCTCAGACAGCCCAACTCAGCAGGACCGGCTCTGGGACAGCAGCGGGGGATGCCGCCGATGTACTTTACACATCATGCCAACGGAAGGAGCCCGGAGAGGGGACTGACACCCTTCACATCCACTGTACGCCAGGCACTTAGCCGCATCTTCACACAGTATCTGAGAGAGTTATTCTTCTACAGATGAGGAAACAGGTTAAATGACATGCCCAAGGTCACAGAACATGTAAAATCACTGCCCACCTTTACTTGTTGCTGGACCCGGCTAAAGTATCTCACTGGCCAGTTCTCATTCACTGCTCTGACTCTTACACAAAATCTGCTTTTCATAAAAATTGTCCCGACCCCCTCACTACCACAGAGGGCCATCGTGCCCCATTTCTTCCGCTTTCTCCTGTCTAGTCTTGGCCACTGTTAATCAGAATTAGCTCAGCTTTATTTGTTCTCTGACCCTGAGCGCCCAGCCACCACCTACACGTGTCAAAAGCAATTTCGGTCCAAATTAGCAGGTAGCAGAGTATGGAGAGGAACTCAAATAGGCCATGAGAGAGCATTCCTCCGGAAATGGGCCCAAGGTGAAAGATGCCAGAGCTAATCATTTGTCTCCAAGGAGCATCCTACTCTTTGTAGAAACCCAGAGGTTGCTAGGCAGGTGCGTCCAAGTGAGAGACCCTGGTTCCTGAGGTGAGAGGATGGACTCAGCTTGCCTGAGGTGGCACCCAGGAGAAGTGACAGGCAGAGAGAGGCTGCGGGTGGGGACAGTGGGCTGGTCTTACCCCAGATGCACGCATATGCTCCCTCTGCCTTTGCCAGGCCCTCCACCCAGGACCTGGCAGCTATCTGGAGCCCGGGCTCATCTTAGTCCTCCTCGGGGCGGGGCAGAGGCTTGCTGCACCTTGACCGTGAAGCCCACAGAATGAGCAAAGCAGTGGTGGGAGGACAAGACGTGCAGGTCCCATGGAACCTCACGTGATGGATGGTTCCCCTCTCCCTACCGAGGGCTGACGCCACTCATCCAGAGCCTCGCCTTCTCCATTTCCCCTTTCTCCCTCTCTAAAGACTGAGACCCCCTTCAGGCTGTGACCGTAGACCCTGCCAGGAAAGTCCCCTGTGGCCAGATGACAGTGATCTTCCCAGGCCAGGTCATCCCTGACTTCACTTGCAAAGACAGAGAGGTGAGGGCTTCACCTGAAGGGTGCGGGAAATGCCCCCCTGGATTCTGAGTGAGGCTCTTCTCTCGCTGCCAGGTGGTGGCATTGACCCTGCTGACGGCCGACGGGACCATTCTTGAGTGCTCCGAGTCCAGCAACACAGAGGTGTTCCAGGCCGTGCGGGTTCGCCTGGGCTGCCTCGGAGTCATCCTCACCATCACCCTGCAGTGTGTGCCCCAGTTCCACTTGCAGGAGACTTCCTTCCCTTCCACCCTGAGAGAGGTACTGGTCTCTTTCTCGCCACTGGTCAACCTCAGAAAATGAATGGAGGACGTCGACAAGTGGGCCATGTGCCACGGACAGCCCCCTGTGGCTCTGCGGGCCCCTTGAAAGGGGGAGTGGGCTGACCTCGTCATCCCCTCCTCGGCCTTAGCAACACTGTGACCAGAACCTTTTCTGAGCAGGTCAGTGAAGCTCAGAGGACCTGCAGGGGGATGGCAGAGGTACAGCCAAAAAGCAGGCTGGGTAGCGACTTGCTGTAGGAGACAAGGCGCCGGCAGGAACTGACTCCTTCTTGGAGGGCATTGACTCCCAAGTGCACCCAGCCACAGGGAACACCCAGATTTCCTTTATAGTGTTTTTTTCACAGCAAGGGGTGGGTGGACTAACTTCCACATTGCCCTGTGCCTGAGGTCATATGCAGGGGATTTGGATCTGGATGATGGGGGTGGGGGGGTGCTGGCTTCTGACTGAAAGCAGTGTTTTTTGAATGAATGAAAAACTCATGTTGGAGAGACAGACTGACGGAAGGACAGACGGACAATCTTAGCCAATCTCGGCCCTGTCAAAGGAGAAACAGAGAGTGGATGGACCAGTTATCAGGAGACTCAGCTTTAATACGCTAGAAGGAGCCATTACATTCACTGCCGGGACTCTGGGCAGTACAGTGAGACGGCACAGGATGCTAGGACACGAGGAAATGGGGGTTTTCCACTCTCGTGCCCAGCCCCTTCCTCCAGGCCAACCCACTGGGCCGTGTTCCCTGCTCTCACAGGAGAAAAGCAGCTCCACCCAGAGGCTTCCGTGGTGACAGCCCTGTGGGCCATGGGCTTGCGCCCTGTCAGGATGGAAGTGATAGCGATGGAGCCCTGGGGTTTCTTCCCGAACGTCTCCCAGGCTTACAGCACAGCAGGAAAGGCCCTTCTCTTCAAATCAAGAAGCCTGGTGCTCTCTGACATTCACTGCGCTCCAGGCTCTGTGCCGGTAGCTCTAGGGTGGGAGCCTGGGAAACTACGGCCTGCAGGCAAAACCTGGCTTGCCACCTGTTCTTGTATATACAGTTCTATTACCACGTAGCGACGCTCATCGTTCATGTGTTATCTGTAGCTGCTTTGTCATTATCCTTGGCAGAGCTGAGTAGTTGCGACAGAGACCGTATGGCTCTGCGATGTTATCTCCATGTGTTCAATAATGAGCCGTGTTAGAGCAGGAGTCTCCTGTTCATTTCACTGAGGGCTAAGATGTGTCAGGCATTATGGGGATAAGAGATGATGATGATGATGGTGATGACAATGACAATCTGAGTAACAGTAGTAGCAGCAACAGCTTATACATATACTGTACTAATCATGTTCCTGACACCATTTTAAGCATTTTCTAGGCATTAGTACATTTAATCTTCATAACAATCTTGACCTGGATTCTGTTATTAATCCCATTTTATAAGTGGGAAAACCAAGACACAAAGATATTAACTTGCCCGAACTCGTACCGCTAACTGTTGAAGCCAGGACAACTAAGAAATCATTGCGATCCTTTAACCCACTCAGGGAAGTCAGCGTGGAAGTGGACCATTTTAAGGTCCAGCTATTATGAGACATTTCTTGCCATTTGGCAATGTTAGGACAATTTTAAGAATTTCCTTTTGATGGGGAGAAACTGAGGCACACCCTGGGCCCTGACTTCCAGAACTCCCCACCATCATCCTATGACCAATGCCATCTTTCCTCCTTCCTTCTGCTGAGGTCAGGTTCTTGACAACCTGGACAGCCATCTGAAGAAATCCGAGTACTTCTGCTTCCTCTGGTCCCCACACACCGAGAACGTCAGCTTCATCTACCAGGACCACACCAACAAGGAAGCCACCCTGTCACACAGCCCACAGTCCCCATACCCCTTCAGCTACACGGCGGCTGATGCTTGAAGTGAGATGTCATCCCGGAGGTCAGTGAGATGTGAGAAGGGAAGCAGCAAGGGGAACATCGCTGAGCGTGAGGAGAGAAGCAGAAACGACCAGAGCATGGAAGGAAGACGGAAGGTGGGCCCAGCGAGGGTCCACTGTGTCCCTGGGTAGGGATGTGTAGCGGTGAGGTCAAGGGTGGGGGTGCAAAGGACAGAAGTGTGGGCAGGACAGGATGGGATAAGATACAGAACTAGGCAGCTGGACTAGACCTCAGAAACCGTCTAACACATCGGACCTTCCCTCCAATACCCCCATCTCTCCCACCCCCAATTATGCAGGTGAAGAAACTAGTAGTTTCATATCTGTCCCTCCTGTGCTTAGCAAACAGGCTGCTTCTCAGCAGAATAAAACAAAGCCTTCACTTAGGATGGATGTTGATGGGATGAGTCAGGCAAAGACTATGACACCTATTATGTGTAAGGGCTGGTGTGGGGTTAATAAAGGGCGATAGCTGGACATAGGGCTCATTGGCTCTAAAGAGGAAAGCCAGATGTATTCCTTTGTCTTGTGAAAAATACATACACACAGAATGAAAGGGACTGGGGCAGGGGAACTGACTGTGCCACCAAGGAGTGAGGTTTTTAATTGTCCTGGCATGTGAGTCACCCTGCCCCCGCCCCTCCCCCCACACACACACACAATATTGCCACTCTCTCTCTACAGGGACACATCTCTCTCTAAGGGGACACCATGAGGAACGGAACTGATCACAAATTCTGCTCCCCAGCCCCCCTCCTCTTCAGCCAGCTGGTTTGGGGACTATGCCATCGGATTCCATTTACTGGAGTTCCTGCTCTGGATCAGGTAGGAATGTAGGGGCACCGTTTCTGGCATCTGCCGTATGCTTTTTGAGGATGTGGTCCATCCAAAGAACTCCCTTACCTTCATGCACACAGATTCGGTCTGGCTCCTGAGACAGTGGTTTTCTGTTCTGACTCACAGGTGATGCAGTGAATCTTTTAATATTGTCCTGCTTTCTACCTTTTCCCTAAAATCTGTGCTCATGCTCGGGCCCCATGTCTGCCCCTGGACGCGTATTATCAGTGATAGATAGGCAAGGTTTTACAGGGCCTTCAGTGGGGACTTTGTATCCAGCCAAGAAATCATATGGGATGACATCATATAAAAACTTAACAGATATTTCATACATACAAAATAATATAGGCAACGTATATTTAAGATATAAATAAGTGCCACATACTCAACACCAGCTTCAGAAACAAAACAACACGAGTACAACGGAGTCCTCTTTGCGGAATTCACAGATCGCAACCCCTCCCCCCAAGAGGAAACCCCCACCCTGAACTTCCTGCTTATCATTCTCTTGCTTTTATTTATACTGTAGTTTTATGAATCCTGAAATAATAAAGTCACTAGTTCAGCTTCGATAGTCATATTTATCCACGTTGATATGGAGAGCTCTAATTTTTTTGTTTTTCTCTGTATAGATACATTTACCACAATGTATCCATATTCTTATTGATGGATATTTGGATCATTTCCAGGATTCTTAGCCATTACAAACAATGTTGCTGTGAACATTCTCGAACATTGCTCCTGGTGCTTTTTATGTCTTAAGTATGTACTCATGAGTGGAATTCTTGGACCATCAAGTATGGGCATCTTCAGTTTTATCAGATTGAAGTCATTATTATACCAAGTTAACTTGCAAACACTCTGAGACTCTGCACCACGAGCTAGCCAAGTCCGCTGTTGACAGCCTTCTATATTTCCTGGTGATGTGTATTAAACATTACCTCATTACAGTTTTTGATTCTTATATCCCTGATTATTAATGAGGTTGCACACCTTTTCAGTTTGTTGATCCTTCAGATTTCTCTTCTCTTAAATACCTATTTATGTATTTTGCCCTTTTTAAAAATTGAGTGGCTTTTTTTTTCTTTTCTTGCTATTTTGTAGAGTTTTATTTACATGTATTTTGAGCATTAGTCCTTTGTTGGTTATATGTGTTGCAACATATTCTCCCTGTTTGAGTCTTGTCTTTCACTTTTATGGTGTTTTGTGGTGTGCAGATGTATTTAATTTTAATATAGCCAAACTTATCCATCTATTCTCTTCTCTTTGGGAATTTTGTGTCTTATTAAGAAAACTTTCCCTGCCCGTAAAGTCATAAAAGCACACAAAAGGAGGCGCTGACAGCAGGACCGGGAGAGCTGGCCAGTGTGCCTGTCAGTTCTGGGCGTGGCCCAGCCCCAGGTGTCTGTTTGAGAAGAGTCGGCCCCATCCTTTCAGCAGGAGGGCGGCGGGGAGGTGTGGGGATCGGGGGCGGGTGTGCACATTTAGGGGAAGACGACAAACTGGGAAGAGAACTAACTGCCCAGAAAGTGTTAAGACAGTGAGACTAGAGATGTGACCTGCTGGATCTGGGCGGAGAAGGGACTAGGAGTAGTGAGTGAGCTGAGCCGAAGGCTATCACGCCACCAGATTATGGACTGGGGTTGAGAGTGGCCAGGCTTTCTCTGTAGCCTCCATCACAGCAGCTCGGCAGCTTTATGTGCCTGTGTCTGTGGAGTGCGAGCCCAGTGAGCACTCAAAGAGATTGGACTCTAAATCACTCACCACGGCCACATCCCAGCCGGGGCTGGCTCTCCGTGAGAGCTCTGCGGCCTCTGAGCTCAGCCCAGTTGGCTCTACCTTAATGGCTTCTGGACACTGCCTCCCCTGCCTCATCTCTGCAGCTCTGGACACTGACTGAGCTGTGTGCCTGAGGGTGTAGAAGTAAACCGTAAATAACGATTGGGAAACTGGTGGTTTACCAGTAGCTTCACAGTAAGACTTACTTTACCCTCATGAGGGCAGGAACCCTGTCTGTCCTGTCATACTTGATCTCCAGTGCCCCAGACAGTGCCTGGCACCTGGACAAAGCTCATAGATATTCATGTAAGAAATGCCAAAAGAAAAGCTTGATCCATGTCCTTGAGCTGTTGAGTACCAGTCAACTGTAGGGTGATAGTGGTGGCCATAGCTGACCAGGACAGAGAGGCAGGCTATCTGTCAGGACTCAGTCCCTGGAGGGTGAGTCAGGATCAGGGCCAAGTTCAGCTCCTATGGGTAGAACAGCCCTGTGCCCCGAGGCCAGTGGAAGCCCCACCTCAGCCAGGCTGGTTTCTGAGACATAAGAGAGCATCTGCCTTGAGAGAGAGGAATCCTCTCTGCTCTGGCCCTGGAGCACGTATCCATATCTGAGTTCCAGAAAACTCAGTCACCTTGGGATCAGAGAGGGAGCATGAGCTGTGGAGTCAAGTGGACCTTGGACTCTGATCCTTGCCCTACATTCACCTGCTGTGTGACTGGGTAAATCACTCAGCCTCTCCACACTGGTTTACCTGTACAGTGAGTAAAGCCGATAGCAACGACTGAGTTCTTGGGAAGATTCAGGCTAAGTCCACATGAAGGGTGTTCACTGGACATCACTTCCCTCTCTCTTCGCAAAGGTCCATGAAGGCTTCTTGTGGCTCACCTACATGGCAGAATACGAGGCCCTGGATCCAGTGATATTATCTGTAAACCCACACGAGGTGTTCTGAGCAGTTGAGATGGATTTATGGGATGAGGAGATGGCAGAAACAGGAGGAGGGTTAGACCTGTGGGCAGGGAAAGTGGCTGCTGAGCCTCTGGGCAGAGGCCACCTGCAGGGAGAAAGGGGAGTAAATCCAGAGAGAGAGGCCTGCACTGAGGTTTCAGGCCCATAGGTCCCAAAGCCCATTTTCACTTTAACCAGATCGAAGCCAGACAGAGCCTGGTCACCAGGGGTTTTTAGTGACTCCAGGAGAGGCAGGAGCTGCTGCTGAGGTGGTTAAAGCCAGCTCACCTCACAGGGCCCTGAGCTGTCAGGACCCAGGTTCATGAGTGGGATGACTGGACAGCCCTCTGTCCGGCCATCCCGTGATGAGCCTCTGGACCTGTGCCCACTTGGGCCCTTGCCAGAACCGGTTCACCCCTGCCCCAGCCCCAAAGAGCTCCTGGTTGCACATCTGAGGTTGGCCCTCGTGGAGGCTGCCTTTTAGCTTCTCCGTTTACAACCTGCAGCTCAAGTCTCTCTGCCCTTAATGTGCAGATTTTTGACACTTTCATGGACACAAGGAGATGGCAGAAATCCTTCACCTCCCTGGATGATTCCCGTGCTGTCTTTCCCGTGTCCCTGTGTCCTGAGTGCATATAATGCAGTGAGAGGGCATAGGCTTTGGAGTGTCAGGCAGACCTGCTGACATCTACGCCATTGTGAACCCATCCATCACATGCAGATACGTTAGATGGCGCACACCACACACGCACACACCAACAGGCCCGTGGTCCAGCGCCTACCCACAGCAGGAGCTCCCTTCCCCCTCCCCTTTTGGGCCGATACCACAGGCCTTTGGTCTGACATTGCACAGCATCGAGAAGGCTGATTTTGTTTTCTTGTCTTTCCAACATATCTGCAGTGAACATTTAGTTTTTTTATAAACAGGAAAAAAGTGAACTTTAATCTCTCTGTGTGTGTGTAAGTATAGATTTTGAAGAATAGAACTTGGTGAGTGAGTTTCCTAGATCAAAAAGCCAGGCGATAGCTCCTTCCTGGCCAGGAAGCACAGAATCCTCCTTTTGCAATTCTTTGTGTGGTTCTAGCATCATTTCCAGAGACAAGAGCCTATAAGCTGAGACCCCTCCCTAGGACACTGGCCCCCACTGACCACTTTCAACATTCAGGGCTTCCCAGGATGGTCAGGTGTGGAAGGAAGGTGAAATACTACAGTCTTTATGGAAATTAATCTGGTAGCAATCTGCGAAAATTAAAATTATACTCGCCCTTTGCCCCGATACTCTGGAAAGGACATAACGACAAAGGTATTTATTATTACAGTGTAGCATGTGGTGACAGAAAACTGAAAACAAATAATAAGTGTTGGTGAGGATGTGGAGGAATCGGACCCATGTGCACTGTTGGTGGGATGTAAATTGGTGCAACCACATGGAAAACAGTATGGATGTTCCTCAAAAAGTTAAAAATAGAGCTGCCATATGATCCATCAATCTCACTTCTGAGTATATATCTTCAAGAATCGAAAGCACAGTCTCAAAGGAATAACATGCACGCTCATGTTAACGGCAGCATTATTCACAGTATAGTGTCCATCAGTGCATGAATGGATAAACATAATGTGGTATATCCATACAGTGGAGTGTTACTGAGCTTTGAAAAAGATGAACATTCCAGCACATGCTACAACGTGGTTGAACTCAGGGTATGATGCTAAGTGAAATAAGCCAGACACAAAAGGACAAACACTGCATGGTTCTGCTTCTATGAGGTTTCTAAAGTAGTCAAATTCATAGAAACGAAGTAGAATGGGGGTTACCAGGGTCCGGAGAGAGGGGGAATAGGGAGTTGTTTAACATGGACAGAGTTTCAGTTTTGCAAGATTCTGAAGAGCCATTGCACAACAATGTGAATATACTTAACACTACCAAACTGTACACTTAAATATGGTTAAGGTGGTGAATTTTATGTTTTGTGGTTTTGGTGGGGTGGGGGGGGTTGTTTGTTTTGTTTCTCTTTGTTTTTTTTTTAATTTTTAAAACTTCTGACTTAACCTTTTCTGTTAGTAAGTCTGTCTTGGCTAGTGGGTCAGGCAGTGAAGACTGAGCAACTAGGTTATGTGGCCATGCTTCTTGCACGTTGAATGAGGTAATTCTGAAATTCTTAGGCTTTGTCAAAAAGATATCTAAAGTAGGAAATACGTATATATGTAATATATATATATATACATACACAGAGAGAATTGTATGTACGTTTCGCAAAAGGAAAACACGCCTCTCACAGAGTCTGAAGCTTATGATGTATTTCTTCAGCATATAAAAACCCCAAGCTAATAGGATGCCTAGGGGACAATTCAAGAATGCGATGTTCTAGAGGGGAGGCCCAGAGTCCAGAAAAAAAAAATCCAAAAACTATTATTACATAATATAATTATAAATGTATAATATACATATATAATAATAACATTGTATGTATCTATATAGAGACACAAAATTTTTTGAAATTATTTAAACTCATGACGACTTTCAGATGCCAATTGAAAAATATGTGAGAGGATGCAAGCTTTCTCAGATCCTGGAATGAGCCATGAGCAAAAACCCTCAAGTTGCTGTGTCATTGCTCTCCGTGTCCTTCAGGCAGAGCCACATCTTGATCTCCATGTCACATGCCAAGTTCCAGGTGTGGCTCAGAGAAGGTGCTAGGTAACTGTGGGACGGTGTGAGCAGGGACAGGGCTTCGCCTCCTTTGGCCCAACCCCCAGGCCCTACGGCAAGGATGTGTCACGACTGGACTACTGGCTGGCCTACCAGACGATCATGAAGAAGGTCGGGGGCAGGCCCCACCGGGCCAAAGTAGGACTTGCCAGTCAGAGCCTCGCCTGCTGTGTCAGCTGGGCAGCTGCTGTGAGCCAGGGCTTCCACCAGAGGGCGCGCCTCTTTCCCGTTTCTCTGCCTGCCCAAGGCTGAGAAAAGTGGCGCTGAGCAAGTCCCAGGAAGGAGGGGCTCCCCCAGACCCAGCTTCCCTCTGCATTCGTGGTCCAGCAGCCCAGTGACTGTAATTTCCTCAGAGTTTTCAGAAAAATTCCTCCTCTTTCACTTCATTTGATTCTCATAGAAACCCTGGCAGCCGGGTAAGGGAGGGGTCGGTGAGCCCGTTTAACAGAGGAAACTTAGGGTCTCCCAGGTGATGGGACTTACTAATTAGCAGTAAAACTGAGGCCAGAGGACTCTCTCCTTTCTGTCACACTGCCTGATGGGACTGGGAATGGGGAATTTAATGCTACATTTTAACACCTTCCTTCTTTAGTTTCCAGAAACTTCCTCCTGTTTGGGTCTCTACATTGTGTGTGTGTGTGTGTGTGTGTGCCTGCGTATGCATGTATGTGCGTGCATGCACCTATGGGTATGGGTACCTGCATTCGTGCACATGCATGTGTGTGTGTGGAGGGGTGCATGCATGTGTGTGTGTGCCTGCTGGTAGGGATGTCACACATGCAGGCACATGGGCATGGCGTGCCTGTTTGCAGCCTCACTGAAATGCCAGCTCCAGGGATTGAGGTCTCTTGCATCTTGTTGCTTCCACAGGCAGAGAAACGGGAAAGAGGGGCGCCCTCTGGTGGAAGGATTTTGAAAAAATGTATCCTGCCTTCCCAAAGTTCTGTGCCATCAGAGAAAAGCTGGACCCCACTGGGATGTTTCTGAATGCGTATCTGGAGGTGTTCTACTGAAGCAGAAACAGAAAACAAGAAGAGCTCACCCCACCCATCCCCAGAGTTGCCTCCGATGAGGCCGAAGGCTGTGTTCCTTGGCCTGAGGGGAACAGACCTTTTCCCTGGGGCCTCTGCCAGAGAGCCCATCGCTGCTCTGACCCGCAGCGATGGGCCTGGCTCTGGGCAGGACACATCCCTCTCCTACCTTTTTTATCCTCACAGGAACCCCATGCATGGAAGAGCACCCAACTCCCATTTACATCTTCATGCAGCACCCCCTTTCCCTAAACCTACATTACCACATCCTGTTTTCCCAAGAGATAGAGAAGCCCCAAAGTGTTATGTTTCTCTAGGAGCTCAGGGATTCATTCAGTCATTCACAGATTTCACCTGCCTGTGGGAGGGTCCCTTTCTTAAAGGGGTCCCCTCTCCAACCCTCTTAAGAAGAGGCCCCATTGGCATGTGTTTGGGCACAGAAGTTGTGTGTACTGTACTCCACTTCTTTCCACTCTTGGGGGGTCTTTTCAAATGTTCGGGTGAGTACCCTTCTGCCCTGGAACTTCCCTCTCGCCTATGGGTAGACCTGTCCATCTGACCTCCCATAGCCTGAACTTCGGCATGCCTATTTCAGAGGATGTTTGGGAAATGGGATTTTCCTTGCTTTCATCTTAATAAAAGTCAAAAATTGATTCACCCTCTGATCCCTTCTCTTTATCTCCAAGGTAACCCTTCGGGGCGCACTGATTTCCTGGCTTTCCTCCGGAGGTATCAGGTCTTAGACTTAACTGGGAAATGCTCTTTATATTCCTTTTGCAAATATAGTTTCCGTTCGCCTCTGACCTACCACCTTTCTTGTATGGAGCACTCACTGAACATCTATGAGGTGCCAAGTGCTCTGGGGAATTAAAATAACTTTAAGACATGTTCCTGGCCTCAAAATTATATTCTAATCATATATCTTATAACAGGTTAATATTCAAAATATATAAAGAAGTCCTACAAGTCAACAACAGAAAAAACAAATACCCAATCAAAAAATGGGCAAAAGACTTGAATAGACAATTTTCCAAAGAAGATATATAGATGGTCAATAAACACATGAAAAGGTGCTCAACATCCCTAATCATTAGGGAAATGCAAATGAAACCACAATGAGAGGCCATTTCATATCCATTAGGGTCACGATTATTTTTAAGAAGTAACTAATATTGTCACGGATGCAGAGAAACAGGAATCCTTGTGCATTGCGGGTGGAATAGTGATACGATGGAGCCGTCATTGCAGAAAACAGTATGGCGGTGCCTCAAAAAATTAAACACAGGATGACCACATGAGCCAGCAATTCCACTTCTGAATATACACCCAGAAAAGCTGAAAGTAGGGACTTGGGGAGAGATTTGCATGCCGCGTTCATAGCATTAGTCACAGTAGCCAAAAGGTAGAAGCGACCCAAGTGTCAGCTGACAGATGATTGGATAAAGAAGATGTGGCATATGCATACAATAGAATATTGGATCTTCAAAAGAAAGGATATTCTGACACATGCTACAGCATGGATGAAACTTGAGGATCTAACGTGAAGTGAAATAAGCCAGCTATAGAAAGACGACTGTATGATTCCATTTATATGAAAGGTAGTCAAATTTATAGAGACCGGAAATAGAATGAGGAGTTAGCGTTTGACAGTTGCTGTTTGGGAAGATGAAAAAGGTCTGGATGTGGTGGTGATGCTTTCACAACAATGGGACTCTTTAATGCCACTGAACTGTACACTGAAAAATAATTAAAATGGTAATTTTATGTTATGTATTTTTTACTCCAATAAAAACGAATCTATATTTTTGTTCAGGGAAACCAGACCGATGTGCATAGGATGTTAAATGGTGACACCAGGGAGAATGTGGTGACGTGTCAGGGAAATGGTGTAGCGTGGCTACCCGGCCAGCCCTCCCGGACCGAAGTTCCTCGGATACCGGCTCAGCCAGAATGCCCAAGTCCATGGCCATGAGAGCAAGGACTGACCCCTCAGCAGGACCAGCTAAGTAGTTCTCGGGGCCCACTGCAAAACAAGGATTTCAGGAGGGTGGCAGCAGAGCACTAAATTAAGCACAGGATCCTTCTGACACTGCCCAGGTAAGTCAAGCACCCACGAAACCCACCCTGCTCACTACCACCAGGCGCGCCCGTTAGTTTTGTGGGTTAACTTACTGTGGTACTGAGTTATTTCATCACATGCTACTCTAGGTGTCGCTCCGAAGGTATTTTGTAGACGTGGTTAACACCTACCACCGGCTGACTTTAAAAAGTACTCCCCCTGACAAGGTGAATGGGCCTCAGGCAGCCAGCTGAAAAGGCTTAAAAGCAAAAGCGGAGTTTTATGGGAGAAGAATAAATTCTGTCTTGAGAGCTTTTGATTGAGTTCCCAGCCTGTGGGGCTACAGATTGCAGGCTTGGAAAGTCATTTGAACCGATGCCTTGAAGTAAATCTAATCTGTACATTGGCTCTATTTCTCTGGAAGACGCTGACTGATATACAAAGATAGATGGACTGGCGAACTTAATACAAAGATAAGCATAGCACGCTAAATCCCATGTTCTACAGATGAGGAAACCAAGGCTCAGAGAGGTGAAGAACTTTGTCCAACGTCACACAGCAAGTCAGAAAGGCAGCACCTTCAGATTTTTACCCAAAGTATGTCTTGCTGTCCCGTATTTTCGATAGCTTGAATTTAAATTTTTTAAATCTGAATTTTGCATTCTATTTTATTACGTAATTGTGTTATAAACTTTTGAGTAATGTTTTATTTTTCAAAGCTTTAGATAACATTTCTGGTCTAGAAAGGAGTGCCGTGTTTGTTTTGTGGTCTCCTGGCATCTCCCATCTACGCAGTGGGAGAAGTACAGACATAAAGGGACAGATCGCAATGGCTTAAGTCTGAAACCTTGAAATTTAGCAAAACTTAAATCGCTGGAAGCCTAGGGCAAAAGAATATTCTGGAAATAGGCTTTCTAATTAGCAGAGAACCTAGATGTCCTTTCTGGTTCAGGCTTTTGATGAATATAATTTCCTCTTCCTCTGGTTCGGGGTCTTTTGATACCGAGTAGTGTGTACTGAGCCTAGCAATTGGGCTCCCGAGGGCATCTCTGATAAGGATCCCTTTTTCTCCCCTTCTTCGCTTCCTCCTTACTAACCTCTGTTCCAGATTCCCACTGGCTGGCTTCTCTCTCCCACAGCACTGACCTAATTGAGCATCAGGTAGCATGAGCCGGCTACCCGCAGTCTCATCTCGGGAGACCTGGAAAAACACAGTGCTGAGGCTTGGAGCATGGTGCTCTACGACTGGACCTCTAACAGAGGACAGTGATTGTCAGCAACATCTAAGAAGAAATAGATATGGTGTTTTCCCCAGGCCAGTGTGAAACTAAATCAAAGTACAGCATTGGGGCTGATGGGCCATGAGTGGCTCTCAAAGTCGAATTGTGGGGAGAGGTCACCAGCCCAAAGGAAACATGCAAATTTCACCAAGTAGAGGAAGTGAATTAGTTCCACGTGGTCCAGCATTTACTGTTATCGTATTGACGGATTTGGTAATCGTCAGTTCTACTAATAAACGCTGCAGAAACAAGTCCTTTTTGTGTTGTCTTTAGGATTATTTAATACTTCCTAGGTTTGCAAGACTGTTCCATTACAGCTAGAATTTACCAGGCAAATGCTGAGGCTGGATAGGATACTGAAGTGGGAAGCTCTGGGCAGCTAAGAGGTGGCAGTAATGGCCCCATGGACCCTGGAATCACCCGGGTTTGATCCCAATTCTGCCACTTACCAGATTCATGCCTGCAGATAAATGATCCCTATTATTTCTACAACCTCACTCTCAATGACCTCTCCCTGGTATATCTCACATCTGAACCTCATGCTTAATTATGAAAAAAAAGCCCCTGGAGTGGAGTTTCAACTCATTTGGAGGCACAAACTTGAAACCATTTTAGTCATTCTGACCCCTGTTCCCATCGCTTGATAACATCTCAAGCTGATTTCTTTATTCCTGAAAACATCAGTTAGTAAAGGATCAGTTTTCTTTGGAATGTCAATCTCATATCCAAATCAAACCTCTTCCCCGCCCCCATCCTAAGAGAAGGAGTGGGCGGGAGGGGGCAGTGATGGGAACACCCTCTACCCTCTCACTCCTGCTCAGGTTCTGAACCTTCCAAAGCAGAGTAGGAAGGGGGCCCAGGCCAGCTCTGGACCCCTCCTGTCCTCTCCTTGGTCAAGGCTATCTGAGGCGAACGGTGTCTTGCTTGGTCACGTGACCTAGACTGCTACTACCAGGTGGTCTCCTCCAGGCAAGATGATGGTTTCCTTGGGCCGGCCTCAAACTTCACTCAGGTCCCCTCAGAAAGCAGCACCCGTGTACCCCTTAGGACCCTGCCAGCAGTCCAAGCCTCCAACCCACTCTGGGTGGGAAGAAGCTACTGTTACATGGCGAGCACTTCCCTTCAGTCCTGTCAGTGTGAGTCTGATCAGACTCTAACCCCAGTGGAGATGATACCAAAAGCCTAATTGGAGGCCCTTTAGGGGAGTGAAGCCTGAGTCGAACGGCCCTTCTGTCGCCTCCATCCCCACCACTTGGTGGTGAGCTCTGCTCTGCGTGCAGACACGCACACACACACACACACACACACACACACAGCGTCCTGGCTCCCTCCCCTCCTCCACTCCCCGCTACTTCAAGGTGAAGAACAGGCAAACAGGTCCCTTTCAATATAGCCTGTGTGGGCCACGAGGAACGAGAGTTGGGTGCTCTCCCATCAAGGCCCACCAGATCACGTGACACTTCTCTAATGAAGGCTACTCCTGGAAGCCTTTGGGATGTGGAGTCAATAACCTCTGCCCTGAGGGCAGTTGTCTGGACCTAATGGCGGTTGGCCCAGGTTCTAGAGCACTTTGGTTGGCCCATGGCTGCTGGGTACAGTTGCACAAGCTGCACACTACGCAACTCCAGTGTCATTTCACCCTTTAGTCATCAGAGATTAATTATATCATTACAACTTTCTGGCAGAGGCATGTCAGGTGTCAACACAGGGGCTCACAGCAAGGTTGGTGCCACCTAGGCAGATGCCAAGCCCTCAGAACAAGGCCTGCTCCCATTTGCCACAAGAACCCAAGAAGTCAGAAACCAAGGGCTCATTATCCACAGAACCCCCCTCCGGAAGTACCCACATCTCGTCCCTGTATCTTGGTGATCTCGTTTCCTGCCTCAGTTTTTCTAGTACCTCGGGCTGGAACGTCCATCAGGGACAGAGGGACATTCAAGGAGACTCAAACCAGGCCACTGTGCAAAGGGGAAAGAGGACAGAAAGAAGGTCCCAGGGAAGCTCACAGTCAGCTTTAGGCTCTGTCTTTTCAGGTGCTAGACTAG
The DNA here is from genome assembly GCF_902729225.1 of Pteropus medius. Classification (NCBI taxonomy): domain Eukaryota; kingdom Metazoa; phylum Chordata; class Mammalia; order Chiroptera; family Pteropodidae; genus Pteropus; species Pteropus medius. The sequence goes on along the minus strand of NW_024346667.1, from coordinate 4,822,949 downwards.
GAGAGTTTAAAGGAGGTTATATAAAAAGAAACAACTGGATATAATGGCTGCCAGAATCTAGCAACGTAACAATAGAACACCAACAAATAACTTTTGAAACACGATATGTAAAACGTAAAATTTACAATTATGGCCATATTATTGAATGCCTTCTGAACCCACAACCCTAATTTCTATATATCACCAAGTGACTCATATTAACTTTACTCTGAATTTCTTGATAGAAATACTAAAATGCTATCTTCTTTGGACATAAGCTAAGGCTTAGAGTTTGTTGCTTGTGTAGCAGAGATGCTTATAACTTAAAAGAGAGAGACAAGGGACAGTGACCTAAGAATATTCTGCGCTATTCATTTACTTGTGGATTTTGCTGTAAAGCTGGGATGCAGCCAGATTTTTTTTCCATTCGAAGTATATTTGATGGACAGAATTCTGTAATTATACAGTTGGCCCTTGAATGATGCAGAGGTTAGGAGTGCTAACCCTCCACGCAGTCAAAAATTGTGCATAACTATGTATTCTTAAATGGAAAAGCTTACCAATTTAACGTAGAGATAAGCAGCATGGTTAGTCAGGGCCACCTGCTGGCAGAACCGGGTACTGCAGCCCAGCTATCATCAGAAAAAGCCCTAGCAGAGGAGAAATTCCTGTAGTCCAGGCAAAGCTATAGTGGACGCACAGTGCCACAGTGAAGATGGTGCCACAGGGATTTCAAGCCCTTACAACTAAAATGAAAATTGCCTCATTTTGTCTTTTGGAGACGATGGTTTCCCTAAGGAAATCAATTATATATTGAACACCCAGTATGCCTTATTATTACCCCTCCCTCACCCTAATTTTCAATGAATTCCTTCAGGATATTCCCCTCACCCCAATCAGAACACATCAACAGTTTTATAATGGAATGGAAAAGGTTCACTTTTCAGAAAGTTGTTTTACTTAGCTCTTCCTAAAAGCGAGGAAATTCTTGAACTGGACCAGCTTCATTGTCACATTCCTTTTATCCTCGACCATATGATGCCCCGCTACCATCTTAGCCACTGCTTTTTCTTTTTTACTTCTGCTTCTTTTTTATTGCCCACACCAAGACGAAGACGAATGGGACGTAGAAAAAACCAGCTCAAGAGAGGCCACTGCAGAGCACACGTGCAGTTTTATTGAGTTAGTAGCATGCAGGGGATGTTCCTCCCACGATCAGCAAGGGCAGGCATCAGAGCGCAGCATCCAGGGGGAGGAGAGGCAGGGCAGGGTCAGGAGGGCTTCGAGGTCAGGGCCTGGTCACTTGGTGACATGCAGAGCTCTCTCTAGGGGGATCTGTGGTTCATCTCAGGGGCAACCAGGCTCAGATGCCCCTATGTTTGGAAAAGCAACTGTCACATCTCACTCCACCCTGAAAAAGAAGGGGGAAGGAGAAGGTGAGGGCTCCATATTCACTGAGAGGCAGCAACCAACACTCACATTTTTATCAAACGAGAAAGAAAATCTTCCAAAAAAAATAAATAAATAAAATTCCCCGTGGTTTCCTGGCTTCGTGTCTGGGCTCCGGGAGCTGCGGGAGCGGTCATTCGAAGGCTGGGTACTTGGCTGTTTCTCCCGCTCCCAGGGGCCGCTGGGCCTGGCAAGGCTGAAGCCAAGGCCTGCATACTCACCGGTGCTTTTGGCGGTATTCCTGCAGAGCTTTCTCTGCCACAGTCTCCATAAACATAGGGCTGTCCCAGGAGACTTCTGGGACTGTCACCATAATGGGGTAGGAATCAAAGAGCTTCAGAACCACCTTAGTGAAGCCAGCGGGAACACTGGAGTCAGAACTGTGGGAAGCCACCTAGAAGGAGAGGGAGGAAAAAGGGCTGAAACATTGGCCTAACTGGATCCATTTTGCAACGAAAGTCAGGTTTCAATCTGGACAGTTGGGCCCTTTTGCTTTTTACTAATCTCAACATGTAACAACACCTCAGTGAACAGAAATGCTCTAATTCAGAGACACTCTTCGGAAGGTGTAAATGCCACCACCAATGACCAGCCGAGGGGAAGCCCCACGGAGTAAAACATTTCCAAGCCACCGTGGTGATTTCCAAGCCACCATGTTTTCTTTGAGCAGCCACTGGCCAAGCTGTGGTAGAAAAGGAATCAGGGAAAGAAAATAAAAAGGTTCCCAGTGCCAGGGAGAAGCTCTTTATCACTGGTAGGGAACGATGCACAAATTCACGAGCTATCCCACACAGTGCAGGGCAGCGAGGCAGCTTCATGGAAAGAGCACATGGTCCTAAGCCAGACAGACAGGTTCCAATGCCCAGGTGATTCACCTATCAGTTCTCCGACCTCAGGCAAGCTGTGGAACCTCTCTCACTTTCCTCATCCGTAAAATGGGGTGATGCAAGACATTGCACCTCACTAGGTGACAAGGCTTTCATGCAACCATGTACATAAAGGTCTTATGTTTCCTGCCATGTGACGAATGTTCCATCAGAAGCAGAAGCAGCCCCCCTAGTATCTTCATCCCGTTTCACACCCCAGGGGAAGGTCACATCACCTGCAGATCGTGCTTGCGCCCCATCTTCAGTGTGTGGCCGGGACGTGACTCACCGTAGTGACCTGGAGAGGATATGGTTCTTCGCTCTGAGTGAGATTAGCCAGCTGGGACACCCAGTTAAACTGCTCATTCAGCTGCTTCAGCAGAAAGGAGGTGTTGAGCATCTTCTGCTGGTAGGACTGGAGCAGATCATCGTACAGCTTGGAGAACTTCTCGGCAAGCTGGAGGGAACTGTTCAGCTCCTGTCGCAGCTGGTTCTGGGAGGGGTCACTGGCAGAACAGTCTGCCCAGAGGTGAAAAAAACAAAAGGCAGGCATGTGAAGGGAAAGCTAAAAAGGGAAGAAACGCGAATGGAAATCAGTTCATGCAGCCGGAACCTAAAGCCAGGACCTCGTCTCAGCGCTGGGCCCCAAATCGTTTGTCATCAGTCTGTGACAAAATTAAGAGCTCACCCCAGAATGCAGATCAATACACGGCTTCCTTCATCGAGAAAGTCTTGCTCTGGAAAACAGTGTCATCTGAACTAAACAGTGTGCTCGGTGACATGGTCGATTTACCTTCTGATGCAAGACCCTTATCTCCTTGGAGACGGTGGTGAGCAGCACTGACCACGCTCTGAGAAGCATGGATCTCAGTGCTCCACGTGCTCAGACCTGGAGCTGCCCTGGCTGCCCTAGTTCCCCCACGAATCCTTCCTGGAGAGGGGGGATGTTACTTAGAGCCGCCATTTGTATGGCACCTATTATGTACCAGATACCACGTAAGTGCTTTGAACATCCATTATCTCTAATAATCAGATGTATTCTAAGAACTGTCAGTAACGAAATTTTTTTTTTTTTTTACCAGTAATGAAATTGAGGCCCTCAAAAGTAAATCACTTGTCTAAAGTCATAGATTAAACAACCAATGGGACCAGGATGGAACCCACGGCTTTAACTCCCAGACTTAGGCTCTTCCTATTCTGAGTCTGGGGGTCTGGAAAATTCTCCAAGCTTGTCTTTTGGGCATATCTACAGAGTTGAAAATTCTGGCCCCAAGAGTCCACGCGGCAGAGAAGCTGGCCAGGACTGTTGAGTCCCAAAGCACAGCAGCCCGGTGGCTGAGGCCCTTGGCTTCTCGCCTGCCCACCACAGCTGGTCACGAAGCTCACCAGGAGAGCAGGGGACATGGAGTTCATTCTTGTTGGTCCCCGAGCACTGACTGCAAGTTGTCAGATTGAAAGGAGCTGGTAAGTACCCACTATGTTTTTTAAAAACTACTGTTTTTTCCTCTCCGTAAATTTTTCAAAACTGTTCCAAGGAGAGCACATCACATCTAAGCACGGCCGGGGAAAGGAGACCTTTGCACACTGAAGACAGGTAGTCGTTTATGTTAAATCAATCAATGTAATCATTTATATTATAACAAAATGAAATGTTAGGTGGGGCAAGAAATAGAATTACTAACAAGAAGCTAGGTTAGAAAAGATAATGAATAACCTTAACTCTTTTAGCAGGAAATCATTAAAAAATAAGAAAACTCACTGAGAACCGAGACTCAGTCTAGAGCGTCAGGGGATGATCCTGTCCCCCGGAAAACATTAGCAAGGTCTGAAAACATTTTTAGTTATCCCACCTGGGCGCGGAGGGGGGACGGCTCCTGCTATCTAGAGGGTAGAGGCCAAGGATGCTGCTAAACATCCTCCAGTGCACGGACAGTCCCCAGTGACAAAGAACGATGTGCGCCAAAATGTCAATGGAGCCGAAGCTGAGAAATTCTAGTCCGGAGTTCCTGGCCAGCGCGTGCTCACGTGGTCGCAAGCACCTTAAATAAGAGGTCGCACGTGTTCCTCCATGGAGAAAAGAAGGCAGCTGTTTAGGTAAGCTGTGATCAGTGGCCACCAAGATCAGGGCCAGGGGTGCCAGTCTGAGCCTAGATATCTGTACATCTTTCCTTCTGGCCTTACTAGGACTAACTTTCTACTAGCAAGGCACTACGTAATTTATGCTTTTCTAACTATGGTATTTCATGGGAACAGCCCAAAGAGGCTTGGCTACACTTCTTCATACATAGCCTCTTATATCACTTGTATTTATTTTGCAGTGGCTTCTAAAATTATAGGAATGAGGCCAGAGTATTTAACTGGACTCTGAAGGCCGGCCCTGGAAAATCCAAACATATTAAATAAGAGCAAAGCCACAAGACTGGTCTTCTATTTACAAGAGAAACAACTGACTCTTTCTGAGCACAGACTATAATGAACCAGGAAGTATTCTAGATGCTTTTATAGCTATTATCGCAAAGTAGGAAGAAACCAGCCAGCGTCCAGATATGATAAAACTGAGGGGAACAGCTGAAGGGAGCTATATCTCCTTTGCCTCAGGGACCAACCAACCGACAGCAATGCTGCTGGAGAGCTAAGGGATCACAGGCAGTGACCCCTGTGCACTGGGGGCAGAACACAAAGCACTGGTTAAGAACACATTCCAAACACCTAGCTCCCCCACGTGGGCTGTCCAGTAATCTTGGGAAGTTACTTAACCTTTCTCTGACTGATTTTGCACCTCTGTTAAGATAGGGGCAATAATTGTACCCAACTTAGGGTCATTCTGAGGAAATGCGTAATTGTTTGCAAAATGTTTAGAACAGTGCCTGTCACATGGTAAGTGTCTGCTAAACAGAAAACATACTATTGAAAATCATCGGCAGGGGGAAATGAGGATGTCTACTATGCTTGGCCCTCAGGAGAAAAGAATAACTGGGGAAATCAAACGGTGATGGCTTTTTTAAAAAGCATAGCAGCCCCTCCCTGGACCGCCTGTCAGCTGTGTGCTGGAGCACGTGGCAGGCAGTCTGTATACTTAAGTTTCCCAACTTCAGGTACGATTCCACATCCTGACCCTCATCTACAGATAAGAGGCCCAGGCAAAGCGAGGCAAAGTGTCTCCCTTGGTGCCACGGCTAGAAGGCAGCAGAGCTGGAATCTGAACTCCCTTCTGTCTGACCCCATCAAGGCAGCCCCACTGAGGTACCAGGGACCCAAGGCTCCCCGACTCACCCACTGACAAGATCTCCTGGCACTTCTCACACTGGTCCTTCATCCTCAGGCATCCCGTAGAGTTGTGACGGATCTCCTTACACACAGAGCGGTTATCATGGTCTTCCAGAGAAATGAGAGAAGAGGAAGTCATGCCAAGGAACCATACCTAGCAATCCGGTGATGGGCTACCCGGACCTCTCTGACCTCCCCCGCCACACACACTACTGATTGGACCTTTGAGATGATTCTGCAGGCAGAGCAGGTTGGAATTTCCCCACAGACACAGGCTTCTGGTCAAGGCTCCCTGCAAGACCAGGCGGTGGTTCCCAGGGTTTCCCCAGCTGGGTGTGGCCTCCCCCCTTACCACACCCACCTGACGAGCTCTCTCCTGCCTCCACACTCCCTCAGCTATTGGCACTTACCTTGGCATCACAACCCAGTCTGCTCTGCATTTTACCTGGCTCCTTTCTCTCCCCCTAGCCAGTCATCAAGCCCCTCGAAGGCAGGAATGGCATCCCCCTTAAAGCCTCCTTATAACACAAGCCCCCCAGACCCCGCTACAGATATGCAGTCAATGCTGGTTGAATTCAACGCTCCCCTGAATTTCCAATGCATTTCAAGCCAAACCCTGCTGCCAGTTAAACCACAGCATTTAGGAGATGGTGCTGGCCAACCAGTGTCTATTGGTTCAATGAAGGAAGTCGCTTCTGCAAGTATTGGCTTTTCATGTCCAAATCAGACTTCACTCATTCAAAAAATATTCATCATGTGTCCATTCTCTACCAGGCCCTAAGGTTATAGCTATGAACAGCTTTCTTAACTATCATATGGGCCGATTGTATAATTTGTCATCAATGTACACATGGGGTCCACAGAAAGCCACCTAAGTTCCCAAGAGGTTCTCTAGAGGGGAAGGTTCAATGTGATGCCCACCAGTTGCTGGAAGGGGCATGGTACACCCGAGAAAACACAGACCCCAAGTTCCGCAAGGCTAGACTTGACTTGGTCCTATTTTACAGGCTGTGAAAACCTGGACACACTCCTTTATCTCTCTGTCCTTGTTTTCTGTTCCTTCAGTGGGGTTACTCCCACCCTCATGGGGTTGCTGGACGGAAATCGAGATGACGCTTGCCAAGTCCCAGCATAGTTCCCAGCATCTGATGGGCCTCTCAACCAGCTGATAGTTCCCACCCCTTCTTAGGAGAAACGAGACAACTTTCTAACCTGCCGTGAATTCCGCCATCGGGAACTCGTAAGGAAGTCTGTGGAGGTGGCCATCCATGGCCTGCTGAGCCTGGCTTATCATGTCGAAGAAGGGCTGGAACATGTCCTGGAAGTGTGGGGGTCTGAACATGGGGAAAGGCATGATGTTCCGCGCCAAGCGGGACTTGGGACTGAAGTAGAGAGACCTCCTTGGGGATGAGCCGAAGGACGAGAAGTAGGAGGTGTCCAGGGGCTCCCGGGTGAAGAACCTGTCCTGGAAAAGTTCGTCCATAATACTGGACACGCGTTTGAATCTGTCCTCCATGGCGTCCAGCACGTGGGTCTGCTGCCTGTCATTCTCCAGCAACGAGTCAATGCGGTCCCCGTTAGTCCAGAGGTAGAAGGGAGAGCTCTGGTTCAGGAACTCCTCCAGCTGTGGAAGGCAGCACAGGGAACCCTTAGGAGAAGCCCACTGAAGCCCCAGCCTCCTGCGCTCCGCTCCTGTTGACATGGGCCCGACCTAGCCCCTCACTTAGCTGGGGCTCCTTAGAGTCACACGGCCCATGCCAAAGGGACTGGGACTGGCTCCCCGCTCTCTGAACTGTGAGGCCAATGCCCTTCCACTCTACTCACCCCACTGGGGAAGAGTTTAGGAAGCCCCATGAGGCTGAGAGAGTTCCAGAGCCTCCCACTCGAGACTGGGCTGCTGTCCTCTTTGACCACCAATGATCCCCACCCCTGCTCAGCCAAAGGCCAATTGATATGCCTTCCGGTGAACAGCAAAATTCGTGAGTTCCAATGAGCAAGACCCTCAGGGGAGGATGGGATCAACATTAATGTACTAAAAATTCTCAATTCCTTCAGTGTAACTGGACACAGCCATAAGAATCTTCTAAGAGATGGCCAACACCTGGCGCAAATGCTTTTTATGACTCCACAGTTCTCCACGCACAGCAATCATTACTAACTGATGATGGCTTTCTGGGCCCACATGCAGCCAGAACTAATCAATTGCATCTGGCTCGTGAAAAGAAACTGTGATATTGTGACTTCTGATAAAGAATACATATTTCTAACAAAGAGCTCCTAAAACCCTTGGAATGTCCTGTGATGAGGTCAGTAAAGGTGACTTGCGTTATGTTAACGAAGTGACTTTTGGAAAACACCTAAGAATGAGGCTGGTTGCTAGGGGAACCAACCATGATTAGAACTTTCAGTAGCAACCCCTGATTTCTGGGGATGGAAGAGGGGCTGCAGGTTGAATCTTCTGCCAATGACCAATCATTTAATCAACCATGCTTATGCAATGAAGCCTCCATTAAAACCCAAAGTACAGGACTGGTGAACATGTAAGATATCTGAGGAGAGTTGCCCCATACCTTGCCTTATGCATCTCTTCCATCTGGTTGTTCCTGAGTTCTATCCTTTTTTAATAAATCTGTAATCGAGTCAGTAAAGTGTTTCTCTGCATTCTGTGAGCCATTCTAGCAAATTCATCAAACCATAGGAGGGGATTGCGGGAACCTCCAATCTACAGCCAGTCAGAAGAAGCACAGGTGACAATCTGGACATGTGATTGGCATCTGAAGGGGATGGAGGTGGGGCAGTCTTATGGAACTCAGCCCTTAACCTGTGGGCTCTGATGCTACTTCGAAGTAGATCGTATCAGAATTGAGTTGAATTGTAGGACAACCTGCTGGTGTCAGTGAACTGCTTAATGGGGGAAAAAACTCCACACATTGGAATTGGGTGAAAAATGACAGAAATATTTCATTCAGATCCTTCATTCCCCACTCAGAGCCTAGGCTGCACTTAAGGAGGATTTTTCCCCTTTTCACCTGGCGGCCAACCAGCCCCGACCCGCTTCTGCAGACGCGTGCGTAGAACTTCATGCAGGTCTGTTTCAGGCAGGGCTTGCATTCCTCCCAGAGGGCCATCATAGACTCATTGCACACCCCCTGGGATGCCTTCAGCTTCATTTCAGTTTCCTTGGTATCAGTTAGGGCATCCTACAGAAGGACACAAGGCCAGGTTAGCCACACAGAAACCACGGCAATGGTGCTGGGCTCCCCCGGACCCAGGCAGGCCTTCCCACAGCTGGCCACACGGTGTGCTAATTCCCACCCCTGCTCTGGCTCATTCATTCCCTTTTCCGTCTACCTGAAATTCCCTCCTCATCCAGCTTTACACATCCTTTCATCTTCAGCACCCGACTGCCCCTTAGTCCTCCCCAGCCTCTCCTTCTCTGACTCTGCACTTAGAGTCTTTACCCCAGGATTGAACTTTCACTTATACCACACTTCCTAGGCTCACCTTTTGGTGCTAACATTATCTTCCAAAGCTCCTGGAGGCTCCCTGAATCTTAAGTGTCTATTGGAACCATGGTCCCTGACATGCGCCAGGAATAGGCTTTCAAAATCAAAATCACCAAACTATCAAAACCCTCTAACATACCCACGTCATTTGACTCAATAATTCTATGAGAATCTATGCCAGGAAATCCTACAATAAAAGACAAATTCTCATGTTTAAAGCTATGTGTTCCCATGTATGTTTATGGCACAAAGGAAAAATACTAGAATTAATCCAGATGCTCAAAACTAGGGAACAAGTTAAGCAAATCATGGTACATACAAAGGGCTGAGAAGTACAGCATTATAAGGGATGTTTACAATAAGTTTTAACATTAAAGTAAGCATATTTCCTGTTAAAAATTCATGATTTCGAACACAGCCACTGTCAAAAAAGTATAGGAAAAAAAGTAGTAAGAAATAGATCAAACATTAACAGTGAATTGTCCTTAAGCATAAGGGTTACGAAAAACTACCTCTTCTACTTTTCTATATTCAAATTTTGATGAATGAGTGTATTACTCTTCAAAGGAGAATGAAGCAGACCATGAAGACACTGTGAAGATCTAATCAGAAGGAGTTCGAGTTATTCTATCGTCCTGCTCTCTGTCCCCTGCTCTGTGCTGGAGAAGACGCCCACACCTCCTACTGAGCCAATTCACAAGCGCCGACTACACCTGCTGGTCACTTTCAGCGTCACATATTCCTCAACTAAGTAGCAGTGGAGTCTACGGCCATGCCACCCTGAACAAGCCCGATCTCGTCTGATCTCAGAGGCTAAGCAGGGTCGGGCCTGGTTAGCACTTGGATGGGAGACTACCTCGGAAGACCAGGTGCTGTAGGCGTAAAAAATAAAAGATAAGGGATTGTAAGCTGACAAGGTCCTTGCAATCTGTGAGGTCAACCAAGGGTTGCTTCGCCTAAAAAATAAAAGCAGCAGCAGCAGCAGCAGCAGTGGAGTCTTTTTCCAAACTCGAGGAGCTTTATCATAAAATCTGGATTGTCGAATATCAAACTCCCATGTTAACCATAAAAATGTGAGAACAAGACTTGGTCCTCCCACAGGAGCTATTCGAGGATTCTCACAGAATGGCGAGAACTAATCCTGAAGCCAAGAAAGGGCACTAAGTTTCAAAGAAAGTTAGAGCTGCATCCAGGCCAGTGTCTCCTTAAGCGGCTTCCATGAAACTGTGCTAAAGCTATCGGGGAAAAAAGTGGCTTCTCTGGTCAATTTTTTTTTGGAAAACACTGAGTTAAATGAAGTTACATGGGTTTCTTTACTGCAGAAGTTCTCAGAGGCTTTAAAATGTTTTTACTACGCGTTATGAATCGTGAAGGTGGCAGGTGTCCCCATCTTAGCGTCTTTCTTCATTAGGGGCAGGGTGGCAATGGGAGCAGGTTTTTAAGATACTCTTAAGACTATTGGATTTTAAAACACATTATTCATCGAATCAGTTATTTTAGTTTTGTTGCACCATTAGCACAGCCTGGACCCACTATGTTCATTATCGGACTTAGGGTCTCTTTATGAAGTAGTCTCCAACTCTAGAAAGATATGGGGCGATACAGTATGCACCTGCCTTACCCCAAAGGTGTTGCCCTGCCCCTACTAGCTTTCTGAAGGTAAGGTACCATCCCCCTCCTACCCTGCAACAGACCCTATCTTGGATCTCGGCCATTGTCAGTGTTTAGAAAAATCTATTGAAGCGAATCTGGGCATCAGGCTCTGGGTTGGGCTTGTAACAAAAGCACATCCAAGCTCTTACCCTTTGAAGCTTTTTGGAAGCAAATAAACCCTCCCTATTTCTTAACTATAGTCTCGGCATCAGGGGAAACGGCCCTGGAAGGACTGAGGATCAACGAGGCATCCCAGCGGGACATCTCACGAGGAGCCAGGACCTGCCCTCCCTCCCCTCCAGTGAGGAGGGTGAAAGCAAAGACGTGGTCCCATGTCTCTTCCTTACCTCTTTCTGCTTCTTGGCTTCCTCTAAGCTGCTGAGCAATGATTTGCGCTCATCGTTCGTGTGTTCTATGAGGGTCTTGATCTGTTTCACCTCCTTGAGGGCATTTTTAATTTCCTTATTGACGTATTTACTCCCCTCAGTAGACATTTCTGCAAGAGAAGGGCAGGGAGGTAAAATGAGGTGAGAGGAAGAGATGGTGCTGGAGATATCTCTTGGAACCTGCTAGAATGGTCAGAAAGGCAGCTGGGTCCAGGGGCTGTCCAGGCCAGGAAACCCCTGGCAGGCAGCCTTCGGTCTCCAGCTATGCTCTGACACAGGTTCCACTCACAAGGCTCATTGTGGACCCAGGGTCCGAGAAACACAAACCATCAGAGTGGGCACATCCCATTGAAGGGTCAGCGGCACTGTGCCCCTGCCAGCTGGAGAACGAACCTGCCCAGCCACAGAAGAAAATTTCAAGGAAAAAAAATCCTAGAAGCGTAACCTCTTCAGCACCGCAATATGAAATATTATCTTCTGTATATAAATCTTTCTAGAATTCAATTTAACCAAACATCTGGATTTCTCCAATGCACGGTGACAGAGACAGCAAAGGTGAATAAATGAATAGCACTGTTCCTCAAGGAGCCTGTGACCAAGACACAACACCCCGTGACAAATGCAATTAGACAATGTCACCAAAGGACCAGCTAAAGCACTGAGATAGACACCTCACATGCATTGTCTTTAATACTGCGGGCACTATGATTATTACCATTGCACAAACGGAGAAAAAGGAGCCCAATGAGATCAAGATACCTGCCCAGGGTATCTAAGGAGTGGCAGAGCCAGACTCATACCAGGGTCTGATCTCAAAGGTGGGATTTTTTACTACTACACAAAGGACTGGTCAGCAGGTCAGATGAGAGTGGGACGGAAGGAGGATGGATTTCAGGAAAGGTCTGGCAGAACTGGGGACCACCAGCCGGGCTCCGAAGGATGACAAGCCTCAGACTGAATGATGGTTCCCCTTCCTTGCCCTGTGAGCAAAGACTACGAAGCATGGTGTTCTCGGTAGGAAGGTAGAGATACATGTACTGAGGGCTCTGGAAACTCAGAAAAGGGAAGTCCACAAAGGCTCAAATGGCCCACACTCTGTGGACCTTCACAGAGGAGGTGTGGGTGCCAGACCACACAGACTGGGAAGGAAACAGCCGAACGAGACGCAGCAGCTGGAAAAGGCTTTCGATACACCTGAAAATGCCTGGAAGCCAACCTGACCACAAAAAGCCTAGGCCAGGTGGCCAAGGAGAGGAGGCTCAGAGAGCAGCATGGCAGAGCAAACCAGACCTGACAAAATGGTCTTTAACTCCTGGGGTCCTGACAAGAAGGAAGTGTGTCAAGGGCGGCACTCTGGTCTACTTACCCTGCAGCTCTCTGTCTGAGACTGCCTGGTCGCCCAGCACCTGCCCGTTCTCCCAGGTCACCAGCAGCCCCACCAAGAGCAGTAGAGTCTTCATTTTGCCTCCTCCAATTCTGGAATCCCAGCACGCCTCTGTTTGTAGAGAACAGGACACTGTCATGGTAACAGCTAGACAGCCTGCTGGTTTCCGGCCCAGCCTGCTGCCTGCAGCAGCTTCCCAGGAGTCCTGCAGAGGCCTTGCCATTAGCTATCCCCTCTCAGCTGGCATCACCGAATTTTTATCCTCAGGGAAGTTGGGAGAAAACATCAGACTTGCCAACGGACACGTTCAAAAGACAGTAGAGGCAATGGGTACAGAGAGGGACCACAGAACAGCAGCTTAATACAGAAGAAACAAAAATTCTGGAGTCAGAGCCCTGGGCTTGGGTCTAAGCCTTCCTCTTCCTCCTCCTCCATAACAGCTAAATATGTGTGAGCAAGGCACACATGCTTTCTGAATCTAGAAACGGGTCCGTCTGATGATACCTGCTCATGTCAGACAAACCCTGAAAACACCTCCATCGGATCACTCATCTGGCCTTCCCCTGTCCCCCCATCAAGTGGGGATCGCATCCCAGAGCTGACAGCCCTCCTGCCATGAGCACCACTAATCCTTCCCACAGCAAGTATCACCAATCAATCACTGCACTTGTCCACACCGAGCCTCAGCACAACCTAAAACCGGTTTCAAGAGTCTGAGGCACTGACAACCAACCCTTCGGGTTGACACAGAAAAATAAATCCATTTGCCACTCCTAGTTGTGAGACTCGAGCCACAACTGTGAGGCTGCACGGATTGGGGATATAAATAAAGAGTGAAGCCAAGAAGGAAGGACACTTGTCCTCAGGGAGGAAAGAAGAAGGGACAAAGTCGAAGGGTTAAGGTTGGGACCAATGGGTACTTGGGCCCTGAGGCCTTCCCAGGAGCAGTCCCTGTGGGAGGACGCGGGCCTCTGCTCTGCCAGGTCCCTTTCATAGGCTCATTCCCTTTAAACCCACAGCAGGGTTCCCTGCCAAGGCGTTCCTGCCACCACTCTGGGCTGGCTGCCCTTAGCCTGGGGACAGCCCGGTCTTACACAATAGACCCTTTCCCAGAAGCTGAAGTTGTTGCATAAAACAGAAACCCCTCCCTCTGTAATCCACGCCGCCCCCCCACCTCCGCAACTGCTTATCTGAACTCACCCACTTCTCATAACAAAACGGGGAGGTGAGGTGCCCCCTTCCCGAAACTGTGCACGTCCAGAAACTGCTCTCAGCTCAGCAGGCCCATCTGGATGCTGGGTAGAGGATTAATAAGGCAACCCTCTCCTGAAGAGTAGTTAGTAAGGCAGCCGAGTTGTGATTCCCAAACCAGCTGCCCAGAGCACAGAAGCAGCATGGAAGAAAGAGTGGGTCTTCGCCTTCCTCAAAGACAGGGTGGGCAGCTGAGCCAGGGCGCTATTTCAGGCCTGCTGGAAGGTCCCGGTCTAACAGGCTCTGCCCTAGCTGCTCACTGAAGCCTGAAATGCCTCAAGCAGGGCAGAGCCTTTGTCTAGACAGAGAAAGCCGGCACAATACACCATTTACACTATTCGCACCATTCCCTGCAAGGCCCCCGGAAGCAATCACTTCTGAGAAATTCAGAAAACAAGGTGTTGGGTCCTAAAGAAAGGAGATGGAGGGCAGCCAAAGGCAAGAGCACTGGATAAGGAGTCTGGAATCCCAGCAGCCACTACAGGGTCTCCCACCAGGAACCTAAGGTTCATGTGGAGCTACTGAACTCAGAGCCAGGAAAGAGATCAGTCTTCTGCCCAATTCCTCCACCCCAGAGGGGAGGCCGAACCCAGAGACAGGATGGGGCTCCCCCATGGCCCATGGCAAGTTCATGGCAATCCCAGGATGAGAACCCAGCTCTCCCAACACCCAGTCCAGTGATCTTTCTTTGACACCAAGTCATTTAAGTCTCTGGGCCTCAGTTTCTTTGTAAAATGGATCTGATGTAGGCCTCAGAGATGAGAATGTATTTTGTAAACACAGTGTCCTATATAATCGTGGTGAATTCTGACGACTTCAGAATTTGATGTAAGACCAAGCATGAGCATTGACAATATCTCTTGGAGAGGTGGGAGCAGGTAGCAGGTTTGGAAAGGGGCAAAAGAACAGAAGCAGGCACACAGAGGTCACCTGTGGTCCCTCCGTGATTGTGTGTCTTTGCTTTAGTGCAATGACCAGCTACTTTAAAGTACCTATGAATCACCTGAGGGTCTTGTTATAATGCTGATGCTGATTCAGAATCCGCTTTTCTCACATGCTTGCAGGCGATATGATGCCACTAGATCAGTGGCAGCGCGGTGACCTGCCCTCCCGTCGCGCTGACTCACCTCCCCTCCCATCTCCGGGCCGGGGTGACTGGCTGTCAACTTCTCTGATTAGAAGAGCCACGAATACCCTCCTTTTCCCACCACCACTGGGCAGCCTTCCTTCCCCCCTCTTCCGTGCAGGAGGGCTTAAACCGTGCAGAGAGCACCTGGGGCGGGGACACGGAACCTGAGCAAAGTAGCCATACAGCTAGTAAGCCGCAGAGTCTGAAGCCCAAGGCTCAAGGTCTTACCCTACTTCCCCACTAAATATAGAAAACTAAACCAAAAGAAAAATGAGAACATAATTCACACGTAATTCATACCATCCAAAGGGAAATATTACCTCTGTGGTATATTTCCTTCTATTTCCTATGCATTTGTCTACAATCCGCTTCTTTACATCCACTATATCAAATATTCTTTATAAGCACACTTTTGTGGATATATAATAGTCAGTTTTCTGATCTACTCTACTTTGCTACCCCACAAGACTGGACATTTAAATTGTAATTTCCCATTATTATTATCATGAACACTCTCATGAGCATCCTTTTATAGTATCTGTACTTAATCTTAAATTCCTAACCTCTCTCTTTAAAAAGAAAAAAAATTAATAACCAGCTCTTTTTTTCATTAGGTCCAGAAATTCTGGAAGGTCAAGAAGCTGCAGCTCTAATCTCTCTTCTGACACCTACTTGCTGTTTATCTTTGCAGATGCTCTTAAACCCCTCCAGGCCTCAGATTATCATCTATAAAATGAGACGGTTGAATCAGACGTCTGAGGTCTGATGTAGGTTGTGTGACTTTCCCTTGATGTACCCTAGTGCATTAGGAAGCAAAAAGAGTAGGATTTAAATGATTGCAACATATACTTAAATCAAAACATCATACTTATAAACACACTACCCAGGGAACTAGAAAATTCTGAAGCAAACAAGATGACTCATGCATGCAAGCTGACGACCATTGCTGGAGATGGTACCTTTCCAGGGAAGATGCTGCAGCAAGGCCCTATGTGCTGGCCGGCTCCACCACTCAATAGCCTGAGCCTCCGGCAATAGAGGTCAGTTCTCCAAGTCTCAGTTTCCCCCGTCTTTGCAAAAAGAGAATCATTACACCTGTTCTATTTACCCACAAAATTGTGTTTGGAGCTAATGAGCTGAGTCCCAGCCTGTGCGCTGTCTCCAGCTATTTGGCCCCCTCCTCGGTTGCCTGGTGATGGAGATCGGGCCACCTACCTTCCCAGGCTCCCTTGACTCCATCCCAAGCGCAGCTCTGACAACTCTGTGTCTACTAGCGATTGTCCTCTCCTCGCCCACCTGCCACCCCCGCCCGCCCATCAGTCCGGGTGAGGATCTGGGCAAGGGTAGGAAAGGTGGGGACATCTCACCGGTCAGTGGTGTTCGTGTGCTCCTCCTGGCGACGCTGCGTGGCGAGCGCGGTGCAGCGCCCGTATTTATAGAGCTCTGCTTCGTATACACCCCCTTTGGGGCTGGCTGCAGACCTGCATGACTCACGCCCAAAGAATGCCGGGGAATGCACCGGGAGCTTTCTGGAAGCAGGCGCGGGAGGGGAGTGCGGGGGTGCGGGGATCCGGTGCAGCATCCCGCAAGAGGCGCCGGGGGGCGCAGCAGCACCGCGAAAGGCCTTGTCTTGCGCTCCAAGGGAGACAGACCCTGGGGTCGTCTCGCACCTCTCCCCGGGGGTTCAGAGTTGGGGGACGGCGCCCCTGCGATGGAAGAGCCTGAGTTAACGTGCACAGCTGGGCTCCTCTCTCGTCAGGACTGGAGGGGGTCCCCTGCGCCCCTAGCTGGTCCTAGCCCAAAATAAAACCTCACAGTCCAGCAGCCCTCTTGAACGTTAATCTTTCACATTAAACATGTGCCGTTCCTCTCCTTTCATTTAAGTAGAAAAGCAACAGAAATAATGAGGGTGAGATGGAGAGGGGTGTTGTGCTCAAGAAGAAAACACGAAGGGTGAAATGCCGACGTCCGGAACCATCACAGTGACCAGCTGGCCAAGAAGAGACAGAAATGTTTTTAGGGATGAACAGAGCATATATTTGGGGAAGAAGAAGCTCCCGGCCTCTTTGATTCCTGGACTATAAGCATGTAGTCTCTATCCACTTGAGATCCAGCCAAGCACGGTGGGCTCTATGGACATGGGACCCTGCATCTCTGCACTTGGTTTGATGCACCAGTGCTGCCGCTTGACACTCTTATCAGTTCTTGAACCAAGGGGCCCACATTTTCACTTTGCACCGAGCCTCAAAAATTATGCTACCCATCCTGTTTACAAAGGGGCTCACTAGCCTCCAACTGCCCCAAGTTCCCTCTGCTGACAGGAGGAAGCTTATTTCTGTACCCCCTTTGGCCAGTGGCTTCCATGTGGCAGTGGGATAGGAGCCATCACACCACCCCTGGCAGGGAGCAGACCAGCTCAGTAGCCCCTCGGGTATAGCTACTTCTTGGGGAAGAAGCAGGGGCCCCCACTCTGGACCTCCAGGGTGTTTGAGCACCAAGAAAAAGGATAAGGGGCTGGAGAGTGTTTCTCTCACTGATGGGGTAAGGTGGGAGGACGAGACAGGTGTAGGCAGCCTGGTTTTGGCAGCCAGCTTTGAAAAACACTTGAGATGAAAGGGTTTAAAGGAGAGCTGTATGGTCAGGGGCTGAGTTTTCCTGTTCATTACTTTCGGGATATCACTAGAGGCCCCGTCTCTGATTGCCCAAAGTCCAGGGGCAAGTAGGACCTCACGCCACTTCAGGAGGGAGCCTGGAGAAAGCTTCCAGGCTTGTGAAGTTCCAGGAACTTGAGCTGGGTGCATGGAATTCTGACTACGGTCTCAGCTCTGCACCGAAGCACTGGGTGACCTTGGACTAACCACTCTGCCCCCAGGGTCTCTGTGCCTTCTAGACGATGAGGAATTTGGTTTGTATCATCTCTAAGTTCCCCACTTCAACCTAACCTGAGACAGTGCTAGTATGATATCATCAGCTCAGAAGAAAAAAAAAATCTAGCAAAAATTTGGAGCAATATTTTTTCTCCTGAGGCTTTATTTTCCTTTAAAAAAAAAAAAAGTCTAATTATCAGTAACAGCTACATTTTCTATGAAAACTGCCTCCTCCGTAGCATATCAATGCCTGAAGTCAGAAGAATTGTTTTTGAGCACGCTTCTTGTAACTTTTCTGTTCTATGGCTCCCCCAGCATCCGGCATAGGAGGCATAAACCTGTGATAATTATATTTTTAAAAATCAAACTTTGGAAGACAGGCAAGCAGATCTGCCTTAGTCAGCTGAAGCAGGGAAAGGGAGGAGGGAAGAAGGGACTAGGAGAAAATAACATGATTCACAGCCAAGACTGTGGTCCCCTGGGAAGGATGACTTGATTACTCCAGCTACTAAGCAAACGAGGCTCAGAAGATTTAACTTTAAGAGGAAACATGCAAATTTTGAAAGCACCATAAATACATCACTAGGTTGAGAATATTCTAAGTAGATCATAGAGGTCAACTGGTTCAGCCCTCTCACAAAACTTGAATCTTACCCTCTCCTCCCCCAACCAACATCCGCACCAGGTGGTCATCCTGCCTTTGTTTGCATACCCCCAGGAACTGGGAGTTCACTACCTCTGTGCAAGCAGTTTGTCTAGTAAAGCTGTTTATAGTTAGGTTCTTCTTTTGTTGCGTCAGAGTTTGGCTCCTGCCTGGGCTCACTCCAAGCCCTCTTCTGTCTTCTGAACCACACAGAAAATCCAAATCACCTCTCCCTGTTAGCCCTTCAGACATTTGAAGGCAGCTAGTTGGCTTCTCCCACTGACCCCAGGCTTGTGGCTGCCTGCCCCGAGGTCACACGCCCTTTGGCTTTCTGGACTTTGCCTCTGCTGAAGTCCTGGGCCCAGACCTGGGCCTGCCAATACCAGAGAGAACTGACCACAGAACAGGGCAGGACCACCTGTCCCTCACCCAAACACTCTAGATTAGCTCTTAGTTAGCGGCTGAGTCACTTGGTTGATTCATAGAGAATTCATCATCTTTCTGGCAATGCTTCTGTTTAATCATTGTTTTTCCCATTGTGGACTTAGGCAGTCAGGTTTGCGGTTTTAAGTTTGATTTCTTTTCTTGGAGGTGGGGAGCATCAGGAAGGGGGAAGGGGAAAAGTAAAAAGCTTTACCTGTCTCTTTATGCTTAGCCTACCACCTCTCCCCTGCTCTAACATCCTTGTTATGTGTCTCCACCTCCACCGTCGTAGGGCTCAGTACCACCAGCATGACAGCTTTACCATCACTAATATAACTGGAACTAGCTAGAAATGGACAAGAGCAGAACCCTGTGGCCTGTAATTAGGAATCACTCTCCAGACTCTAATTATTTAATGGGTATATTCAGTCAATTACAGGTTCAGGAAAAAAATCATGGATAACAAAATCATATCCAGTAAAATCAGCCCACAGCTGATATAGAAGATTCTCAAGTGTTTTTGGGGACCTCCTGAACATTCACTCTATCCGTCGTATTTCCCTTATCTTCCTATCTAGGACCTTTTTGGGAAAAGAGGCGAGGCCAGCCTCTCCTGAGTTGCTTATTATAGGCCTCTAAGGAGGCAAATATCACTGAAACTATCTTCACTGTTGACCATGCTGCTGACTGGCTCTGCAATCTACATTTCACTCCAGAATTGCTCAGCTCTAACCTTTTGCTCCGATTCTTAGACGAATGGGCATTTTTTTTTTCATTGCCCCCCAGATCTTCCTCAGGTCAAACCTACTTTTTCCACAACCACCTGAAATCCAACTAATAATTAATTGAGATCAGTGGTTCTTAATGGAACTATACAGTGAGAAGAGCTTTAAAAATCACCAATGCCTGAGTCCCATCTCCAGAAGTTATGATGGAATTAATCTGGGGTGCAGCCAGATAGAGCCTCAGGATTTTTTCAACTCTCCACGTAATTTTAATGTGCAGCCAAAGTTGAGGACCACTGCTTTCCAGTTTACACGTTGCTGCCTTACACTTTGCCCGTTTAATCCTCACTGAATCTACGTCTCTGATAAGAGTTTGTGGCATTATTCTCGTTTTATACAAGAGAAAACTGGGAGTCAAGGGAATCTGATTTTACAAGGTTTTGCTTACACTGAGCTGAAATCTGCCTCTTTATCACTCCTTCTCTGTCTTCTATCTTATTTCTAAGGTGCTATATGTTAAGTTGTCTCCTCCTCTACAGGACAGCCCTTCAAACATTTGAAAGCAAATATTCCACATCGACTTAAATGTTATTTCCTTGTACAGGTCCTCTGCCCTCTTCTCATTGACTGAGGTTACCAGATACTTCACTCTGCTCATGCTTGCCCTAAGGGTGCTCCATTTTGTCATTGTCCCTTTGTGTGGCTTTAGGTACAAATACAAGACACCAGCTTGGGCTGACCAGGCGAGAGGGCTGCAAGATACTTACTGCCTGTGTGTGATTTGATACGGAGCTTCCTGAGCCCCTAGGGCAACATCTGCTTAATTTTATACTGTTATAACACACTGTGCTTCCCAAATTGGTTTACACTGACCCCTGGGGCAGGCTGTGGTGTGCCGGGAGTACACAAAGACACAGAAACAACAGGCTGGAGTCTTACTCAAAGATTTAGGAAGAAATTTAATCTTTAATAAGTAATCAATTTCCTCTCTCTTCCTCTTTCTTTCTTTCTTTCTTTCTTTCTTTCTTTCTTTCTTTCTTTCGTCTCTTTTCAATTCCTCTCAAAATCTCATGCTTCTAAAATAAATAATGAGTATCTATTTATATATATACATTTATATTTAGAATGTGTTTGTATATAGTATAAATCACATATATTACATATATAAATGTGTAAGAGATTTTATGCCTTTCTTTTTAAAAATAAATATCAAATTATATTATACGTATTACTTTGCAGTTTGTTCTTTTCCATCTAATAAAATATTACGGACATCCCGCCAAGTCAATATACACGTCTAACCCATACTTCTCAGTAGCTACATACTTCATTCAGCCATTGCCTTATTCCAACTTCTTCTGTCACTGTAAGCTATGCCACAATAAATAGCCTTCTACATGTATCCTAAAATGTTGATGTCTTTATTGGTATACAGTAGATTCTCAAATTGAGATTGTTGGACATTGTTGTCCTTTGGAATTTTTGCCAATCTGGTGGGTAAAAATGACATTTTGCCACCTTAATCTATTCATCTGACTATTGTTTTCAACTGTTTATTTTTAAATAAAGTTTCCTCTTGTTTTATATTGGTTTGATGGGATTTCAAATCCACTTGTTTGTGATGCAGGCAAAGTCATTCTGATTTATTTGTTTGTGAATTAAGTGAAGTAGTTTGCTGAGGAACCTGTGTCGGGATATCGCCATGACATCTGTTGTCATTGATAAGCACTAGGTAGCTCAGCTGAATAACAACTGGGCCCTGCCAAGGGCCTATGGATAAGAACATATGGAGAAGTAACTATAGTTATTAGACTTTAAATATCAAGGGTTTGTGAGGCCTTCCTGAAAGCTCGGTCTGGGCAAGGCTACTCTTTGCTGATCTAAATAGCTCACCAAAGACCTTTGAGGCATTACCCGCTGCTGCAATAAAGGGGACTTTTTTTTTTTAACCAGCATTAGTGAAAACTGTACAGTAGACCCAAGAAAGAGATCAGCCTGCCTGTCAACACTGGAGCCTTCGTTCCCTAGCACGGTGCTCTAGCAGCAAGAAGGGACTTTTACTTCATGCTGGCAGCTGAACGTCAGCTCTCAGTTGCTAAGCTAATCTTTCCCAGGAGAATCAACTCATATAAAGGTATATCTCAACTAAATTCGTGCTTTATTTCTTCATCTCCCTTTACCTGGAGCAGTAATGTAATTAACCTAATATTGCTTTGGAGTATGTTGTTTCTTTACTGGCTTATTAAGACACATTATCCTGTATGCTTTTGGCTTGTGAAATTATTATAATTCCTTCAGTGAATTTAGTGTTAAACCAATGACAAAGACAATCTCAATCTCTGAACATAATTTTGTGCCCCCCCCACAAAACACTTTTGTGACTTGCTTATTCACATTATTTGCTAATTTTATTGTTAGTTATTCTTTTTTCTTTCAATTTATAGGAACACTTTAAATAAATAAAGTAACCCTATGTGTGTTGCAAATAGCGTGTTTGCCAAGCTAGCGTGTGTCTTTTTCCTTTGACTATGGAGGCTTTGAAGTTTTTTATGTAGCAAAACTTATCTTTTTTTTTTTTTAATAGTTTCTAGGTCTTTTGTCTTAAGAATGTCTTCCTCTCACTACAATATAGATAGTTATTCTCCTAATTTTCTTCTAGCTTCCTACTGTGTTCATTTCTATATTTAGGTATTTAATCCAAGTGGTATGTGCGTGTTTGTGGAGTGTGCGTGATGTGCAGTGTGTGTGTATGATGTGTGTGTCTGTGGTATGTGTACATGTGTATGTGTTTGTGGTGTGTGTGTGGAGGAGAAAGGTAAGGCAGGGATCTAGCTTCATTTTCCTCCAGATACACAGCCAGTTATAGCAACATGATTTATTAAACGAACCACCCTGGTCATGCTGAGTTGAAATGCTAGTCTGTCATCTATGAAGTTTCTCAAATAAATTTGGATCAGTTTTAGGACTTTCTAGTTTCTTTTATTTATATCTTCATTCATGCATAACATTGTTTTCATTACATATATATAAAACGATATCTAATATGAAGAAAGTAATCGCTCTCACTTTTCCTTTACAAATTTTCTTGTCTATTCTTGGACATTAATTCTTCTGCATAAAATTTAATTTTATCCAATTGAAAAAAATTGTATTGTAACCTGAACATGCCCGATCTCGTCTGATCTCAGAAACTAAGCAGAGTTGGGCCTCATTAGTACTTGGGTGGGAGACCACCTAGGAAGACCAGGTGCTGTAGACTTAAAAAAAAAATTTTATTATAATTATGTTGCACTTAATACACATATTAATTTTGGAAGAGTTCACATTTTTATGTTCTTTCTTCCTATTTAGAAACATAACATGCCGAGAAGTAATTTAAACTATTATTTTTATTTCTAAATGAATTTTTAACAAAGTAAGATATGCATATAATTTTAAAATACCAAATAATACAAAAAGTCCCAATATAGCCATCCTTTATCATACGGGTTCATTGTTTCTCTAGCCTGCCACCTCCCCAATCCATGAAAACTATTATTTTTATATTAAAATAAGTATTGCTTCATTATGATATGGCATGTAATTTTTCTATCTTTTTTTTTAAATAAAAAGAAAGACTTCAAATTTTTGCTACATCCGTCGGTATGGCAGTAGAAAAGTTAGAGAAATCTTAACTAAACATATACTGAAATTTATCAGATTATAGTTCGAACATTTCTCCTCTTTCATTCAGCTTTGTTCTCCCATTCTCTAAGACATGGCCTGGCATGCAGTAGGTGCTTAATAACTACTTGTTAAACTACCCAAATTAATTTTTCCACTAGTGCAATCTAAGATCCCATTTATTTATTTTTAGTAGTCTCACCCTATTTTTGATTTGCATCAAAACTGTATTAACATGAGGATAGAGAACATATCCCCAGCTCTGGCACAGCTCCTGTCTGTGTATTTGCTTAATAAATGAATGAAAGCCACACTTGGTCAATAACTGTCAACTAGATCTTTTCCTCTGGATTACCAAGCTTTATCCATTGCCCGGGCAACTGATGGCAAATCTAAATGCAAGGTTTAAGTTTATTTCTCTTGAATTTTATCTTATAAATGAACTGTAGACAGCTGTCAAGATTGTTCTGAATTTTGGTCTTCCAGTTTTGAATGAGAAACAAAGAAATAAGTTTGCCTCCTTATCTATCTATACTCTGGGTCTCCATCCAGAGTATAGATGGAAATTTTCATTGGGACCCCTCTTATCACTTTAAAAGCCCAGCCTCTTGAAAATCTAATATAAAGAAATTCCTATGTACCAAATCCTTTGGAGAATATCTTCCACAAAAGCATTCTTGTCCCTTCAGCTCTGGTCTGTCCATTTTAATATGTAGAGTTCCTGGCCACCTGGATATAGGAATTTTTCTAGTCCTATTTGCAGTCATCTAAATTGTGGGATTCCTATAGGGAGCCCTTTTCATTGTCCAGTGGATGGTTTATCTAAAAGAGGCTTCTCCTCCCTACAGATCATCAAGATTTCTTCTTTTTTCCTTACAACCAACCCCAAATGAATTCAGACACTTTCTTCCTGCATTTATAATTGATTCAGATGAACAATCTAAGCAGTTTGTCTTTGCTCATTATAATAATCTTGAAAGCTTGTACAATCTCTGAAGCATCCTATTTATTTAAACTGCTTTTCTCAGAACTTTACCCTTGATGAGTTTATAAAATAAGGCATTAATTTGACATCATGAAGCCCCTTTTAAGAAATTCTCAGGCTAGAAGAATTCACATTATATAGCATCACCCACCGGTAAAAAGTGGTATTGCAAGGCTCCTCTTGGTCTCTGACACAGTAGTCCCACTTACCCACAATTTCACTTTCTTTGGATTCAGTTACATGTGGTCAAACACGGTTCAAAAATATTAACTGGAAATTTTCAGAAATAAATAATTAATAAGTTTTAAATTGCACTTCATTCTGATCAGCGTGATAAAATCTCATGCTCTCCTGCTTCGTCCTGCCTGGAACATGAATCATCTCTCTGTCCAGCGTATCCATGCTGTATGTACAGTACAATAAGGTAATTTGAGAGAAAGTGGGCACATTCACATAAATTTTATTTCAATATATTGTTACAATTGTTCTATTTTATTAGTTATTGTTGTTAATCTCTTATTGAGCCTAATTTATAAATTAAACTTTATCATAGATATGTTCATATAGAAATAAAGATAATATGCCTAGGGTTCAGTACTATCCATAGTTTCAGGCGTCCACTTGGGGGTCTTGGAACACATCCCTCATGGTTAAGGGTGGACTACTGTACTCAAAAATTCCAGTGTTGGGGGAACATTTGCAAACTTGCTCCCCAGCAAATGTCAGGTTAGCTCAAATAAACTCATAATTTTTTTTTAAATTCCAGTATTGGTAAATGAAAAGTGAGTCAAGAATCTATAGACATAGGAGAGATCTCAGGTGAATTTCTGGGAAGATGCAATATAAGATAAGAAACTTAAGAACTGTGAAAATATCACATATTTCAGAGAATTGGCCAAAACTTCTCTGGACAAATGTATACAATTGAGAATGTTGATGAATTTTTTCCCCAGGGAATTCTATTACTTATTTTAAATGGAAGCCAATAGGAAAATGGAATTTAAAATTTCCTTTATGGCCAACTTTGCTGGAAACTGCTATGAAATACCCTAGGCTTGCTATTTATGTCTTTTCAAAAATATTTTACTCCTGTGGAACATTGGTGGTACAGTGGTGAGCATAGCTGCCTTCCAAAAAGTGTTTTGCTATTTAGTTTTCAAAAGATTGATTATTTGAGTGAAACACTAGCATAAGCAAGGCAGTAAAACTGCATGGAGTTTGAATCCACAGCATTATAGAGCTTTTTGAGGGAAAAGGGGTGAAAAACCTTGCAAAGGTCTGGGTTAGGGAAAGGTTTATTAATGAATGTCAGGGCTCATCAGCATCCATGTTTCTCTCTTTCCTCATGGTAACCCAGCTAAGGCATATTGCCTTTGGATAGGACCATGTTACTGAGTTCTGGCCAATGGAGTGTGGGTAATGGCCATTGTATACCTCTTTTAGCCTCTCTCGTATTATTTTCCAAGGAATTCTCAGGCTAGAAGAATTCACATTATCTTCCAAAATCTTCCAATCTCTATTTACCTTCCACAACAACCTTGGAGGCTACTTATTGAAGATGGTGGCATCATCTTGATGATGAGCATCTTGGATCCCCAAGTCAACATTTGTAAGAGAAACACCCAATCCGCAATGAATGTGATATGAATGAGAAATAAACGATTATCGTTCCATCCTTAGACTCTCGCATTTATTTGTTAGAGCTAGTGCTACTTGCTCTAACTACTATAGAAATTGTTATCTTGAAATGAGATGCAAATGTAATGAAAACAAAAATATGCAGCATGAGTTTAGCAATCTGGGAGCAGAAAGTGAGGAACCTGATATTAGAAGCTGAAAAGCTGAAAAATCTTTGCTCAGCAGGGGCCCTTGCATTATCTGAAGGGTCTTAAAATCTCCACAGACCAACAGTCACCCTGTGTCTTTCATTCTTCCGTTTTCCGAATGGGCATTTTTGTTGTGATGATTTGATCTATGCTTCTCCATTTGAGATTGGAACCACTTCCGGGCCCGATGGAAAAGACAGAATCACAGGGAAAGCCACGGAGCCTTGGACTCAAAGCTCAATTCATTCTGTCTTCCTTTTTTCAGCAACCTTAAAGCCATGTGTTGAAGATAGTGGTAATACAAGATAGAAGGTCACCATTTGGAAGAGAATTGCCCAACCCACATTGGATTAAAATGTGAGTGAGAAATAAACTTTATTATATGAAGATAGTGGGATGTAGGGATTATTGCCACTGCAATGTTACTCTGACTAACTCATCTAAGGGTAGGGAATGCTTATATTTAGAAAATATACTGAATAGGAGAAACCATTTGAAAAAAAGAAGGCAAAGGCATTTCGAAGGAGAAACAGTATGTAGGATCAGATAAATTAAGGGATAAGAGGGATTCAAGAAGGAGTTGCCAATAGTGTTTGTGATGGTTAATTTTATGTGTCAACTTGGCTGGGCCATGGTGCCCAGATATTTAGTCAAACGTTATTCTAGATGTTTTTAGATGTGAAGGTTGTTGTGTTTTTGTTTTTAGAACGTGATTAACATTTAAATCAGTAGACTTTAAGTCAAGCAGATTACCTCCTTTATGTGGTGGGCCTTGTCCAATCAGGTGAAGACTTTAATAGAAAAAAAGACAGACCTCCCCAGAGAAAGAATGCATTCTGCCAGTAGACTGCCTTTGGACTTGACCTGTGACACCCACTCTTCCCTGGGTCTCCAGCCTGCCGGTTATCGGTTCTGCTTCTCTGGAGAATGGTGACTGGTACAGTGTTAAATCTACAAAATGGTTGAATAGGATACAGATTTTGGAAAGGCTATCATATTTGTAAACTAGGAGGAAGGGAGCAATTTCAGTGAGCACTGTGGGCTAAAGCTGCATTCTAAGAAGGAAAAGCGGAAGTAATGTTCTAATGCTAGAAAAGAGCATGGGCTGGGGAGGAAAGCATCAAAGGCATAAGTGAGGCAATTGAGCTTTAGAAAAAGGTAGGTGCTTTTTTGCCTGAAGTAGAAAAGAGACAGGAAAGTCTGGGGTGCAACCTTGGAGGTTTCATTCTGAACAAATAGCAACACAGCTCAAGAACTGAAGTGAGACTTTCTCCTTTCATTAATACATGGAACGTTCCACCATTAGTGCTTTTGTTTTTCCTCTCTAAATGACCTCTGCTCTGCAGCTATGTCCTTTGACTTTCAACATAGATCTGGCTTCTGTGCCTCAATCAACTGGCTCCAACCCACCCCCACCCCAGCTCAAGTTAAAAACTATATTAAGCCATTCCCCTTACCCCATCCTATCCAAAACCCACTCTATCTGGTGCTGCACCTCTGTGCCATAGTCCCAGCTGGGCAATATCCTAATAACCTCATAATTTGGTCTCTCAGGGGCAGTGGGTCTAGTTGACCCCAGATCCATCCCATTGGTTGTTGATAGAATTGCTTGAAACTACAGCTGAAAGCTCCTATCCAATGGCTTGTATAATCTCTAGGAAATCCTGTCTCCTCCTTTCTTGATCTGTGATCTGTGATCATCCTTTACGCTCCTCTTTTTGTCCTCTTCCTGCTCTGAACTATTCTGGTGCTTTGGTCCCTAGTGTCTGCCAATTAGGACAGCTCTTTCCAGCCACTCCACTCTGCTGGGTTCCCTCCCCCAGAGTCCTTTTGGAACTGGTGCTCATCCTCTGAACCTCTACAGGGCTGGAGTCCAGCTCTGCTCACCTGCAACCAGACACCGGTATCTTTCATTTCTTTGCTGATATATCTGCATTATCATAGCAAAACCACACAGTAGATATATCTTCCAATCCCAAGGGGCAGGGGGTGGGAGAGGGTACTCCCCACATAAGGTTTAGGCCCTTTTTCTCACCAAACGTCTTGGATCTAGCCAACTAAAGACAGCATGGAGAAAACCAAGGGTCATATATTTGTTCTTTCTGTCAACAAATATTTGAGTGCCTTCCATGAAAGGTAGTGTAGTGTACCGTGACCAAGCCCACAGGTGCTGGATTTGGCCTACCTGAGTTCAAATCCCAAGATCTTCACTTAATAGCACATTATTTAACCTCCCCATGTCTCATTTTGCTCCTCTGAAAATCAAGGACTAAAATGCTGCTTATTTCATAGGGCTGTTGTGAGGATTAAATAAGTTAATACACAGATAACAACTACCTAGGTAAAGTTTCCTTTGATGTGAATATCTCACTGATGTTACAAAGCAGCTCTCCTGATCCATGCCACAGTCCCAGGAGATTGAAGCTGACACGGCCAACTCAGAAACCAGATTCAAGTCCCCAGGAGAACCTCATTATGCCAGGTAGGCAACATCCTTCTTGTTCATGTAAGAAATGTCCAAACGTGTTAAGAGTTTTTATACGAGTTTATTTGAGCCCAACCGATGACAGTTGCTGGGAAGCAAGCTCTCAAATGCTCCAGAGAATGAGCTTGCAGTTTCTTTTATACATTTGGAATTCAAGAGGGAACGTAAGGAAGATGGGGGAAAGCAAGGCGGGGATTGGATTACAGGATAGTTAACAAGATTATGTGTTCTAGTGAGGGTGGTTTTCTTCTGAGGGATCTGAAAAAGAAGCATTTCAAAGGTATATTAACTTAGATGCACAAAAACAATGAACAGGGCTTGCTTAAGGCAAAGATAACCTTTTACTTGGGAAGTTATAGGCCGGAGGAGTGACTACCCATCATGACCTGCCCAGTTAGGAATTTATGATCAGATCACCCTGTAACGTTCATTACTTTTGCTTAGATTTATTACAGTGCCCTTTTTCTTTGGTCCACATCTCTGAACCAAAGTCTCCTCATCTCTAAAATGGGCAGCACGATTTCCGGTTCCCTCTCTCAAGGTTTTTGTGACATTCTGCTGAGACGATGGAGAGAATGCACTTTGTGAACTGAAACTTGTCACTGAGAAGTGAAGGAGATTGGAGATAGCTGAACATCACCTTATCTGATCCAGTGGGAGAAGGTTTCTCTGCCCCTGTAACCTCACCTACTTTATTCCAAGGGCCAAATGGGTGTGGGCATGGAGGTGTGGGGATGTGGGGAAAGGTAGCAATCAAAAGAGACCAGATGGCGTTGTCTCCACTCTGTGGTCTCTTCTCTGCTGCACTATTCTGCCCTAGAGTTCACAAGCCCCATCCCATTACTCATTGAATTGTTGCTTTCTCCACCAGATGCAACCTCATGGAGACAGTGATGGTGTGAGATGTTCACAGAGTTTGGGGCAGAACCTAGAACATGATAGGTGTTCACTAAATTAAATGTTTGTTCCATCAGTGCAGAATGACGTATGAAGATCTCAGAGGAGGGCATATGACAAGAGTCACAACTCCTTGCTTGGGGTCAGTTTCCCTCAGATGTCACTGTTTACACCAGAGGCCCCTCCAGGAACAAAATCACAGAATTTGGGAGTGCTGGGAGCCCAATTATCTCATGTAGGAAACCAAGGTTTGGAGGGCGACATGAGGCTGCCCAATGTCACTCACCTAGAGTCACAGAGCAAGAGGTGACCAGCCGTCGCAGTCTGCCAGGGACTGGGGTGCTTTGAGGATTAGGGAGGAATTTTCTAAAACAGGGACAGTCCCAGGCAAATCCGGGCGGCAAGGGCTAGGCCTACATCCTTCTCGCTCCCAGTCCCTCACCCCTTAGAAGGGTGAGAAAACTCCAGGGGCCCGCAGCCACCAGGCGGCCCGCACTGGGCCGGCGATTGCTCCGGGAGCGCCTTGCCCGCGCACTTCCCAGGGCAGCCGCGGCGGGCGCGGGCGGGGAGGTCGGCGGGCGGGTTCCAGGCCCTCCGCCGGGGCGGGGGCTGGAGGACGCGGGCGTGGGGACACGCGGCGGCACAAAGAGGCCTGGCCGCGGCAGTTTTGAAAATACCAAGGAAGTTGATCTGGGCCGGGGCCCAAGAAGTGACGAGGAGGGAGGGAGCGAGGGCGGGAGCGCGGGGCTCGGGCGGCCGCAGAGCTCCCCGGCCTCCAGCGGGGAGCGCGCGGGCGGCGGGATGGGCGGCGGGCGCGGCGCCCCAAGGCTGCGACCCCGAAGACCCTCCCCTCGGCGCGCCGCCTCCGCGGCCCGGCGCTCCAGCAGGACTCCGGCACCCAGCCCAGCTCCCGCGGGCGGCGCGTGAGCGGCGATCCGGCGCCCCGCGAGGAGCCACCGGCTTCACCCCGGTCACCCCGCGTCTTGGACGCCCGCAGCGGGGGCCTCCCGAGGCCTCGGCACAAGGGACCATGAAAGGTAAGCCCCGCGCTCGCGAGCTCTCAGGCGAGACCTTGCGGAGCCCCCCCACCCGGTCCGGGGTCGTGGGGGGCTCCTCTCTCCGCAGGCGGGGGTGAGGAGGGGAGACTTCCTCCCGGCCGGAGTTCAGGGGTCTTCTCCCCGCCTCTCCGACCCACCCTCCTGCGGAAGGCATTTGGAGGACAGCGCGAACCCCTGAAGTCAAGAGGAAGGGGAGCGGGGGAGCATGGAGAGAGTTCTCACAGCCCTGTTCTCACTGCTCATTGCTCCAGCCCTGAAAACGACTTTAAATTCCAGAGAAGTTTCTGGTCCCTTTAACCAGTCAGCGCAGAAAGGTGTCATCAGCCCAACCTTCTAGCGGTGTAAACCCCCATCAGCGGACACATCTCAGAGGCTCCTGCAGCCCCCACCTACCCAGCCTTCTGCCCCGGGGCCTGGCCTAGGGTTCTCCTTCAGGAACTTCAGCCTCCTCCTCAGGAGACACCGGTTGTGTCTGGGTCCCTCACCCCCGGACCTGCCCTTCCCAACCTCTGAACCCTGGCAGATACCCACGCTGCCCTCTGACCTTCTGGGGACAGAGCAGCTGGGGAAGACCAATGGTCCAGGCCTGAGCTGTGCCGGAGACAGTGAGTCATCAGGATGATGGCCCTTGCAGCCAGTTCTTGGGATGGAAACCAGAACCAGACTTGGTCCCAGGTGCTCATACCTGGGCCTGGCTGTCTCAAGGCCTGGGAAAGAGCGCTGCTGGGCTTCATGTTCGTTTTCAGGCTAAGGGAGAGGCAGGCTATGGGACAGGGAATCTTCGATGTTTTTCCATGCCGTTTCCTGTGCTTTTCAATATCCTTTCATAGCACCCAGGGCGATGCTTGTGCTCCTAGCAGTGAGAACCTTACTACCTGTGACTTATTCAATGTTGAAAGTGAAAAGAACCTTCGCAATCATCTGCAGGGCTTGAAACTATACTCTCAGGTGGTGTTGAAGAAGCAGCTCTGTCTGTCTCTTACACGTAAGGGCCTGAGGGTTTCTCTGACTGAATACAACCTTCATGTTGTACAGTTGGGGAAACTGAGGCCCAAACAGGTGGGTATGTAACCTGTCCATTCCCACAGGGCCGCACTCTGGGAATGCCTCACACTAGGTTCATGCTCTGCTGCTGTCGTCTTGAAATTCTTAATAATTTCTTAACAAGGGTCCCCTGCGCTTTCATTTAGCCCTTGGCCCTGCCAATCATGTTACAGGTCCTATGCGCATGGGAAGGGACTTGTTTAAGATTCACGGCTGGTCATGGGAACCGGAGCCCAAGGCTTCCAGGCCAGACTGCTCGCTGATATACCCCTGCCTCTCGCCATTTCCTATTCTCTGGCCTCTGGCCCCTCTGTCCTTCCTGATGGCCTCACCGTGTCTTGGGCTGTCTGGGATGAGGCAAGCAAGTTATAATCAACCCCAGGGAGATCGCGTGGCAATGGGGAGGAGGCTCACGTATGAAGTTTCTGTTCCCAGTTACCACATCTATGGAGCTGTACCCTCCCCAGTCAGCTGGCTGGGGGCAGGTCATTACCCAGAAGCCTCTGGAAAGGTCTTAGACCACATCTCACCACAGGCCTGGGGCCCACACTGCTCTGGGCCTTAATGATGATGCTGAGATGCACATTCTGAGTGGTTTGGCTCCACCACTCCAGACAAACACTGTAAGAGAAAACGTAGTGCAGGGCCGACATCCTCTGAAATGGAGGCGACATCCAGCTCCCAAGGAAGAGGGAGTCAGGAACACATGACACCTTTCTGAAACTCAGCGAGGCAATTCTGCTCCTCTGCGTGGAGAAAACAGCCGGTGTGACTGAATATTTAGAGGAGGACCTGAGGAGGACTGGCTAAAATGTGTCATCATGTCATCGGGTCCCAGGGTCCTCCCGACCTGCTGGCTGGGAGGCTCCGCACCCCAGGAAGAAGCCCCAGGCCCGCCCCTCTCATTGCCTTTCTTTGCTCTCACCCAACAGTCTCACCACCAGTGGGGCCGAATTCCTGCCCACTGAGGCCTCAGGGCAGCTCCTGTGTATTTTTCCTCTAGTCCTGGAGAAACCTTCCTGTGTTCTCCCATAACATCCCGGGGGCCCAGGCTGCAGAGCTGCGGGGGAAGGCGAGGGGTGATGTCCAGAGCACCTTCCTGCAGGGTTCACCCTTCACGCCCTCCCTTCTCTGGGAGCCAGGAAGTGCCGCCACCTCTGCTGCAGATGGAAAAGGCAGGGCAGACAGCAAATATTTGCCCTTTGGGATCTGTGGAGTGTGAAGAATCAGGATTTCTTTTTCACCCGCATGGAAAAAGGAAAGTGCCCTGCAGAGCAGGGGGCCCCTTCCAGAGTAGCCCTTCCCTGAGGGGAAGCTGACTTCAAACTCTCCTCCAGGGCCTCCCCAATCTAAGAATTACATCTGTTGGCAAAGATTCACCATCCCCACTCAAAGCAAAACATGATGTTATGTTTTAGGGGAAGAGGGGCGCTGGTGGGGACAGTACTTAGACAAGAAAACACGTTCTCTGGAGAGCACTGCCGCCAGTGGCCAGGTGCCAGGGCCAACCCTGCCAGCCAAGGTGGTTTGCCTCGAGGCTTCTCCTGCCCGCCTGCCAGCCAGGCATCCCCAACAGTTACAATTTTTGATGCAAGCTGGCACCTGGCCCCAGGTGCAGCCCCTCTCACGCCTGAGGGGCACACAGCTGCCACTAGCCCCTTGGTGACAGTCTCACCTTGGAGCTTCCCACTGGCTTGTCTGAGCCATTATGAGCCACCTGTGGGATTGTTTCTACTCCTCCAATGAGATGGTCCTACAGTGGGATCCCTCTCAGCTCCACGAGGCCCTCATCCCTAAGCAGGCTGGTTCACAGCGAAGATGGCTGGTTTGAGAGTCAGAGATGTGGGCTTTAGTCCTGGCTGTGCGTGAGGTTCTAGTCACATTGTTTCCCTCTTTGGGTCCCGTTCTCCTCTTGGGTGTCCCCGAGGCTCATCCTACTCCAATGCACTGTGACTCAGCCTAGGAGCTCTGGGCCCGAGAACCACTTAGGGAGTGGAAGTGCCTTGGTGGTGAGCTGATTGCCCCTTGGAGACTTGTCCTCAGCTGCCACAGACAGGCAGAGCCACATCCCACTGTTCCGCAAGCGTGAGAAGAGCAGCCCCTCCACACAGGATCAGGGAGCAGTGTCCGCATCCCATGGGCAAAAGTCAGGCAGGGAGAGAAGGGGGCTGAAGAATACAACAGTGTGATTCCAGGAAAATCCGCCTCCCACAGCTTGGTGGGGGAAGATTATATCCACTCCTGAGCAGGTGGACTGGGTCCCCTTTGAAAGCCTGACCTCTAATCCAGAGTTCGGGGCACTGAAGGAGCTTGAGACTAGAAAAAAATGGACTCGATGTGACAAAAGTGCAAAGAGACACTAAACGGCCTGAATTGGGGCAAAGGTGGGGGTGAGGAGAGCTCAGATGTGGAAATCAGCTCTAAACACTCACACACACACACACACTCACATGCTCGTGCTCACTCTCTCCCTCCCTCCTCCTCCTCCTTCTTCTCTCTCTCTCTCTCTCTTTTTTCTCTCTCTCTCTTCATGAAGCGTATCAAGCACACTACCACACACACACACACACACACACACATGCACGCACCCAGGCAGCACCGTGCAAACATACTGTCATCTTACCATCCAGTTGTTGGCAATTTTAATAATTGAAGACTCATATCCCATAGCTAATTTGAGAGAGAGGAAAAGAATTCTGCTTCTCAGTAGATGTTGGTGGATAGCTTGGCAGTTTTCATAAAGTACAGGCAGCTGCGCTGGGTGTTAGAATTGGCAAGTATGGCAAGCGGCATGACAGACTGTGCCACTCATATATACACTGCCCATGTACGATCATGTTTAATTTAGTGTGTGTGTATTTTGTGAGCACTGAAGCCCAAGGTCAGGCCTAGCCCTGTCACAGACTAGCTTCATAACTGTATAACTACGGTGAAGTCATCGATACCCCCTGGCCCTGAGTCTCCTCACCTGCAAGTAGACTGGATGATCTTCGAGGTTCTTTCCAGCTCTAAGATTCAACTCTATTGTTTTTCCTTCTGTGATATCTATTTATATCTATCTGTCTGTCTGTCTATCGTCTATCTATCTATCTATCTATCTATCTATCAATCATCTATCTACCGAGATTTTCTACACACACACACGCACGCGCGCGCGCACGCACACACACACACACACACACACATTTCCCCCAGACTAAGCCACAGGGTAGTATTAGGATGTGAATTTCATGAGTGTGGGGACTCTGTCTGCTTCCTTGCTGTCTTACTCCCGCACAATGCCTGGCACATAGGAGCTGTCCACTACATTCGTTCACTGGGTACATCTGAGCCCCACACTTGTCTGAAATCCTTAAAGGCAAGAATCACACCATGGTAGCCCTAGAACCTAACGTAGATCTTCAGTGAAGATTTATGCTTCTAGGTAACAAACATTTATTGACCACCTGCCAAGTGCCGGGGCTTGGATATCCATGTACGTCTAATGTCTGAGAAAGATGCAAAGAAGAGCCCAGACACTGTTCTTGCTCTCAAGGACCTTACTCTTTGCTAGGACACTAAAGATGTGTGCCCAGATCACTTAAAAAAGACTAAAAGTGGTGTCATACGAGAGGTCCCAAGGAGGCTGTTCAGGGTGGTATTGGTTCTTTTCCCATCTCTCCTCCTTTGCTGCTCCTCTTCTGGAGGAATCTATGGTTTCAGCTGTGGGCTCCTTGGTTCTTACTGGGCACCCATTCCTTGAACGGTCTCAGAGATTTGACACGAGAATAAGCAGATGATACCAGATTTACTCCTCTGAGCTGCAGTCCCATCTTTCCAGCACTGTCCTGACCATCTTTAGATGGAGACTCGCAGACACCTCCTTCAAGGCTCAGATGAGATACCTTCACATCCACCTGAACCCAAGCTAAAGTATTGGTTATTCTGGGGATGTTTTCCCACACTTTTCAGTGAGCAAGCATGCTTTTTGAGGGGAAGCTTGCTAGTTTAAAGGTTAGCAAAAATGGTTCCTGCCTTCAAGCAGAGATAAGACATACACACTCTTAAGAAGAGAATGAAATAATCGAGGGACATAATGCAAATGAACCAATGAGTGATATATGTGGCAGACTGAATAGGAATCGCCAGAGATGAAGAGAGCATTTCAAGTCGGGCAGTTCAGGAGGACCTTAGAGAGGAGTTGAAGGGTGGGCAAGATTTGGATCAGGTCATTGAAGGGACAGTGAGGAGAGAGACAGAATTGTCTTGGTGAAAGCTGGGCATTATGTCATTGGGTGAGTGTGCTTAGAGGTGATGGGTAGACATTTGCCTGGAGTTGAGAATTAGTTGAGAGACACAGGAAGTCACAAGACCAGGAGGCCTTGAGTGCCATGCTGGGGACTTCCAACTGTGTCCTGTTGACATTGGAGAGGCCCTGGAAGAGTTTGTCCAGGAGACAGCCTTGTTGCTACTCCTCCCTGGAGATGTTGGGAAATTTCTGCTTTTACAGAATGAGAGGGAGAAAATGAGCTTGTGAAGGAGCCAAGAGGAGTGGTCAGGGACTCAGGCAGAGAAGTATGATAGTACTGTCATGGAAATCGAGAGGAGAAAGTTCCAAGAAGGAGGTCAACAACATCAACGAAGTTGACTGTTAATCAGCAGAGCTAGCACAGGGTCATCTGATCGGGAGAAAGCCGGGCTGCCCGAGCTGAGGGGCGGACGGGTCGAACTGAAGCTGAAGGCACAGGGAGGCCTCGTGTCAGAGAAGTTTCAGAATGAGGGACCCAGGTAGTTAAAGTAAGAAGCGGGGCCGGGCATGAGGGGCTTTTCAAGGTGGGGTTGGCCTGCGCTTGTTGGAAGGTAGGGAGAAGGAGAAGAGCAGGGATGTGGGGACCCAGTGACATAGGAGGCCAGAGTGAGCTTTGCTGTGGTGAGCAGACGGCTCTCTACAGGGACCTGAGGGAGGGACATGGACAGACGTTTTGCATTACTAGTTGCATTTAATCTTTTTTATGACACATATTCATTATGAAATTTTTTTTAAAAATTCAGAAAAGGAAGAATAATAGCACTCGCGTGAACTCCTAGCCCTCAGAGGTAACTAACAAGGTCTGTAGGAGCTCTCTTCCAGAAGTCCTGCTGTGTATATTTGCACACAGATTTTTTTTTTTCGCACGCGTAAGATTATACTATCCGTGTTATTCTGTATATGTGTTTTTAAAAGTCAGCAAGCATAGATATCTTTCCAGGGCAATAAATATAGATCTGCATTAATTTTTAAATAGTTGTATAATATTCCGTAGTGCAACTTTACAATAGTTTATTTAACCAATCACTTATCTATGGGCATTTGAGTTATTTACATCTCGCCTCGGGTTTATGGTAGTCTGCAGTGATCATCTTTATACATCCATCTTTACCTACTTGCATATGTAGCCCCTGAAGAAAAGAATCCAGGAAGGGAGATAGCTGTGCACGCTCGTTTGGAGTATGGAAGTCGGGTGCCACACTGCGCCCCACATGCCTGGGCAGGCCACTTCCGCACACCCACTTCTAGGCTGGCTTTGAGGCGTAACAGCAGGAAGGAGTTAGGGGGAGGTGGAGAGCTTACACCGAACCCCCACGTTTCCCCTTCTCTCTCTCTACCTTCCAATGAGCGCAGGCCAACCCCACCTTGAAAAGCCCTTTGTGCCCGGCCCCGCTTCTTACTTTAACTACCTAAGTCCTTCATTCTGAGACTTCTCTGACACGAGGCTTCCCTGTGCCTTTGCTTCAGATCTACCCATTCGCCTTTACGGATGTCGTTGACCTCCTTCTTGGAATTTTCTCCTTTCTGTGTCTAGTCTTTTCAGAAAAGGTGGAGGCGAGCTCCTCTTCGGAGAACGGGGTGGGCTGAGAAGGGGAGAAGTAGGGAGTGAGGGTCCAGATGGCAGGACTTGACGGGGGCCAAACCCACACTCCTCTCTGACATGCTCCCACCCGGCTGGGTTTCCCCAGCATAAAGCAGAGAAAATAGGCCAAGGACAGAAGGGCACAAGGGCAGGAGAGAAAGCTGAAGGCTCCAGGGAGCCGAAGCTGATCCTGGAGCTAGCGAGGCTGCTAGCCTGGGTGAAGTAAGGAGTGTAAAGGCTAGTGCAGCAGGGATTAGGAAGAACAGTAGGAGAGCCTTACGAAAGGAGCTTCAGATCTCACAGATGCAATCGCAGTAAGCTTTGTGCTGCTGATGGACAGACAGACGGTGGGCAGCCTGAGCTACAGCCAACAAGGAGATGAGACCTACAGATTTCAGATCCAGGGGCCCTGAGGTCCAGAAGACCTGTGGGCTTTCAGCATAAACGTTGCCCCCATTAAAGTTGATGGCAGGAGACAGGAGGAAGAAATAATCTAGTCCAGCGAGGTACTTATCCAGAACGGTGCTCCCTGAAGTCCATGCATCTCTAAATACCATTCCCATGGGATTCCATGGAGAATTTTTTTTTCAAGAATGGCAGGAAGTGCTATGGTCAAACAAGTTTGAGAAACATAGAATTAGACACAGATTTTTTTGCAGGACTAAAATTTTTTTAGCATGTTAATATGAGATTCTAAGATGGTGACAGAGCATGTAGCGTTTTCCATACTTACTTGATCAAATAATCTTTTTTTTTTTTTACAGAGAGTATTTTGGAGCTAGTGTTCTGTAGGATGTGTTTTAGAAATGAGTTTCTTGAAAGTTGGAAATTGGTCCTGAGAGTGACAGGCATTGGGAAAGGGAGATAAATGGCAGCAACATTTCCAGTAGGATAGAAAAATAGTCCTGATAAAAATGACTGTTGCTATCACTTATCAAGTGTTTACTATGTGCCTGATACTTTTCATATATCACCTCCTTGAATTTTCCCAACAGCTCCGTGAAGTAGGTGGTGTTCCCACTATTTTTGCACATGACGCGCAGAGAAGGGAAGGGGGGGTTCCGTGTAAGAGATAGCATGGACCTCAAGTGGTGAGTGTGGGGTTTGAAGGCTCAGAGGTGACAGCAGACATCAAGAAACTGATTCCCACCCTTCC
Organism: Pteropus medius; assembly: GCF_902729225.1. Classification (NCBI taxonomy): domain Eukaryota; kingdom Metazoa; phylum Chordata; class Mammalia; order Chiroptera; family Pteropodidae; genus Pteropus; species Pteropus medius. Next base: position 4,784,437 of record NW_024346667.1, on the reverse strand, counting down.
CATCCCCCCTGGATTTGTCGGGTCCAGGGGGAGTAGAAGAGTTGCTCTCTACACAGAGGTGACCAGTAAATATGAGATGGGGGGAAGGTTGGAGGCTGTTGTATTGAGCGAATAGCCTGGGTTCTCTTCTCAACTAGAGGCTATGCCATCTCTTGAAGGGATGTGTAGAAATGGGGTGGACAGTTGGAGTTACCACAAGGTCCAAGGGCTGGCATTCTGGCCCACCGGCATTTAGTGGGCCAGAATGCCAAATGTCTGCACAGCGTGGGAAAATCCTGTCTAATGAAGAACCGTGCCAGCCACATGCCAAGAGTGCCCAGTTAGAAACACGGAGGGCAAGAAATGGGAGGAAAGCTATTTAGGATAAAGAGGGCTTAGGCTGAAGGGGGAGTTTTCCCACCAGCTCTGCGGTTACTGGGAACACGGCAGAAGGCAGCAGATGCTGAGAGAGCTGTGGGCTGGCTTGGGGCATTCAGAAAGAGGTAAGGGGGTAGGGGGGCGGCGGAGGAAATGCATGTTCCAGAGCCTCAAATGTGGATTTTAAGAATGAAGGAGCAGAAGGGAGGTGAGTGTTCAGGGAAACCGATCGTGACAACTTGTTGAGCACGAGAATCCAGGGAAAGAGCCAGGCAGGCTGATTCCCATCCAAATATAGACACATCCGCAAAGGAAGCCTCAGGGAGGGGGTAATGACCGGAGGATTCTAATGAAAACAATTTTGCAACCTTAATTATAGCATTCTCCAGCCTTAGACTACAGCTATTCTATAATTTTAAATATAGCATTGGCTCCTGAGAAGACTCTCAAATCTTTATTTTTACTGACCCAATTGGCTGTTTCGAAAAACCCACTCTGTGAACTCTTGTAGAAGATAATCATCAAAATATGTTCCTTGAAGTTCCCAAAGAAAGACCTTTTATTCGATTCCTCGAATCTCTCCCCCGTGCTGACTCTGATGGAAGATTGCAGAAAGGCTAAAGAGTGAATCGACTCCACATTTTTGGTCAACCAAAAAAAAAGCTGGAGTTGGTGACCACAGTTGAGTTAGCAGTTGGTTAACAGGTCCAGGCTGTTTTCCACCTCCAGAGGAAGTGAACCGAGCTCGGCCCCCGCAGAGTCAGCAGTCACGCATTACAGTGTGCCAGCACATGCACCTTCACTCAGACCTTCCACAAGCCTCTGCGAGAGCAGAGATTTAAAAAGGGGGGGGGGAAGTTTCTCCTGTGGCTGTCCGCCTGGTGTTTGAGTTGGATATTAGGACCTTAGGTATGAAGGGAACAGAGGCGCTTTCAACTCTCCAGCGGTTGCCACCGCTTCGTGAGTCTGAGCTTACGACACGGGTTGCGAAGGCTATTTGATTTCTTTTTAATCATACTGCCTGTAATTTGGGTAAAGATCAATAGATGAAGTGGGACCTGGCTGCACCTTTGGTCGTAATTCTTGGGCCCAGCTTCTTTAGTACAGGGACCAGGATGCTCCCTCATTACAGCTCCAATCCCTTGGGGCCTCTAGAACAGGAGAAGCAGAAGCTGGCTCAGGGAGTCAGAGATGTGCTATGCAGAGCAGCATGCTTGTCCTTTGAAGCTTGTCCTGACCTTGTCCCGAGAAAGGGGCTTTCCTAATGACTTCAAGGTCCAGACATTACCGTATCTTCTCCAGTGTCCTTTCCCAAGCTCACCCCCTCCTGTCACAATAGCCTTTATCCAGGGTCAGCGAAATGAAAAAAGAAAAGAGAGAGAGAGAGAGAGAGGCGGCAACAGAGGCTATTTCTACCTTCCTGGACACTTAGCTGCCCTCCAGACACCCATGGCCTACGCTGTGGCAACTTCTCTAATCACGCCAGACACCTGGCGACCCATAATATTTGATACTCAGGTGCTCTTCAATTACCCATGGATAATTTATGTGTGACCCAGGGAAGAACCAGGGCCATACTTCGGAGAGCTGTGAAGCACCAGTGGTATTCTAAGGTGATTAACTGGGACACGATGGAAGAAAATACCCCTCCCCCACAAAACGTAAGAAAGGCTTTTTAACTTTAGGAGAGGAATATCCTATCTCTTGTTCACGTTCCGACAAAGGAAGGAGAAGCAGGTCTTAAATGCTGCTGCACCCACCTCCCCCAGTTCATTCCTTTTTAGTTCAGATAATCTGTAGGTCCTTTTAAATCTCTACTGCTTTAAGCCTTTGCATCCTCAGTGCGTCAGCATTCCCTAGCCACAGAGAACTCTAAGAATAAACCCTATTTAAACCATATTTTAAGTAATTAATCTTTATTTTTGAATAAAAATGAGCCCTTAATTGAAGCAGCAGAAGTTAACAATTAACTGAGATGCAGCCCTCCTCAAAGGGTCCGTAAAACCCATCTATTTTGAACGCCCGCTACGTGACCAGCCCCGTGCTGAGGGAAGATTTCCTGACTTTGAGGAGATGAAAAATTGCTTGGAGACCAGACATGTAAATAGAAGTCAGGCCCGGATGGAAAAGGCTTCGCCCAGCTCTCTGACCTCTCTGAGATATGTCTGCCAACTCTCCAAGCATTCTGTATGTGTGTTTGGGTCTTGCTTCAGATACCTGGAAGTTTAGGGACTAGCTGTCACTAACTAGCCGTCAGGTCACTTAACCTCTCTGAGCCTTTGTCACATGACAGGTGGGTTCTGTGACCTACAAAGTCCCTTCCCACACCTAACTCTGAGAACACTTCAGAAAGCTGGGCACTCCACACTAAGTCAGATCACCACACTAGGCGTGGGAAGAGGCAAGCATGGGAGATGGAGAGGGGGAGGAACATTCTTTTCCCATCTCTGTCAACCCTGCTTGGCCCACTATAAGGGGAGACTACAGATTCTGGCCCAATCAATCATCTCTAATCAATCGCAGTCTCTGTGTGCCTGCCAAGCTCTTCATTTTTTATGTGTCTGTTGCTGATTCTCCATTATCCGCTGACCGGAACAATCTTGGGGTAATATGAATATAATGAGCTCGTATGTGCAAAGGACTTGGCTTATGAAAGCCTCACAAATGCTTTGGATTGTATTCTCATTAAAATGAACAAAGCAAAAGTGGAGAGTTTCTATAGCATTCCAGACATAGGTAAGTTAGGGGTCCCCAAGGTCCATGGCTCAGCCTCAGTGAACAGGAAGTCCAAAGGATTAGAAAGAGAAGAGAACTCTTTGGGGATTAGGGAGGGCTGTGAGTTATGGAGCTGAGATGTCAGCAAAGGGAATAGAGCCAAGTACTTGTGAGCTCCTCATGTAGAGAGAGCCGAGATCCATGCTGGCAGCTGTCATTTCCCTTCCTATGGGCCGCTCTGCAAAGTACCGGAACAGGGTCTTTATTAGTTCCCACTTGCTAATGATTGCCAATTTGGGGGACGCTCATGGGAGAGGAAAGTTATGACAAAGCTGTGTGCTTTTTGAGGGAATGTTTGCTGAAGGTTGGTGTCAGCCTTGCTTGATTTAAGTCTTCCCAGATTTCCTCCAAAGGCTATAAACAGTGAAGTGATGAAATTAGCCCTGGAGCCAGAACAGGGAGGAGGCCTAGTCACAAGGGAGGGTAGAGAAGCACCACCGAGGGGTGGGGAGAGTCAGAAACGCGGCATAGAAGATGTTTCTGCTCCAGAGAATGGAAGGAACACCTCCCCAAGGGGTTGGGAGGGCAGTAAATCCGACAGCGGCAGTGTGGCTCTGGCTGAGATCATCTGGGGGTGAGAAGGCCTGGCTAGTCAGGGCGAGCACGGAAGGCACCAAGGAATCCTAATCGGCCTCGCCAGTTTATGAGAGTAGGTGGTAATCCTGAATTAAAGAATGGTCATTACAATGATAGTTCAGGAAAAAAAAAAAATGGATTTATATAGAACACTGCACACCCCACTCCTATGCACACACACCACGAACATACCAGCTCTGTCAGGAAGAGACTTACTGTGAACAGGAAAACTCAACCAGGATTCAGGAGGCTTTGCCACTAGCTGGTTCTATGACTTTCGCCAGACATTAAAAGTTAACCCTCTTCCCCGACTCAGCTTCCTTATTTATAAAACTAGAAGAATGATTTCTCACCCTGTCCATTTACCAGACTAGTTGTAGGAATCAAATGGAATAATGGATGTGAGGCCAGGTTTCCGCTATCCCCCAAATTAGCTCAGACTCCCTGAGGGTGGGGCGCTGACATTGGTCTCTTAACCAAGCTCCCCAGTGATTCCGTATGCAGGCATAGACCTGCTTCCAGAAAGCATAATACAAAGTCACTCATAGATTCATTCTCAGTTGTGTTGGTTGAGCATTTCTCTGTGCCAACCATGGTGCTAGCGGCTTTGGATAAAGCAGACAAGATACACACATTCCCTGTCCATCGATCTTGAACACTGGGGAAGAGAGCTGTCGAATAAATAACAAAAGGTGTATTGCATTCTACGAAGGAAAAATACAGAGCACATGGAAGTATGTATTACAAGGAACTTACTCCTGTCTGGGAAGACGGCCGAGAAAGTGACTTATAAGCCAAGACCCGGAGAACAAGCAGAAGACATTCACGGCAGTGATAGTGGCATCTTTAATTTGGGGTCACGCTCAGTTCCTCCCCCACAGAGGCCATTGAGGGCTGCCTTCACTACCGAGTGTTCCTTGCCCACTCTGGCTTTTGGCCCCAGCACTGACCACAGTGGTCACAGCATGTGGGAAATGAGGTCCCAGGTGCTGCTCAGGCTGCTTCCGGGTCATTGTCAGAGCCCCTGAGGCTCCATCACACCCTCAGCCACTGGCCTGGCCCCCTTCATTTCTGCCCTGTTTCTTAACATGTGTAGAACCTTTGCTCATTACTCGGAGGAGGTGGTAGGGACGGTAGCAAAGATTTCTGAGTTCACCTCATATTCTGGATGCTGTAAACAACATTCTTAACTTTCTGCACTCAGTCTTTTTGTCCCTAAAAGTGATACTTTAGATTGTAAAGTTTATAGGGTTGTGGTAAAGGGTGCCTAGAGGCAAGACCCAGCCCTTCATGGCATTAAAAAAGGGAACAAAGAAAAGTAAAACTTGGAGCTTCTGTTTCTAGCGTTACTGACTTAAAATATCCTAGGACTATAAAGTTTAGGTACTAGATAAACTATAAGCAAACTGCCAAATGCATAACTAAAGTTAAAAAGAAAACAGGAGATAACCCCAAGGACCAAACAAACAAACAAACACATTCAAATTAGTAGTTGAAACTGGATGGGTCAACAAATACAGAGGCTAGATGTCAGGAACCTAGAGTCGTGAGTACAGGACAAGACCAAGCTGAGCGACACAAGGGGGGCAGCTGGACCAAAGACCCCCCGCGTAAAGCCCCAACCCTAGAGGGCGCTGCCCCAGGCCCTGCCACACTGCATCACCCCTAGGACAGCCATTCCGGTCACGGTTTTTTGGTCCCAGTCTTTTCTAATTGCATCGCAGCCCAGCTAGTCTTCTCCTTGAAAAAAGGGGAGCAGGTGCAAGAGACAAAGGGGAAGATCCACCTGCTTTGTTTACCGTGTGTCAGGGAATGGAAGGGTGCTGAGCCAGATCAAGCCACCCAAGAGGTTTGAGCAAGACGCACATAGAGTAGGTAGCTGAGCTGGCCTGCGTGTCTTTTCCAGCTGTGGGAGATGATGAAATCTTACCTAGCGGTGTTGAGACATACCAGTTCCTCAGCCACTCCATTCTTACCTCTGTCTTCCTTTTCTCTGCTTACCATTAGGTCACCTCGCTAAAATGCATCCAGGGGCGGGAGCGGGAGCGGGGTGGACACAGGGTATGGGGACTGTTAATGAATGGGGCAACTGGAGAGGGTTAGATGTGACTTGGGGTCCCAGCGTGGCTTCTGACAGCACTTGGCTCCATCACAGTGAGGTCGACTGGCGGCGACGGAGATGCGCTGTGTGTTACAGAAGAGGAGCTGGCTGGTGACGAGGATATGCCATCTTTCCTGTGCACACAGGAGGGTAAGGACTCTGAGGGCTGCCCTGTGATCCCCTGGGATCCTCTGGGCTGAGAGCCCCTCCTTTCTCTCATCCTCAGGCTGCTGACTTGCCTCTCTACGTGGCTTCAAATTCCTGGCTGTCCTTTCCCCATTGCTTCCTTGAGGGTAAAAAAGCAGAGTGGCCTGGGTTATACAATACAGATGAAATCAAGTTGACACAAGTGCCACTTGTCTCCAGGGCTCTTTGTGAGAGCTGTCAGGGATCTCTGCCATCTCCCCTAGGGCCTGTCTTCTAGCTGGCCCAGAACTGTCCCCTTCATTGTATCCCCATGCCAGCTAAGTGGCTTATCCTTCTCAGGCCCACAGGACCCAGCCTGGCATTTGGTTGATCTGAACTGTTACGTGGAGCAAGGTTTCCTGATGAATTTCAGTACAGATTGGTGCAGCTGTTTCGAGCCTTGGCTACACACTGTAACCACCCAGGGGTGCCTGAGACCAACCCTCAGAGACTCTGATGTTTTGGTCTGGAGTGTGAAAGGGGTTTCAGGACTTTTAAACATTCCTGGTACTCGTAATGCGCAGCTGAAATTGAACTCACCTTAAAAATTTCACAGCTGAGAGCATCACTACATTCCCATGGGGCATGGCCACCTGCCAAAGTAGCCTGGAGTACTGCATTCCCTCCCTCCTCCCTACCAGGGACCAACGGGTGGACTGGAACCATTGATTTAGAAAACTGCTGGTTATCTGTGAAGTTTGGGGACTGGTAACCAACCTTCTAGACTGAACGGTCTCTCAGGGTATATGACTTTCAGTCTTAAAAAACCATCCTGGCTTTCCTCATATTGAGAAGTTCGCATGACAGTGAGACTTTCATTATCAAAACCGGGAAAGTCCTAGGCAAACCAGGATGTACTGGTCACCCAGTGGTGAAATGAGGCCGGCTGCCTCGTGTTGTAGAGGCCATCCGTCTGTAAGGCCAGTGTACCGGGAAGAAGTGTCTCCTCGTGGCCCAGGCTGAATGATGATGATGTAAAGAGAATGATGAGTGTCCTTCGAAGACCCTGATTCTGGTCTCTTATATTTCCAAAAGCTCAAGGACCTAGAGGAAAGCCAGGGAGATGGGTAAAGAATGAAGCTCGAGAACAGGAAATATGACGAGAAAGACCCGAGTGGGAACATGGAGCTGATCTTTCAGCTGCAGCCTCAGCCACTGTCCTCTTTTGTCCCCCCGCAGGCCGGCTAGGCCCTCGCTGCAGCCGCTGCCAGAGGAACCTGTCTTTGCACACCTCCGTGCGGATTCTTTACCTCTTCCTGGCCCTGCTCCTGGTGGCTGTTGCCGTGCTGGCCTCTCTGGGTGAGCATCCGGCTGGTTCAGGGCTTACTCCCCACCCCCACTGGGGCTGCAGGGAAGTTTCTGATCGGGGGTCCTGCACCAACCCCCCCCGACACAGACACAGATCTCTGCGGCAGGACCCAGAACCAGCATCTTTGTGGCCAGGGAATCTCGATTCAAATTGCCTAATTCAAATTGCGAAGACTGGCCCCTAGTTTCTGGTCAGTAATTGGCAGGGTGGCCTTGAGCAAGGCACACTGTCCACCATCAGGACCTCCATTTTCCTATGGCAAAATGAGAGGCTGGGACCAGGTCAGCGATTCTCAGTTTCAGCTCCATGTCAAAATCACCGGGGAGCTTTAGCAAATAAGAATGCTCGGGTCTCACCCTGGATGATGGAATTAGTTCAGTAGTTTTAAGCCCTTCAGATGATTCTGTTGTACATCTGGGGTTGAGGTCACTGAATTGGGCAATTTCTAAGCCCCTTTCATGGTCTTTGTGACTTTCTTAATAAGGTTGGATCAAAATCACCCTCAGTATTTGTTAAAATGCAGATTTCTGTGTCTCACCTAGACTTACCAAGTCAGAGTCCCACAGGTGAGACCCTGGGATGTGAAGTTTGGTGGTTTTCTTACACACTACAGTTTTATGAGGTGTAGATGACCCAGGTGATGGCATGCTATCAGATTCAGGTCACTTTTGACTCCTGGACTGTAGCAGCTTATGGTAAACTGATGAAGACAAATTTGACAGCTTCTCACTCCAATTCCATTTTATTCTTAGCTTCAGATTTTAAAAATCCTAATTTCTTTACTAAGGGGAGCGGTAAGTTCGTTTGCCCCAGTGGACTAGACACTAGAGAAAAGTGATTTAAACCTCAATGGGAAAATATTCATGAAATGAAACCGATAAAGCAAAATAAAAGAAATGAGATATTCAGAACACCCCAATTTTCTGTTGTCATTGTTTCCTAAAGAAGTATGTATCTATGTAGCTATAGGGTGGTTGTGGATATAAGATTATAAGAGATACACGAAGATGATGGGAGTTATCTCTCAGTGGTAGCAATAAGAATAATTTTTTTTCTTTTTATGTTTTTTTTTTTTGCTAATTTGCCCTATTCTATTCCGTGGTCAGGTTCTAGTTCTAAAATCTGGGGTGGGGGAGTTGGAATTATATATATAGTATCATATATATAATACATACATATGGTTACATATATACATATGTGTAATTATAGGTATTATACATTATATACACAGATATATGAATACATATATACCCTTAAGGAAGGTATATAAAGAGATATATATGTCTGTCTATCTCAATAGATAGATAGTTACATAGACATGTATTTTTAAGGGATGTGTGACAAACTCTGGCCATAAGAAGAATCTTCCCTCACCACCACTGGGAAGCCTCATAGAAGAAGGGTGAATAGTTGTGGTTGCAGAGGAGTTGATAAAAATGCCTTTCTCTGAGCTAACACCCTGTCTCCGTTTCTCATCTGTATTTGCCCTACAGTTTTCAGGAAAGTGGACTCTCTCTCAGAAGACATCTCCCTGGCCCAGGCCATTTATGACAAGAAGCTTATGTCTATGCAGGAAAATCTCCAAGGACTGGGTAAGTGTCCAGTTCCAGGTGTGCTATGACTCTGATGGAAGACCAATATTAATTAGGGTGTGGCCACGGTTCACCCCACCATGCCATGTTCTTTCTGTGCCATGGGACCCCGGAGCAGGGCAGCCTTCACCAACTTTCTAGGCACAAGGGAAGAATAGCCATGACTTCCTGTCTAGCCGGAAAACCATCCATTCCAAGAAGGCTGCTACCCTGGGACACCCCCAGGACTGGGGCTGGGGGTTCTGTTTGCAGTACAGACCTAGCCAGAGCCCGCAGGATAGAGAAGGAAGCCAAAGACAGTCTATTCCCCAAATATCCTCGAGTATCTGAAATTATTTTTAAGACCTTCCAAAGCCTCTTACTAAGTCAGCCCTTTCCTCGTCGCTGCTTTAAAGTGTGCAAATTCATGATGCTCTTTATCTCCTGCTTTAACAAGGGACATTCTCATGCTGAGAATGAGACAGAGAACCACAATGGAAGGGGTTAGAAGAGGTCTGCTCTGATAAGAAGAACAAGTCCTGTTCTGCCACCAACTAGCCGAATGGTATTTGGCAAGCCACTTCTCTGTGCCTCATTTCTCATCAGTCACAGGAAAAATGTTCCTGCACCATCTTCTCCCCAGTTTATTGTGAGAGGATTAAATAAGATTCCAAATATAGAAATATTTGGGGAAATTGTAAAATAAAATATAAATGGGAGATTCTTGGCAACCTCAGAAAAGTTAGGAAGATATGTTCTCGAGATATGGTGCTGAGATGGAGAAAATATTCTAAATCATACATTTTAGGTCATAGTAAAGACATTTGATAAAAATAAGATTTCATAGAGATGGTAAGGCTTTTCTAAAAAGGATCTCATAGCAGGACTTAGGAAAGGAAGAGGGAATAGGAGGCCACTTGCCAAATATACTCCGAAATATTTAATTTAATGAAGTAACTTTTGTCCCATGACCCTTCAGCAACTCAAAATGTTGTCCTTTTCTCCCGAAGATCTGAAAGTCCCGAACAACTGCTCTTTCTGCCATGAGGCTGGGCAGCTGGGGCAAGAGATCAGAAAACTGCAGGAGGAGCTGGAGGGAATTCAGAAAATGCTTCTGGCCCAGGAGGTCCAGCTGGACCAGACCTCTCAGACCCATGAACTGCTCTCCACCACCAGCAGTCAAATTTCCCAGGAGATGGGCAACTCCTCCTTCTCTGTCCACCAGGTCAACCAGTCTCTGGGGCTCTTCTTGGCCCAGGTGAGAGGCTGGCAGGCCACCACAGCCGGCCTGGACCTCTCCCTGAAGGACCTCACTCAGGAGTGCTACAACGTCAAGGCTGCAGTGCACCAGATGAACTTCACCGTAGGGCAGACTTCAGAGTGGATACACGGAATCCGGCGGAAGACGGACGAGGAGACCCTGACCCTCCAGAAGATTGTCACCGACTGGCAGAACTACACCCGGCTCTTTAGCAGCCTGCGCACCACCTCGGCCAAGACTGGAGACATGGTCAAGAACATCCAGGCCACCCTGGGGGCCTCGTCGCAGCGCATCAGCCAGAATTCCGAGAGCATGCATGACCTGGTGATGCAGGTCATGGGCTTACAGCTGCAGCTGGATAACATCTCGTCCTTCCTGGACGACCACGAGGAGAACATGCACGACCTGCAGTACCATACCCGCTATGCCCAGAACCGCACGGTGGAGAGGTTTGAGACGCTGGAAGGACGTATGGCTTCTCATGAGATCGAGATTGGCACCATCTTCACCAACATCAATGCCACCGACAACCACGTGCACAGCATGCTCAAGTACCTGGACGACGTGCGGCTGTCCTGCACGCTGGGCTTCCACACCCACGCCGAGGAGCTCTACTACCTGAACAAGTCCGTCTCCCTCATGCTGGGCACCACGGACCTGCTCCGGGAGCGATTCAGCCTACTCAGTGCCCGGCTGGACTTCAACGTCCGCAACCTGTCCATGATCGTGGAGGAGATGAAGGCCGTGGATACGCGGCATGGAGAAATCCTTCGCAACGTCACCATCCTACGAGGTAAGAACCAGATCGAGGCTGGGCTGCTACAAAGCTCCCAGAGGGCCTTGGTCATCTTGCCAGACCCAGAAGTACCTGGTTTTAGGCAAAACTCCCAGTAGGCTAATACAATCCTGTAGCAAATGTCTGGGGCAACTGGCAGCTTTAACACAAGCCTTTTATAAAGGTGTTATGGCTGCTAACTTTGCCTGTCATACAGACCTGGAATTTTTATATATGGATTTGTTTCCTTGGCTCCACAGAAAGAACTAGGCAGACCCCATCTTTTGGAAGCTCTTGTTTCCTCTCTCCTTACCTTCTCACTGGTGCTCTCAACCATCTGCCCCTCAGATGCCCATCATTCCAGTGTCCTCTTCTCCTACCCTCTCACCCCTGCATTAGTCAGGGTTCTCCAGAGAAACAGAACCAATGGGTATGGCGGGGAGAGAGAGAGAGAAAGGAATTGACTTACACGATTATGGAGACCGGCAAGTCCCAGATCTGTACAGCCGATGTCCCATTTCAAGTCCGAAAGGCTAGAATCTGCTATAGAACCAAGAAGAGATGATGTGTCAGGTTTGAAGGCCATCAGGCAGAATTCTCTCTCACTTGGGAGAGAATCAGCCTTTTGTTCTATTTAGGCCTTCTACTGATTGGGTGAGGCCCACCCCATTGGGGAGAGCAATCTCCCATTGAGGAGAGCAATCTGCTTTAGTCAGTATTGATTTAAATATTCATCTCATCCATAAATACCCCTACAGACACACCCAGAATAATATTTGGCCAAATATCTGGCCACCTTGTGGCCCAGTCAAGTTGACACATAAAATTAACCATCACAAGTCCACCCCTTTTCAACTTGGTGCTCATACACATCTCCTTAAACATACTTAATCCCCAAATGAAGACAATAATAAGGTTATAAATGCACCTAATGTACATGATGCGACTATCTTGTGTGCAACCATAACAGGGAGTGATGTTCACTTTTCTCCTTGATATCTCATAACTTAAACTATGACATAAAATTAGAAATATCTAACTACTGTGATATAAAGTCAATACGTTTTATATTTTATGTCACATGATAAGGGAATAAGAGAGGGAAGAAACAGATATTATATATATTAATATATAGATATTAATTACATAATAAGGCGGAAATATTCTTGACAATAACAGTCCTAATTTCTGTAACAGGTCGTGTGTTCATAGCTGGTATTTATAACTCCCTTTTCCATTACCCATTCCATATTCCCTTTGCCCTCATTAAGCAACTCAGCTGGTTACGATCCTTTACCTGGTGGGGTGACCCAAATCTTCATTCCTGAAGGGCCATTAGTATCCTGCCTGGACTGGGTTGTTGTGGTTTTCCATTGACCTTCATCACAGGGCACGATATTACTAAGAGAAGTCCTACGTGATCACCTGTATTCCAGACATCCTCTTCCTTACTTCCATTGTGGAATAACAGTCCAATTTCTCCTTGCTCGTCAGGATCAATCACCCCAGGCAGCACAGTAACTTCTTTACCTGTTAATTCAGAGGCATGAAGAGCCCAAACTGTCTGGGCAGCAGTCATAGCTTCCGGTTCAGTAGAATCATTGTTGAATCTCTTGGCGGAAACATTCCTCCCTTTGAAACTAAGATCTCTAAGCCAGCAGAGCATAAGGTTGTGGGAACAAGAAGCAAAATTTTGCTAGTGGGTCATTAAGGATAACAGTGAGTGGTGCCACTTCCATCTCCACCCCTGCTCCCTGGACCCATGAATCCTACCTATCAGAGGAACAGCATCATATACTGGATGCTGACTTAGAGCGCATACAGCCCTGAAAGTTATTGCCATCTAACTGGCACTGTAACTGAGTATTCAAAAGGCCATTCCACCCTTCCAATAAGCCAGCTGCTTCAAGATAGTGAAGAACATGGTAACACCTGTACATCCCATGATCGTGGGCCCAATTGCTCCACCAATTTGCTCTGAAGTGAGTTCCTTGACCAGAAGCAGTGCTGTGTGCAATGTCATGGTTGTGGGTAATGAATTCTGTAAGTACCTGGATGGTGTTTTGGCAGAAGCATGCATGCAGGGAAGACATATCCATATCCACGGTAAATGTCTCTTCCAATAAGAACAACACACTGCCCCTTCCATGATAGAGGTGATCCAATGTAATCAACCTGCCACCAGGTAGCTGGCTGATATCCGTGGGGATTGATGCCCTATCAGGGATTCACTGTTGGTCTCTGCTATTGACAGATCAGGCTCTTAGCAGTGGCTCTATCCAGGTCAGCCGTGGTGACTAGAAGTCTACGTTGCTGACCCCATGCATAACCTCCATCCTTGCTGCCTTGGCCACTTTGTTTGGTGATGACAAGGGTGGCTGGGGAAAAGGCTGACTGGAATCCACAGAGCAGATCATTCCATCCACTTGATTATTAAAATCCTCCTCTGCTGAGGTCACCCTGTGGCGAGCATTCACACAGGACACAAATATCTTCACTTTTTGGGGTTTTTTTTTTTGCCTATTCAGAGAGGACTATCCACACACATCTTCCACAGATTTCTTTGTAACGAGTTTTCCAATTGTGTTCTTTCCAAGTCCCTGACCGTCTCGCTAAACCATTGTCCACAGCCCATAAATTGGTTTACATTAAGTCCTCACCTAATGGCATCAATAAGTACTTAGAAACTGTGACTTTAAGCAAATCGACGTCCAACAAAACCAATTTTATGATAGGCTAATCAATATAAACAAGACTTAAGTTCCTACAGCATATTTCTGGTCATGAAGACATCACCAGACTTCTAAATAAAAGCCCAAAATACTTCTAATATTAAACATTGAAATAAATGTGAGCTATACTTACATTTAGAAAAGATGAATAAAAACAAGTCAGAGAATGATTTTCCAACCCGCTTATTCCAGTTCAGAGTTGGCGGGTGGCTGGAGCCTCTTCCAGCAGCTCAGGGTGCAAGGTGGGAACCCACCCTGGACAGGACGCCCTTCCGTCACAGGGTGTGCTCATACACGCCCACACTCACTCAGACGGGGACGATTTAGACCCACCATTTCACCTCATATACACAGCTTTGGGGTGTGGGAGGAAACGGGAGGCCCAGGAGAAAGCCCACATTCGCATGGAGAGAACACGCAAACAGAACAGCCCTCTAGGAAGATTTCCCTTCACTAAGGTCCTCTGGGGATGTCCCAGAAAGGGACTATAATGCGGCAGCTGCTCACTTTCAAGTGATGCCTGCAGGCTGGGAGAGAGAAGGCAGTGTCGCAGGAGTGGGGATCATGGGCATTTGGACCACTTCTTTATGTAACTCACTTGTTGTGCCTTCAGGGCCTGCTCAGGCCCAATCACCTGTATACAGTGGAGGCCCGCTGTTACTGAGCTGCAAAGGTGGTTGATGAAAAGGAGGACCACGGAAGCTTCTGTCAGTGCCTGCAGGAGACCTCACCGTGACACTTGGCCTATTTCTGATATACTCCTACTCCTAGGGCATGTAAGGACCTTGCCACTTTGTCAGCCTTGAACTCTAATTATCATCTCCCCAGCACCACGAGACTGAATGAGCTGAATGCTCTGCTCAGCTTCTCTGCCCTGTGGTCCTCATAGCAAATACACAATTTACTTTTCTCCTGAATCTTGACCCAGAACCCTGGCCGCCCTGAACTCCAGCCCCAGTGAAGCTGCTGAAGGCCCTACTCGGCCTCTCCGCTCGACAGCTGCAGCCTTCTGTTTGGCTTCTCAGTCTCTCTGCCCAAACGCATTACTAAGCGACGCATGCCTTGCGAGGAAAAGTACCAAAGAACATCAGGCTTACTTCAGCGAGTCCTTCTTCTCCCTGCAATTCTGGCCCTTAACCTGTCTCTAAAGCCTTTGGAAGTTGTCTTGGTATTTTATCTAATGATTCTGCTTGTACTTGGTGAGAGGTTTATTCTATTACAAACTAGTCCTTTTTAGGCAGAAGGGGAAGTCCACTGGCATTTTTTCACTGCTTCTCAGATGACAACAGCCAGTATTGAGAGTCCCTGACCTAGGCCAATATTGTCATTGAATAGAGGGAAACCTCTATTGTCATTGAATAGAGGTCCAAAGAGGGACAAAGACTTACCCAGCCACCCAACATGTTAATACCAGAGCAAGGACGCAAACCTGGCTCCCTCGAAGTCCAGGCCAGTCTCTCGAGGGGCACCCCTTCTGTCTCTACGCCCTTCTCTCCTCGTAAGCTGGCCTGTTGCTTTGGGCTATGTGACGGACAGTGGGCCCCTCCTACCCGTGCACCACCCCGCCCCTGAATGGGTAGTGTTGGTGCCACGAGAGACTTGGTCCTTCTGCTCATCTCCCTACCCCGTCCCTGTTCCCAGTACAGACCAGGAGCAGACTACCTACTTGTCCCAGACATGCAGTCAGTTGTGGCTTTACCCTAATGGGCTGGAATGGCCTAATTACAGCCTCGGGCTTCCTGAGTAATTATGAGCCTCCCCAGGACTCCAGAGGGCCCTGTTCCCCTCTCTCAACTCCACGCCTCCGCTACGGCTGCTCGAGTCACCTCCTTTGCCTGAAATGTCCCCCCACTGCTCCAAGCAGCGCATAGCCTTTTCTTCCCGTGCCATTTAGCTCTGCCGATACCAAGAGCTTATTGCGAGCTGTGTCAGGGGCGCCCTGTTCCGGACAGTGCCCCGGTCAGCCTTTGTCCACATTCCTGTCCCCTATGGTAACTGCTAAACTAAGGCTGTTGACTTCCTCCCCAGCTAGGCCCAGGTCCTGCCAACTCTTCCCTCTCTGACCGCATGATTCATGGCTGGCCCAGGAGGCTTGGCTCACCTGAGGAAGACAATCCTGGTTACCCACTCGCTGCTCTGTGAGGACCCTCTCTCCCCTCAGGCAGCACCAGGGCAGGAGGCCCTGGCATTGGGAGGATGGGGGGCTGGGGGTTGATGGCTGGGCCAGGAGCCCCGGCCACCGTGTTATGAGGCAGCAGGCTGGGGATAAAGGAGCATGGGTTTCAGCATTTCTCAGGCCTGGGTTTGGATCCTGTCTCTGGCCCTTACTGGTCGGTGATCTTGGACAAGTCGCCACTCTGCACCACGGTTTCTCATCCGTAAAATGGGGCAACGATCTCAGCGTGCAATGCTAGGGACATAGTAGAGACTCAGTGGACAAATGTTCACTACCGTCTTTGCCCTTCCCTTCTCCAAGGGGAGGCAGGTCACAGAGAAGTTAGAGAGTAAGCCAGAGGTTGCATACTGCGGCGCTGTCATAGCCACACTGACGCGGCGTGGGCTCCATCCACCGCTCACGCGTGACGTGGCAGCCAGGGGGCCACAGTCTGCAGCGCAGGCACCTGTCAGTAGCTCCAGATGAAGCCCATCTTTTTGATGTCCTCCAGGCTACTGCCTGGGACCTCTGTCTTGGTTCTCAGAGAAGGGGTCAGCGTTGGCAGCTGTGGTGGGGTCCTCCTTCCACTTTTGCTGGGTGCTGCAGTTCCTGGAGGAATGGGGTGGACAGTGTGCCCCAGGCTTCTGCACAAACGTTCACTCAGAGCATGTGGGCACCCAGCCTTCCCCATCCAGGGAAGATGCCGAGAGCATCCCCAGAAAGAGAAGCCTAGGGGACTGGTGGAGAGGAGCAAGAGAGAAGGCCTTTCCCCTCGGCTGGTTCTCCCCCACTGTTGGCAGAGAAACCCTTAGACATCCTTGCAGCGGGCTGTGTGTCCCCGAGGCCAGGGAAGGAGGATGCTTGCCAAAGTTGGTGGCATGGGAAGGAATGGGACCCTGGGGAGACTTAGGAGGCTCCGGCTGGACCTGGGGGCTGGGTAGGGCAGGACGTCCTTGTCAAAATAAGACTTCTTTTCCTGAGTTGAGGCTGGAGATGGGGATTGTAGAAGCCACAGAAGTGGTCATAAGAGACAGTGAAAAACCGAGGAGCTGGGGACAAGCCCTGGGAACCAGCTTCTAGAGCAGGCAGAGAATGAGCCCAAAGAGGAGCAGGGACAGAGGCAGGAGCAGGGGAGGTCGTGGAGCTACGGAGCCCTGAGGAAGTGTCGAACGCAACCCTCAATTATAGATGAGGACCTGAGCTCGAATGGGCAGGGGCTTGCCTATCGTCCTTCCGTGGCCCGCTGACTCCGGTCTGCCCTCACAGCCTCCAAGGCTGCTCCACCTCCGAATGGCTCTGCTTGTACCAGCCACAGCTGGCCCAGGTGCCAAGGGAAGAGTTGGGGTGAAGACAGGGCCGTCCTGCTAGGCTGGGGGTGCAGTCCTTGTGCAGGCATTTCCCTGTACCCATATTGTTCTGTGTAGTTCTGGCTGCCTTGATGGGGATGGGGGGCTGGGCAGGGTGGTGCTTGCTGCATCCAAAGGGCAGGTCTCACCTCAGGCTGCTCCCAGGCCAGGGCAGTGCTACTGCCAGCCAGCCCCACCCTTGCCCCAGCCAGCCCCACCCCTGCCCCCAGCCAGCCCCTTCTCTGCCCCCAGCTAGCCTGATGACTGCTGGCAAGCCACGTGACCTGAGCCCACGCAAGGTCGCATTCCCACTGTGTGGGAGGCGGGCATGGCAGGCCATGGCAGGGAATGGCTGGAAGGTTTTTATTGGCCCTGGTGCGGCTGACTCCTTCTGGGCTCCGGTTTCCAGTTGAGATCATAATAAGACGGTATTCACGGACTCTGTTCCACTTAGAAACACTCCGGAAAGGAGATGAGAGGGGGAACGGGAGGGGTGGGAGGGTGGGGGAGGGCCGGGGCAGCAGGTAGGCAGCCCCAGCCAGGATGATCAGCAGTGGTGTCTGCATCTGCCAGGGAAGGGGTCCTGACACAGACCTGGATCAGGGCCACTGGGAGGGGTCTCGGCTCCCAGCATACGGGATCCCTTCTCTCCAAGAGGCCACCTGGGTTCTGTTTTCCACTCAGGCACCCCCGGGGATATCACTTCACCTCTCTGGGCTTTAGTTGCCTGCTCTGTGAAATGAAGGAATTGGACCATCTCCCACTCAGCTCAAAAACTCTAGGATTTTCTTGCCAAGGGGATGATGTAACCGCGGAGTTCTCAGAGAGAGCCGACTGCGGGCACTGGACTTCGTCTCCCAGGCCAGCCCTCGGGTTCACTGCTCCCGCCTCCCCTACCCAGTGACCCCTTGCCAAGACCACTGAAGAAAGACAGGGCTTCTCTGTGCCCTGGCTCTGTGGGGACTAAAGCTGTTTTCCCCAACTGCTGTCCTCACGGTACTTAAAGAGATGGTTCTCTTTCCTCTGTGCTCCCAGGCATGCCGATGTGCTCTGGGCAGAGTGACGGCCACGCTCTGCTCTGTGTCCTCAGGGTTGGTACAGCTCTGAGAGGTGGTGGACTTGTAGGCCTGCACAGCCATAAGGATGTTCAGGTGTTTGACCCCTGGCTTGGGCACTAGACTGGGCTCTTTAAGGAAGGGCCATGTCTTCATCTTGGCATCTCTCCCAGGCCCTAGGCCAGAGCCAGGAGGGAGCAGGGGTCCACGGCTATTGGTGAATCACCCTCTTCAAGTGTGTGCTGAGCCCGCTGTGTGCCAGGCTCTGGGCCCTGGGTAAGGGATGCGAGCCATGGCCCTTACTATCTTCCTGGGGTCCCACAGTCTAGTAGGGTCCACAGGTAGACACCAATGGTTTGCTTTCTCTGTACTGTGACTTCTCTTTCTAAACTAAAAGATTCAGAAAGCGGTAGCCCCAAGAGCTTGGAGAAGAGGCTGGAGTGGTCAAGGTGGCCTTCCTGGAGGAGCTGCCCTTGCTCTGAGCTGAGGCTGTGTCTGCTCTCGCACTGGGAGGCATCTGCCTCTCGTGCCTCACTTTCCTGGCCTTCTCCTCTATGTCATCTGACTTCATTCCTCGTCCCAGATTCCTAAAAGGTCCTGAGCAAAAGCCTGGAGTAGGGATTGGGGAACGGGGTGTGGCAGCAGTGAGTACAGCAAACGAAGACCGCACGGAGGTGTAGAAGTCTAGGCCAGCCGCTGGAACAGGACGGACAATCCTGGACAGGCTTGGCCTTTCCCCAGAGCTGTCCAGCTCTTCATTCCCAGCTTGAGTGCACGAGTGGAGTTATGGACAGGCCCTGAAGTCAAAACAATGAGTGCCCACCATGCATCGGGCCTCATGCAGGACACTTACGCGTGTTATCTCAGAATCTGTGAGGATTCTTCTTCTTTCACAGATGGTAAAGCCGACGTAGAGAAGTCAAGTAACAGGCAAAACCTCCCAAAACCTGTGGTTGTCAGACCTGAGATTTGCATCTGTCAAACCCTCGGGTGACACAGTACACAATGCACTGCACCTACTTCATGAGAAAGCCTCGTGAGACTTGCCCCTCGTGGACTGACCTGTCCCCCTTTTCTCTCCGACCTAGGTGCCCCTGGCCCTCCGGGACCAAGAGGACTCAAGGGAGATGTGGGCGTGAAAGGGCCTGTTGGCAACAGAGGACCAAAAGGAGACCCCGGCAGTTTGGGGCCCCCGGGACCCCAGGGTCCCCAGGGACAGCCCGGGGACACTGGACCTGTGGGAGAGAGGGGGCCGGTAGGCCTGCGAGGTCTCCCAGGCATCAAAGGCTCGAAGGGCAGCTTTGGAACTGGAGGCCCGAGAGGACAGCCAGGCCCCAAAGGGGATGTGGGGCCCCCCGGGCCAGAGGGTCCCCCGGGGTCTCCAGGGCCCTCAGGGCCTCAGGGAAAACCGGGGATCGCTGGGAAGTCGGGTTCGCCAGGTCAGCGGGGGCCCATGGGGTTTAAGGGTGAACCAGGGATCCAGGGTCCCCCTGGCCTTCCCGGGCCCCCAGGCCCACCAGGAAACCAGAGCCATTACTGAGGAGGGCCCCAGGCCCAGGCACTGCTACAGAATGCCAGGAAGCGGGCTCCGGGCACAGCCCGCCCCAAGAAGGTTGCATCTACAGACAGTTGTGGCCCTGTGACCCCAAAGGGGGTTGTCCCCAGGCCTGCCCCTGCACATGTGGGTTCCCAGTAGTGACTGTACCACAGAAAGCAGCCTCTCTCTCTCTCTCTCTCACACACACACTCATATACACACACACACACACATACACATACTCACTCACACACACGCACACATGCATTTCCCTGCTGGCCAGGGGAGCCAAGTGGGTTTCTCTGGAGGGGCAGGAGGAGAGGGCAGAAGAAGACCCCCCTCTCCTGTGACTGAGCCTGCCAGGGAGGTGGCTACCTCGGGAGGAAGGTCTTGAATCTATCTCTGAATTGGTGACCAATTTGGTCTTTCCAGTGTCTTCACACCCATCAGCCCACCCAGCAGTTTCCTGGGCTCCCAGTGGCTGAAAAGACCCAGGGAAACCTTTGCCAAGGACTATGGTGCAAACTCGGGACAGAGTGGAATTGGCATCCGTCAGACCCTCCCTCTACCTACGGGAGCAGAGTCCCAGGACCTGCCCTGCATTGCACAGGACAGAGGAGTCCACTGGGGCCAGCATTCTCTGGCCCTGGGCACTGTGCCCCCAGGAACTCAGCAGTGTTTTTTTCACGCCTCCAGGAAATTCTTTGCTTCGTCTTTGCCTCCACCTCTCAGGAGCATTTCAGAAGGAATCCAAGCAGGAGTTTCATCTGCGCAGGGTCACTCTCCAGGGCCAAAGTGGTGCCTGGAAACCGGAGCGGGGTGGGGGAGGCTGCGGTCACCGGGCTGCCTACAAAGCTGTCCCCCTTGCTCTCCATTCCTGCGGTGGTCCCCTCTGTGGTGGCTGGGGGAGGACTGACCCCTGTTAACAGAGCAGCTCTCCCTCCTGCACCCAGCTCTACTGCCCACAGCAGCCCGCCGACCTCACCCCACCATGACCCAGAATGGCCTGGGGCCTCTCTGCGTGAGCGGCACGACCGAATGAGGAGTGAAGGGCCAGAACCCCCACGAGAGGCTCACTGGGTCACCCGTTGCCCACCTCCGACTTCCTGCGAACCCTGGCAGAGTTTCCCCAGCAGGGAGAAGGCCGCCAGAGGCTCAACTCACTGTGAAGTCGCCCTGCGTTTGCGTTCCCGCAGAGCCCGACCACCCGTGGAGTAGGGCATGGAGCTGTCTCCTCTCTGACCTGATTCAGAGGCCAGTCCTTCTCCCCATTCCAACAGCCTTAATGCCACCTCCCTTCTCGTCATAGATGTGCAACTGGTTTGTACTCCTGCCCACCCCCACTTCCGTGTAATTCTCCTGTCTACATATGATATCATGCAACATACTGTTACTGACTCAGTAAAGAGCTGTTTCCAGAAGGGAGGTGTCTTCTGATCCTTTGCGTCCAACAGGGGACATGATGCCTTCAGGGGCTGCATCTCACCTGGCCTTTGAAGAGGAACCGGTAGACAAGTGGTCCCTTAGATATTTAGTCCCACTGTGGAGTCTAGGTCTAAACCCCGGGCCCCTCACTCCAGAAACACTGAGTTCTGCTAGGAGTTCACAGTGGATCATGGTGCCTTCATCTTGGACTTCCCAGCTCCAGAACTATGAGGAATGCATTTCTGTTGTTTATAAGCCCCCTGGTCTATGATATTGTGTTATAGCAGCCCCAGCCAACTAAGAGATGTGCCTTAAAAGCTGGCCCCCAAGGGCAGAGCTCCCTCACACACCCCTGCTTCCTGAAGCAGGCTGGCTGATTCACAGGAGACCCAGTTATCCCTTGTTTCCTGTGGACCCTTCAGAGCCAGGCCTTTTGTGGCAGGTCAAGCCTGGTCCCTTCCTTCTTATCTGTTTTATCTCCTTGTCTTAGAGACAAAGGGGGAAGTAAGAGATATCACTCAGGTGTCCAGATCTGTCTTATTTTCCAATCTCGTTTTAGCCCCAAAGCTCTAGGGCCTCGTTGCCAAATTCATAAAGCTCGCCTTGTTTCCCACGCGGTTCCTACTCTTCATGGCGATGCCCTCAGACACCCTTAGTCCCTGGTCCCAACGCTAGGAAGACAATCTAATTGCCGTCCCCTTGGGTCAGGGGTCTTCCCTGATCCAGTGGGCTGTGACCACAGAGGGAGAGGCAGAGGAAGAGGGGTCATGTGGTAAAATTAGAGGCACAAGAGCAAGAGTGACCACGAGCGAAGCTGGACATGAAATCTGCAACTGGCAGTATAGGAATGGAAGGGTGACAGCAATAAGAAACACTAACGGAAGCGTCACTGTGAGTGCGATACCATTCCAAGCACTTTACGGCACTTTACGTAGATTAACTCATTTAATCCTCACTACAATTTATAATGTAGCTATTTTATATCCACATCCATGTCTAACATCTATCTATCCATCATCATGTATATGTGCATTATTATTATTCGCACTTTACAAATGGGGAAACTGAGGTTTGGAGAGATTGATTAACTTCCCACAGTCACATAACGTCATTTTTAGACATATTTCTACTGAAACTCAATTGTGTGTGAGTTCACCTCGGTGTGCTTTTGCTCCTCTCCTGTGAGTGAGAATTATAACCGAGCCTACCCCATGAGGTTGCCGAGGCGGGAGTAAGATGATTCTCTTGGCCACCTCCCCAGTGTCTTACTCAGCTTGGGCTATCATAACAAAATGCCACCGATTGGGTGGCTCAAACAACAGAAATTTACTTTCTCAGCGTTCCAGAGGCTGAAAGTCCAAGATCAAGGTGCCAGCTCTTCTTGGCTTGCAGATGGCTGCCTTCTCGCCATGTGTTCACATGGTTGGGAGAAAGAACTTGGGGGAAGTAGTTGGAAGAGAGAGGGAGGGGGGTGGGGGTGGGGTGGGGAGGGAAAGGAGGGAGTTAGCAGAGCGAGCAAGCTCTCTTCTTAGAAGACTGCAGTCCTATTGGATTAGGGCCCCACCCTTACAACTTCATTTCACTTTTATTACCTCCTAAGACACCATCTTAGATCACATTGGGGTTTAGGTCCTCAATATATGGATTTTGTGGGGACATGATTCAATCATAGAACCTAGCAGTGGTTGACACTCAATCACATCAGCCATTATGATGGTCCTCAGTATCCAGATTCAGAGCTTCTTGAATTACAGCGGCACTTGTCACCTTCCTCTGTAGATGTGTGGCCAGAAGTGGTGCCCCTGCATGCTCTCGCTCCCACATTCCCTGCATAGTTTGAGCCAGGACCGAGCTGGGGAACCATCGGGCTCAACCACTTTACTTTTCAAGTGAGAAACCAAAGGCTGAACGCAGTTGAGGGATTTACTGCCCATCCCGGACTAGATCTCAGGTCTCTTGGTTCCTGGTCCATGCAATTTCCCATGTCTCTAGTTTTGTCACAACCCTAGTCCTCAGGCCACTTTGCTGTTGGTTAGGACCATTGGGCAGCTCCTGATCCTTCTCTCTGTACCACCTCTTCAAATAGCTCCTGGTACTAATGTGACCATTCAGAATATCTGGACCATTATAGGTACTGCTAAAAATTCCAAGAGCTGACCATGGGGGTCGGCAGGGTGGCAGTCAGAACCATAAAGCTTATAGCAAATACTGGAAGTCAATATGTTGTTCTGAAAATGGTAAAAAAAAACAAAAACAAAAACAAAAACAAAAAACAAAAAAAAAAAACAAACTACTTGGTGCGATAGATCCAGCTGCATCAGACTGAGGATTCGGGGTGGGCTCCGTGATGGGGACTCTCCATGGACATGGAACTGGGGCAAGTTGTGCTTCTTTCCTTCTGGGACCGTCATCTGTTGTGGGACCATGGGCCCAGCACTGCCCGTCTCTGACCTTCAGTTTCTGGAAGTCATCTGAAATGTGCTCCTGCAGTTCTAACCAAGTGTTCTTCTTCCTGCACAGCTTGGTGGCTTTCCTGGAACTTGCCAGGGCCAAGGCGGTGAAGCCTAAACCTGGACTGAGAGACGATATCTGGTGGGATTGCAGTTACTGGATTAAAATCATGGCCTTCACTGTTGGGGTGTTTTAATCCTCACTGGATTTGCAAAGCTTTGAAGGAGCCCCCGAGCCTTATAAGAAAGCAAGGGACTTCCCTGAGGCCATAGGCCTGGGGCACGTTCTTGAGCAGCTCTAAAAACCCTTGGCCTCCCCATCATTCCTTCCCAGCAGGCTCACTGCCCCTCCAGCCGGGGTAGGACAGGGGCTGGGCGGAACCTCGAGGCCTTCCCCCAGCTCCTCTTTCCTGGCAGGGGCTTAGCTGGCAACATCTGCTGCGCCAGCCTCGGACACACCTGTCAAAACAGAGCCATGGGAGGGGAGAGCAGAGAGCTGACAAACAGGGTCTGATCACGCCGTACTTTCCAGCAAAGCAGGGCTGGGCTGGGCTGGCAAAGGACTGCCTAGACCTATAAGTAGGTGGCATGCTGAGCAGCCTCCCTGGGGACTGCTCAAACTGCAGAAGTACAGGTGATTTGTTTTCTTTGCCTTCACCTGTCCAGTCCTTTGGTTTCTTCAAAGTGCAAGATTCCCTGTTTAAGGTGGCAGAAGACGTGCAAAGGTTGGTGCTCTCAGCAAAAACAACCACCCAGAAGCCCACAAAAATGCAGATCGTGGGCCTCCACCCCAGGCTCACTGTTTTAGCATCACAGAGATGGGGTTGGGTAGGAAGAGTGAGGGGGGAAATTCCCCAGGGAATTCTGATTTCCCATATAAAATTCGAGAACCACATGTGTAAGAGACAAAAAAAGAAAAATGTTAGTTTGGGGATTTATGTATGCTCTCTCATCTGATCCTCACAAACTAAATGTATTTTTTATTTTATGTCAGAAAACTTGGCTCATTAAAGTAAAGAAATTCGCTCAAGGCCACACAGATGTTACAAGGATTTGAACCCAGGATTTATGGAAGCCCGCTATCCTGAGCTACTTTTTACAGACCGGTAGAGTTGGGAATTCAATGGGGCCTCTATTTTGCACCTAAGAAAGCCGAGATTCACAGAAGCGGAATTGTTGGAGTACGCTAGAGACAAAGCTGTAACAAGGCCCAAATTTCAGGGCTGCCACCTTCCAGCATACTGGCTGCCTTGTCACTAGACTTACATAACTAGGGATTAGCAAGAGCAGCGCAGGAGTTAGAGATGGAAGCGTGCTTTCCGTTGTGAAAGCTGGAGGTTTCAGGAAGGGAGCCAGAGGCTGACCTTCAGGGAGGTCACTAACTTCCCTACTGCCTTTTTCCTAAACCCAAATTCTCCAAAAACAGTACCCAACTAAACCTTCTAGAGTGAGAGAGAAACTGTTAAATATTAAAACATCTTCTTATTATGTTTCATCCATTCAAGGTCACGCTTCATTTTCACATAATCAGATTATGTGAAATCTGACGAGGTCGGCCAAAAAAGTTTGGAATGACCGAGAATATAAATTGAAAATGAATTCGAATTTACTATCCTTAATGATAAACATCACCCAAAGCGTGATTATGCCTTCAGACATTGGCCAATAATAGAAATATAGAAAATTGTTTATAAATAAATAAATTTGCGTATATTAGGAGCTAAAAAATGATCAAACATATTTTTTTAATAATGGGGCTGTGACTAAAATATTTGAACATCGCTGCCCTAAGCCAACTCCGTTACTTCTGATGTTCTCTCTTGTGATAAAGCAGAACTAACTTCCTCATGTAGAAAGGGAAAAAAAAATCTCCACATGATGATTTTACCCACATTTGTAATCTAATAGTTCCTTCTTCTTCTGAACGCCCAGAACCTCTCCAGACACCTGACCCCCGCCCACCCCACCACCCCCTGAATAGTTATAGAGCTGCAATTAGCTGCCACATGTTGTACGCAGTGCAGGAGAGGTGAGCTCCAGAATCATTTTAGCTTCCTGCCCAGGAACGTCCTTCAAACCATCTCACAGAGAAGTTGGGCCCAAACAGAGTGCAATGGTCTTACTGGGTGGAAGTAATATAATAAAGGTTGGAGTTTGAGGCTACCAAGGCAGCTGGAATCGGGTACTGGACAGGGTACTGGGCAGGAGGGAGCTGTGCACAGAGTTCTCCTGCGTAGTTGGCTCAAATGTGCAGGGTGAGAATCTGGGGTCTCTGTGAACTGACTGTTAGCTGATTCAGATCCACATTAACAAAGCCTAAAAGCAACACCCCTCTCTCAATAATTGATAGAGTAAGTAAATATAAAAGCAGTAAGGATATAAGAAAGTTGAACAATACTATCAATCAATTTGACCTAATGATGTGAGAAGAACAGTGCACCGAACAACAGGTGAATAGTTATTCTTTTCAAGGGCAGATAAAACATTTACCAAGACAGAGCATAGTGTGGGCCGTAACATAAGTATCAATAAATACAAAAGAATTCAAGCCATACAGAGTATATTCTCTGACCATATGGAAAAATTAGAAATGAACACAGAAAGATATCTGTAAAGACTCCAAATAAATGGAACCTAAATAACATATTTCTAATTGCCCTTGGGTCAAAAAAAAAAATCATAAAAGAAGTTAGAAAACATTTTGAGTTCCATGAAAATAAAAACAAAACATAACATATCAAAATTTGTGTGATATCATGAAAGCAATGCTTGGAGGGAAATTTATAACATTAAACACTTACATTAGAAAAGAAGAAAGCTCTCAAATCAGTGACCTAAACATCAACCTTAGAAAACTAGAAAAAGAAAAGCAAATTAAAAGGCAAAATAAATGGAAGAAAAGAGATGATAAAGATAAGAAATAAGAAAAAGAAAAAACAAAACATAGAGAAAAATTCATAAAGCAAAAAATTGGTTCTTTGAGATCAATAAATGGATAAGCCTCTAGTCAGACTAATCAGAAATAAAACCACTAAAAAGTAAAGCCAAGAGCTACAGTTCAAAAGCAATTCGAGGAGATGAAATACTAAAAATACTCATTTGCTCTGAAAACAGATGGGAAAGAAGAGTAAATAAGCAAAAAAAAAAAAGTATCTGTTTAAACCGATTATAATCGCACTAAAAGTAAGTGAACTAAACACTCCAATTAAAAAGCAGAGAATGTCAGACTAGATTGAAAAAGTAAGACTTAATGATACTCTGAAAGAGAACATACTTTGAACATAAAAAAAGATAAGAAAATTAAAAAAAATAAAATATACTTTACAAATACTAACCATAAGAAAGCTAGAATGGCTGTATAAATATCAGACAAAGAAGACTCCAAGACAAGGACAATTACAAAGATAAAGGGACTGTTTTTTTATGTTTAAAGCATCGATTCTTCAAGAAAATATAAAAATCCTAAAATTGTAAAAATGGAGTAACAGAATTTCAAAATACATAAACCAAAACTGACAGAATTAAAGGAAGAAATACACAAATTTTCAATTGTAGGTGGAGGTTTAACATTACTCTCTCGGTAAATGATAGAACAAGGAGACAAAAAATAGGTAAGGCTAAAGAAAATCTGAATTAGATCAATCAACTGGACATAAACAACATTTACAGAACACTAGAGCCAAGAATTTCAGAATACACATTATTTTCAAGGGCACATGGAACATTCACCAAAATAGACCATCTATTGGGCTATCAGATAGCTCTCAATAAATTTCAAAAGAATAAAATTAAACAAACAATATTCTCTCTCTCTCTCTCCACAATGTTATTAAACTAGAAATCAATAACAGAAAGATACATATAAAATCCACAAGTTCTTAGAAAAACACTTCTTTCTTTTTTTTTAATGCCTACAGCACCTGGTACTCCTAGGTGGTCTCCCATCCAGGTACTAACCAGGCCCAACCCTGCTTAGCTACTGAGATCAGAGGAGACTGGGCACATTCAGGGTAGCAAGGCTATAGACAGAAAAAAACTTCTAAAAAGCCATGGGTCAGAAAAAAATTGACAAGAGAAACTAGAAAATATTTTGAGCTGGTGTTATAAACACACCACATCAAAATTTGTTGGATGCAGATAAAGCAGAGCTTAGAAGGAAATTTAGAGCTTTAAATGACTATATAAAAAAGAAGATTTAAATCGCTCATTTATGTTTCTTCCTTAAGAAGCTAGAAAAAGAAAAGAAATTTAAGCAGAATAAGTTGAAGGAAGAAAACAAAATTAAAGCCAAAATCAGACAAAATAAAATAGGAAACAGACAAACAATAAGAAAAATCAACATGGTCAAAGTGAGTTCTTTGAAAATATAAATAAAATTAACAAACTCCTAGTTAAATGGACCAAGAAAAACACAAAGAGGAAAAATAAATTAACAATATTGGGAATGAAAGAAGGGAGGGACATCACTGTGGATCCTACAGACAGTGAGAGATAATAAAGAAATATTGTGAACAAGGATATACCATTGAATTCAACAATCTAGATGAAGTGTAAAATTCCTTAAAAGACAAAAATCACAGACACTAATACTAAATAACTGAAAATCTCCATAGCCTCACATATTCTTTAAAAATTGATTTTATAATTAAAAACTTTTCCATAAAGAAAACTCTAGGCCCAGATGGTTTCATTAGTGATTTATTTCAAACTTTTAAGGAATAAATATCAGTCTTACACACTTTTTCAAAAGAGGAAGGAACCAGTAAAGTACAAGAAGATAAAACCATAGACCAATAACCCTCATAAATAGTAATGCAAAAGTTCTTAACAAATTGAGTTAGCCGTATTAGTAAATCAATCTAGTCATATATAAAAAAGATAATTCATCATGACTAAGTCAAATTTATTATAGGAATGTTAAGTTAAACAATTTTTAAAACCAATTATGTAGAAATTCTTAAGGAATCTACAAAAAACACTACTTTCACTAAAAAACTTATCAAAGTCACAAGATGTAAGATCGATATATAAAAATTAGTTGTATCTTTCTATACTAGCTACAAAAAATTGAAAAATGAAATTCAAGAAATATCACAATAGTATCGAAGAACATAAAATACTTAGGAATAACTTTAACAAATTTTGTGTAAAATTTTTACATAGAAAATTATAAAACATTGCTGAGAGAAAATTTAAAAGACCAGAAAAAATGGAAAGGTATACATATTCATGGATTGGAAGACTCAATATCATACATTCTCCTCAAACTGATCTATAGTCAACGCAATCTCAAAGTTCCTGCATGCTTTTTGTAAAAACTGAGAAGCCGATGTTAAAATATATTTTTAAAATATAAATGACCTAGAATAGAAAAAAGAAATAAAAAATTCTCAAAAAAATAAAACAATTTGGAGGACTTACATTTCCTGATTTCTGTGGTTACTTCGAAGATACAGTAATCAAAACGGAATGGTATTGGCACAAAGCTAGACAGGCAAATGGAACAGAAGAGAGTCAGCAATGAGCTCAATATTGGGTGGGCAATTGATATTTTACAAAGGCACCGAAGACATCAATGAGAAAAAGAGTCTTCAAAAATGGTGCTGGAACAGTTGGATATCCATACGGGAAAAAATATATCTTGACCTTTACCTCATACTCTATGCAAAAATTAATTCAAGATGGGTGAATATAAAAGCCAAAATTATAGAACTTTTAGAATAAAACACAGAAAAATACCTTCACGATCTCGGGGTGGCAAAGATTTCTCAACTAAAACCAGAAAGCGAAAGAAAAAATTGATAAATTGGATTTCATAAAATTCAAATCCACACATTAAGAGATTCAGTTAAGTAAATAAGCATGTTACACATTAGGAGAAAATACTTGACAAATAATTTATAAATGGACTATATGAATATCTCTTGCAACTCAGTAATAAGAAGATAAGCAACACATAAAAACGGATAAAATGCTTGAGCAGATGCTTCACAAAAGATATTAGTGCATGAGAAAATGGCCAGCATCATTAGTGATCAGGGAAATGCAAATTAAAACCACAATGAGATACCACTACATACCTATCCAAATACAATTACAAAACTGACCATGTCTATGGCCATGCCACCTTGAACAAGCCCGATCCCATCTGATCTCAGAAGCTAAGCAGGGTCGGGCCTGGTTAGGACTCGGATGGGAGACCGCCTAGGAAGACCAGGTGCTGTAGGCGTGAAAAATAAAAAATAAGGAATTGTAAGTTGACAAGGTCCTTGCAATCTGTGAGGTCGACCAAGGGCTGCCTCACCTAAAACAAAAAACAAAAACAAAAACAAAAAAAACCTGACCATGCCAAATGTCAAAGCAACTGCAACTCTCTACACTGTGGGTAGGAATATAAAATGGTGCAATCACTTTGGGAAATAGTTGGTAGTTTCCTAAAAAGTTAAACAAAGACCTATATTGTGGTTCAGCCGTTCTACTCCTAGATCTAAGAGAAATAAAAACATATATTCAAAAAATACTTGAGCAAGAATAGTCATAGAAGATTTTTTCATAATAACCAAAAGGTAAAAACAAACCAAATGTCTATCATCAGGAGGATGAGTTAGCAAGCTGTGGTACATCCATACAGGGGAATTCTACTCAGGAATAAAAAGAAAAATTTTAATGTTAGACACAAAAGTATGAATGAATTTTAAAATAATTATGCCGAGTGAAAGAAGCTCTATTTAAAAGAGAGTATATAGTATATGATTCCATTTATATAAAATTCGAGAACAGACAAAACAAATCAAAAATGGTAGAAATAAGATTAGTGGTTACCGGAAGCAGAAATGGGGTATAATTGACTGTAAAGGGGCATGAGAGAATTTCCTGAAGTCATAAAAATGTTCTGTATTTTGATGAGGAGTGATGGTTTATACAGGTGTATAAATTTGTCAGAACTGACCAAATCACACACTTAAAATGTGTGCATTTTTTTGTATGTAAGTTACACATCAACAAAATTAATTATTAAAAAAAAACTAGGATATCACATTTTACTCACTAGAATAATTAAAATTAAAAAGACTTAAAATGTCCAATGTTAGTGAGGATGTTCCTGGTAGAATTTGCCTTAGGTCTTTGTGCACAGACCTGGTGTTTCCTTTGTGAGAATATCTCAAACCACTAAGTTAAAATGGTAGAATCTCTTTGGAAAATTGTTTGGCAATTTCTTATAAAAGTAAACATACACCTACTCTATGATTCAGCACTTCCACTCCTAGGTATTTACCCAAGAGAAATAAAAATATATTCCACAAAAAGAGCTGTGTCAAAACATTCATAACAGCTTTCATTGTAATTGCCCCAAACTGGAGACAGCCCAAATACCCATCAACAGAGGCATAGATAAATAAATTGTGGTGTTTTCATGCAATGAAATATGCACTACTCAAAAAGAAGGAGAAGGGAAGGGAGAGGGGAGGATAAAAAAGAAAAGACAACAACAACAAAAATACAAGCAACAACATAGAAAACACTCAAAAATACTATATTGAAGAAAAGCTAGACCGAAAAGAGCATGTGCTATGTATGCTATATATAGAATAATTCCATTTATATTAAATTGTGGAAGAGGCAAAGCCACCCTACCACGCTAAAGAGGAGAATAAAAGATCAGAATAGCCGCGGCCTCAGGTTATGCACAAGAAGGGCAGGGATTGATGGAAAGAGCATAAGACAAGTTTCTGCTGTTGTGGAAATGGTCTATGTATAGACAGATGTGTGATTTACACAGGTGTATGCATTTGGTAACACCGATCAAACTATACACATGAATTGTGCATTTCACCAAATATAAATTAACACTCAATTTTCATAAAAAATGTTCATAAAAATCACAAAAAAATACAAATTCATTCCCAAAAGTTCATGAGTCAAAAAAGAAACTATAATAAAAATTAGGTTGAAATAGATATAGAAAATACTTAAAAGCTATTTTATAAGGAAAAGACTAAATCTTGGAAGTTGAGGAACATAGCTGAGGCAGGACTTGAAGAGAACACTTAGAAAAATAAGAAAGGCTAAATGAGCTAAATGTCCAACTTAAAACGTTTGAAGAAGTACACAGAATACACATAAAGTAGAAAGAAGGAAATAATAAGGGGCAGAAATTAATTAAATGGGAAAAATGGGACTAATAAAATTGATAAACCCTAAGCAATATTGATCAAGAAAAATGAAAGAGCATAAATAAAAAATTTTAGGAATGAAAGAGACAGCATAAAAAGGAAATGTTATAAACATTTGATACCACTAACTGAAAACTTACAAGGAACAAACAAATTTATAGGAAAATATAACTCACCAAAACTGACTCGAGAAGTAGAAAACATGAATATTCTGAAACCATTAAAGAAATTAATCAGTGGTTTAAGATTTTCCCACAAAGGAAACACCAAGTCTATGCACAAAGACTTAAGGCAAATTCTACCAAAACATTCAAAGAAGACCCAATTCCAATCCAACACAAACTCTTCCAGAGAACAGGAAAAAATAGGGAACACTCTCCAACTTACTCCATGAAACCCTTGTTACCAAAATCAGAAAAGAAAATAGATGCAGAAAAATCATTTAGTACATTAAGTGGCCATCAGGACTTTTAAAAAATCTTATATCAAACTAGGAAACTTTTAAACCTAAAATATAGTTATCCACAAAAAAAGTCCACAGCAAATATCTTTTCATAAAGGTGAAAAACTTTTCTGTAAGGTGAAATTATTCCCTTTAAGAGAACCAGACATTACATACCTCCTGATATGATGCAATAGAAAGCACATAGCACCACCTACATGCACTTGCCAAAAAAAAAAAGAAAGAAAGAAAATTGACCCTAATTGTAATCAAGCCTCTAGATATATCTTCCAAAGGGAGAAACATGTTGACATCATCATCATGATCTTCAAGCGTTGGCCAGTCAAATCCAGAATGATTCGGTTTCTTCAACAAAAAAATGAAAAAAATGGGAAAAGTAAAGAGTAGAAGGAATGTTATAAATTGAAAAAGACTTACATTCCACTTCTGGTTATTTATCTGAAAAAAACAAAAACGCTAGCTCAAAAAGATACATGCACCCCTATGTTCATTGTAGCATTCCTTACAATAGCCAAGATATAGAAACAACCTAAGTGTCCATCGATGGATGAATGGATAAAGAAGAGGTGATACATACATATGATGGACTATTACTCAGCCATAAAAAAAAAAAAAAAGGAAATTTTGCCATTTGTGACAGCATGACAGCATGGATGGACTTTGAGAGCATTATGTAAGCGAAATAATTCAGACAGAGAAAAACAAATACCATATGATCCCATTTATATATGGAATACTGAAAAAAACTAAACTCATAGATACAGAGAACAGATTGGTAGGTGCAGAGGCAGGGGCTAGGGGTAGGCAAAATGAGTAAAGGAGGTCAAAAGGTACAAACTTGCAGTTATAAAATAAGTAAGTCCTGGGGATATAATGTACAGCATGGTGACTATAGTTAATTAATATCGTATTGCATATTTGAAAGTTGCTGAGAGTAAATCTTAAAAGTTTCACCACAAGAAAAAAAAATTCTGTAACTATGGTGATAGCTGCTAACTAAACTTATTGCAATGATCATTTCACAATATATAAGAATACTGAATCATTTTGTTGTACATTTGAAACTAATATAATGTTCTATGTCAAATATACGTCAATTTAAAAAAAGAGACAAAATTAATCTTTCAGTAAAACTTTATTGAAGAGAGAGACTTAAGAGCCATATCAACCAAATGCAGTGTGTGGACTTTGTTTGGATTTTAATTCAAACAAACCAAGTTATAAAGATGTTTTTGAGATGTATTTGAATGCAGATTTGTTATTAGACTATATTAAGAAATTATTAAGCGTGATAATGTATCTCTCCAGGCTTAAATCCTGCCTATCCTGTAAACCAGCTCAAATGCTGCCTATGGCAGATAGCTGTTATTTAGTTGACTGAGCAGCCACTCCCTCTTCTTCAGGCAACGACACCTCTATTTTACTTTGTATAAATACCTATAATCACTTCCTGTCATTCAAATGGGGTTGATCCCATCATTCACATCCCCCCAGTGACTCAGGTCTGACCAGTGAGAATACTATTGCTCTGGCCATAATCATTGCAGGAATGGGCATGGTACCCAGGCAGGACCAATTAGCAAAAGAGTGTCACCTCTGGACTTTTGCTGGAAATATTAGAAAAGAGGCACTTTCTCCATGTGGGGTCAGAGACTATAAAAGCCTGGCGTGGTTGTGTCCATTTGCCTAAAAATGAGAAAAGACCCTGTCTAAGAAAGAAGCCACAGTAGGAAAGCAGAGACTCAAAGCTTGATAATATTATAGTCCCTGAATATAGCCACATTTCCTCCCCTCAGATCAGTCTCCGCCTTCCCTCTTCCAATTAATTAATTTACAGAGAGAGAGAGAGAGAGAGTAGAGAGAGAGAGAGAGAGAGAGAGAGAGAGAGAGAATATGCATTCTCTTTAAGGTCAAGAGCAAGGGTGTCTGCTGCTACCGCCACCCATACTGAACACTAAACCGGAGGGCATATACATTTCAACAAAGAAAAAGAAACAAATGGTAAAAGTCATGGTTGTTGATACATGGTTATAAAAGGTAAAAGGCACATGGTGTCTGAGATATTTTTTGCCTCGTATTTTCTATAACGATGAGCTCATTCATTCAACATTCTTTATTTTGCCATTCACCTTTTACGCTGAACTTAATAACCCGGCTTTCACATGATTACGTGCTTGCCAGTCAGAAGATTCTTACCCTCTCCTCCAGCCCCCCTACCCTCACCCCCACCATTCCAATTACTTGGAGGAGATTTTCTTTGGCCCCTTCTGTTCCCTAATGAACAGGAAGCAGAACAAGGCTGCAACCTGGTGGAGGCATGGAAAAAGCATGTGCTTGTGTCTAGATTCGAATCTCAGCTTCAACAAATTGTGACTTTCCAAGCCTCACTTTCCTCATCTGTAAAGTGAAGATAAGAAAAGCTCTCGGCAGGGTTGTCGAGGTTTGAGTGACAGACTGGGTGTGAAGGTCCCCGGCACACTTCCCGGCACACTCTGGTCTTTCTGCCCCCGTTCTCATTGCTGTTCTCCTTAACGCAACCAGAGCTTTTGGTCAAGTTTTAGCGTAAATATGACCACATCTATTCCGTGCCTAAAACACTTCCAGCAGTTTCCCATTACAGTTAGAATAGAATCTAAACTTACTTTTTTTTTTAGGCACAGATTGCAAGGACCTTGTCAGTTTACAATCCCTTATTTTTTTATTTTATTTTTTTTACTGGTTTTCCTCGGTGAAAATCCAAACTCTTTAAGGAGGCTCATGAGGCTCAGCTTGCTCTGGACCCTGATGATTTCTCTAACCTGTCCCTCTGCCCATCACTCGTTGCCCCAGACATAGTGGCCTGGAGCTTCCTCAAACAGGCTAGGCAGGTTCCATTCTCAGGGTATGAACACTTGTGGATTTCACTGCCTGGAAGTCTCTTCCCCATGACTTTCATATAGCTGACTCCTTCTCATCCTTGAGAACTCCAGTCAAATGTCAACTCCTCAGGGGGGCCTTCCCTGATCATCTCTTCAAAAGTAGGGAGAGAAATTAACAGTATGGGGATGGGTGAGCTGCAGATGGAGCATTTCACACCTCTTCCTTGCACAGTCTGATGTGTTCTCCCACTAGACTGTAAGTCCTTGAGGACAGACACTATGTTTCATATGTTCATCTTTGCTTCTCCAGAATCAGGTGCTAAATCTGTGTGAGCTGAAATGGGCCAAATACAGCCCTAGGCTAGTGGTTTCAAGGGAGCCGGTCCTGGGTCACCTGACTGATGAACTGGGTTGGTTATTACTAAGCTATTGTCTCTCAGTCTCAATTGCCTCCCTGTTATCCTCTGCCCAGAGATGGCACTACATAAAGACAGCACGACTGGAGGAAGGGAAAGAATCGCTCTTTCCTGTCTGCCTCCCGTAAGCTTTTGGTTCTTGTAAGCATCACCCCAATCTCCCTTCTTCACCTGTAACAGCAACTGAATCCAGTCCAAAGTTCGTCCGACACAGAAGCAGTCTTATTGCATCCCCTGTCCCCCGTTGGAAACGCCAGCCCCAGTTGGCTGGTGCCCCTTCTCAGGGGTCTGGATCCCCTTCTCTGAGCTCGGAGACCCCAGCATCAGTTGAGCGGAACCCTCTCCTCAGATATCTGAGTTTCAGCTTCATGAGTTCCTCTTCCAAGTCTCTGAGTTTTAATAATTCAATCTCGTCCTTTTGTTCTTCCAGCTTGGAGGTGGCAGCTGCTTCCTGCAGTTGTTACCTCCATGATACCTTAGGGCTCTCTCCTTGCCTTTTCTCTAATGGAAAACTCTGTACCAGTCAACACAGTTTCAGAAGTGATTTCTGCTCCTGAGTGGACCCTGAAGACACAGCAAACCAGGAAGGAGAGGGTGACAAATCAGACCATTCCATCAAGTCTGGGGCCAAGAGGAGCAGAGGCTACTCAACTTAGACAAATAAGAGAAGCGAGGAAAAACTAGCAATCTGATGGGTTCCTCGGGGTTTCAGGTAGGAGAAAACTCTGAGCCTAGATAAGGCTGGATAATAGGAACGGGTCCAAGAAACTTTTATTCGAAAATATGTATCGAATGCCTTCTGTACTTCAAGCATTCTAACTAAAAACAATGTACAGAAAAGGGTTCTGTGACCAGTCATCGTACCTGTATTAGTGACCTGTGTATGGTTTGTACTCTAAAATGATTTCTACCTACCGGAAGGAATGTTTTGTTGTACTCATGACTGATGGTCAGTGATGGCTTATGATGGGAAAGAAGGGAAGAAAGGGATAGAAAGGACCCAATATAAAGGGAAAAAACTGCCAAAGTCTTTGATAGTGACCAAAACAGGAAAAAAAAAACCCCAAAAAACACCTTTTAAAAAAGGCAAAAGGAAAATTTAGCATAGAAAACAACTTCTCTCTCGCCTATGCATTTTATTAGTTTTTTTTTTTTAACCTACTAATACTTCTTCCTAATTCACTTGGGTGGTGTGGTGGAAGGCAGAGGTTGGGAGAAAGCAAAGTTTCAGAGCTTCATAGACCTAGAGAGAAGACAGCACTCTATGATTAGATGCCGTGAATAGGACTACAAAGGCATTCAGGAAGGATACTGACTCGGGGCTTTTCGGACTTGCTTAAGAGAAATCTTACCTGAATTTCAATAATAAAATAAACTAGGAAGAGCCACAAAGGAAGCTTCTACGGTACTGGCAACATTCTGTTTCTTGACCTGGTGAAGGTTACATGGGTATTGGTTTCAAACTTATTCTTAAAATGTACATACACATTTTTGTACTTTTCTGAATGTAGGATGTAGTTCACACCTTTTTTTTTTTTTTTGAGGGTAAGCTGGAGAACTGGGGTAAAGAGGCTCTCCTTAGCAGCCCAGGGCACCTCCTTAGAACCTGGAATTCCATGAGAAAGACTGAAATTACTAGGGACCAAACCAGTCGATCAGAAAGGCTTGAAAATCAGAAGCAGCCCAAAAGGGTCTTGAGAAATTTGATAAGTCAGTTCTGGAAGTGTCCATGGGAGCCACTCTCTGGGTTTGGGGGTCTACAGACCACCCCACCAGTTCCAACTAAGGGGCTGACTTGGGGGGACAGTGTGAACAGCTTTTGTTTCCTCACAATCTGGGAAGCTAAGAGGGAAAGGGCTTCATGCCAGGCTCAGGGTAGAAGCTCCTGAGGAACGAGGAAATGAAACAGGAGCTGCTGATCAAAAGCCTGATTACCCGGTGGCAGCCCAAGGCTAAACCCAGTGGCCCAGTGTGATGTTAATCATGCACAAAGCGGGTCTCCTTTCTATGGCATCATCTTCCCACACCACAGAGGAGGGATTCAGGTGAATAGAGCAGGCTTTCCAAGGCCCTGCCTTTGGGAACAAAAGTCCTCTTGTGTTCGGATGTGGGCGTGCAGGTACCTAATTGCTCTAGAATCTGGGAAACTCTGTGTGTTTGGGGGTGGCTCAGCTGAATCATCTCAGAGCCCCAGGGCATCGCAGAACCTGGTGGGATGGAAACAGGCCCAGGTGTGCTGTCTCAGCTCCGCTCAAGCTGAGCCAGACCCAGCAGAGGATCCTGAGCCTACCCCTAAGATCGATTTGGACCGAAAAGTTATTTAGGTTATTTATCATGAAAGATACTTACTTCTAGAGACCAAATATCTCCATCCTTTATCCAGAGCAGATGCAACCTTTCCCCGTATTAGGGTACTTGAGAGACTGATAAGAGTTGCTCAATTATTTTGATATTGCCAGCACTTTGATGAGCTTGACTTTCTTGGACAAAATATAAAAATTACTTAACTCCATACCTCATAGCGTTGTTAGAATGGAGACAAAAAGCATAAATAATGGTATCTCTGCTTGGTTTCCTTCCATCGTATAGTTTACAGGCCAGCTCCACCTATTCACAAATGAGCAGCTGACATGCATTTCAAGAAGGAAGAGAAACATTCTTATATTTTAAAACACACATATCCTTTGACTCTTCAATTCCACTCCTGTGTTCTCATCCTGTCTGTCTCTCTCTCTTGCACAAACATAACCTGCATACAAAATGACGTATGTTCATGATGTTTATTGTTCAGTATGTAATAGCAAAAGATTGGAAATTAATCTGAATTGCCATTAACAGGAAACTAGATAAATTATGATACGTCTATAACATGGAAAATTCTGTGGCTGTTAAAAAGTAATAAGGTGGTTCTCTATGTACTAATAAGGAATAAATTCAAAAATATACTGTAAAAAAGAGGAGGGATGTAGATAAGGTAAATGGGGTCAAATAAATAGTGATGGAAGGAAATTTAACTTTGGGTGGTGAACATGCAACGCAATATATATATATGACATATTACTGAACTGTATACTTGATACCTATATCATTTTATTAACCACTGTCACCCCAATAAATTGAACTCAAAAATTTGTAAAAAGCAAGGTGCAAAAGAGCATGCACAGTACGGTATCACTTATGTGAAAAATATAAAAATATAAATATATACAAAGCTGTTTTTCAATGCCAAGAATCTCTTTGGAGGATCCATAACAGCCGGATACCAGGAGTTGCTTCTGGAAAGGGGAACTGTGGAACCAGGCAACAGAGTCAGGAGGGAGACCTAAATTTCTTTATATTCTTTTGCCCCTTTTGGATTTCATGTGTTAAGCAATTATTTTTATTTTAAAATATAAAAAGGAAAGAAGTCAGGCTGCCTTTCCAAAGCAAAGAGTATTCACACAGAATCCAGATGGGGAGGGAGCTCAGCAATCATCTGCGAGCACAGCTTTCTAGGGAGCACATACTCTAATCCCCAGGCCCAGCAGTCGCTCCCCCTGGGCCAGAGTGGCAGAATCACTGAGAGACTCTCGCTTCCCTTTATTTTTACTCTTTTTAAACTCTGTCTCCTTCCCTCCTTGCACTTGTCATGACATCATGTTTCACTTCGATATACTTTCATAATATGCTAACATTTCCAACTAGACCACTGATTATAAACGATGTCGGCACCCCTGCTGAGACAGGGGGAGGCTGAGTGCACTCACCCAGTCCCTGTTTCTCCACGTGCGAGTGACTTCTGGGAAGGCTCTCTGTTGGCTCCATTAATCCTGCTGAATGACCCCCTTTTATCACTGATGGGATCTATTCTTCCTCCTGACCTCATCCCCAATCGCTTCTCCTCCTAGATCTTGGGTCCATCTCTTTGTGAGTCCTGTGACTCCCTTTCTGCAATTTTCAATTACTTAAATCTGTTTCCCTCACCCTCCTCATTCTCCTGTGCCTGATCACAAACACTCCCAGATCACTCAGGTTCCAGGTGAGAGATTATAATACACAGGACCCCTAAGACCTGACAATTTCCATCAAGGCCATGCTGGACCATGGGTCTACTTCCCACATATCTTCTTCCCTTTATTCCAACCTCATGAGTCTGGGAACTATATGCCCTTTGATTATATTTCTTAATAGACATCTTTCTGTGGGGAAAGAGTTGTATAGTGAAAAGAGTCCAGATCTGAACCACAGAGATGTTGGTTTGAATCCTTGCTCTGTTTTTTACCAGCTGTGTCTTGGGCAAGTTACTTTCACCTCATTGAGCTGCAGTTTTCTTTCTGAAAAATAAGTGTAAGATCTCTTAGTTCATAGAGCAGTAATAGGGATTAAATAAAATTTGTAAAGGGTATATTTTAGTGCCCTGACCCAGAGCCAGTGCTTCTCCAACCCCATTTTGCCAACTTCATTCTACAGAAACTATGCCACATACACTAACATATGCAGAAATACCCCTTATCAGGTATATATATTACATGTAAGTCATATGTAATAACATACACATGTAGATATATTATATATAAATTAATTTATATACATATTGATTTATACAGATATATAAATCACATTGCTATGACCCACCAGATAAGAATTTTTTTTTAAATATACAAGAAAATAGAGAAAAAGCATGTATAGAAGAAATAAGGAATGAGCTGATAGTTGAGGAAATTAATAGCTCAGGAGATGAGGAAATGTGTGGGAATAAGTAAATAGCTCTGATTAATAAAAAGCTGGTAAGTACAAGTTATTTATGATTTAATTTCTGAATTTGACCCACCCAGGATAACAGGAATATGGAGGAGGAATGGAAGCTGATCATAGAGAGACACTGGTACCTATTTATGGCCTGTTGGGAGTGACCCACTCATATTTTAGCAATTGATTTTTCTATGTCCAACATGCTATTGTTATAATATCAACTTAACACATGATAGGTACATACATTATAAATGCTCCACAACCTTATTATTTTTCTTAAAAAGTCAGGTGTCTTTTAAAAAGATTCAGAGAAGATAAAAATCCCATAAATTTTAATACTTATTTACTCATTTACCATTTCTGCTGCTCTTCATTCCTTCTTATAAATCTAAGTATCTATCTGATATTTCCTGTTAGCATGAAAAATATCCTTTAGCAATTCTTATAATGTAGATATTCTGGTTCTGAATTCTATGAGCTTTCATTTTTCTGAAAATATCTTTGTTTTCCCCTCATTTTTGAAGGGCATTTTTAATGGATATAAAATTCCATCTTTTAGAACTTCAAAGATTTCAGTCATTCATTGTCTTGTCTATTGCGTCTCATAAGAAATCAATGATATTTCATATCATTGTTCCTTTGTATATAATGTGTCTTTTATTCTGAGTGTTTTCAAATTTTTCTTATTTTATTTTAAATTTTATTTTTCAATTTTATTTTTGGGTTTGAGCAGAATTGACTAGTAAGTGCATAGATGTGGTTTCCTTGTTTTCATCCTCATTTTTTCTTCTAGTTTTCCAATTTCATGTATGTTGTCGGACTATCTGATATTTTCCCATATGCTCTGAGGGTCTGCCCATTTTTTCTGCTGTATTTTTTCTCTAGTTTGGATAATTTCTTTTGATTTGTCTTTAGGTTTACTGACTTTTTCTTTTCCATTGCCAAGGTGCTGGTTAAATACAACCAGTGAATACTTTATATCGGTTTATGGCAACTTTCAGTTTTAAAAATCTCCATTTGTCCTTTTTTTATAGCTTCCACTTCTTTGTTGAGATGCCTCATTTTGTCACTCATTATGAGCATATTTTCCTTTAGTTCTGTGAACATACTTATCTGATATGGATACAGACCTAAACGTAAGAAGTCTATTTATGGCCTATTGAGAGTGACTCACTCATATATTAGATAATTAACATAATTTAACAGATAAAAAATAACAGATAATTTTTATGACCTTGTGATAGGCAAAGATTTCTTAGTATACAAAAGTCACAAGCCATAAAAGAAAAATCTTGATAAATTGGATTTTATCAAAATTAAAACTCTCTGTTCTTCAAAATATACCTTTAAGAAAATAAAAAGGCAAACCACAGACTAAGAGAAAACAATTGCAATACACACGTCAGACAAAAGATGTGCACTCAGGATATATAATGAACTCTAACAATTTGATTTTTAAAAAGACATACGACCCAATTTTAAAATGGGGAAAAGACTTACAAAGACATTTTTAAAAGAAGATATATGAATGACATGTAAGTAAAAGTGTTCAACGTCAATAATCATCAGGGAAATGCAAATTTAACTACAATACGATATTATGAGAATGGCTGAAATTTTAAAAACTGACAATAATAAGTGTTGGTGAGGATGCGGAACAACTGGAACTCTCATACAGGGATGGAATGGGCTGTAAAATGGTACCACCACTTCAGAAAAGTGAAGCGATTTCCTCTCCACGTGAACATAGACTTAACCTATGTCCCAGCAGCTCCACTTCTAGGTGTTTAGCCAACAGAAATGAAAACATATAACCACACAAAGACTTGATATAATATTCGTAACGGCATTTCCATAATAGCAAGCAAACAAACAAACGCACTGGAAACAACTCAAATGTTTGTCAACAGGTAAATGGATAAACAAATTGTGATTATAGCTATACCCTGGAGTAAAAACAAGAAACAAAACTACTTTGATATGCAATGTCTTTGGTTCTCAAAACATGCTGAGCAAACAAGTTAGACTCTAAAGAGCACAGACTTTATGATTTCATTTATATGAAGTCCTAGAATACATAAACGAATCTATAATTATAGAAACCAGTGGTTACCTGGGATGGGATAGTTGGCATGGGATTGACTACAAAGGAGCACTAGGGAAGTTGTTGGGGTGATATAAATTTTCTGATTGACGTTATAGTTATATGGATATATGTATTTGTCAAAATTCATTGAACCGTACATTGAAGTATGTACACTGTATTGTATATAATTCATACCTCAATACAGCTGATTTATTTTTAATCCACCCATAGTTCCCCACTGCTCACGAGTGTCACTATGGTGAAATTTACCAGCTCTCCTGCCAAAAGCTAGTCTCTGCCTCCACCGAGTCCCATGCTTTTGTAAACTCTCTACTAGACCATCACATGCTATTACACATCTGTCATTGTTTCCATACCATGAGCTGCTTGAGGTCTGGGGCTGGTGTGACCAACTGTTCAGGTTTTTGGTGCTAAAACTGGGAGAGTCCTGGGAAAATTGGGGCAATCATTCACCTTATCTGGGAGCTTGGGTTTAGTACCATATCAGACACATGGTGTATGTTAAGTAAATGTTTGCTGAAAGCTTACAATATATGGGTTAGTAGGGATCTCAAAGTTGTTTCTACTTTGATGCCTTCATGCAAACTGAGGCCCAGAGAGGTGAAGCCAGAGGCAGTGGCAGATCCAGACCCAGATGCCAAGCTCAGTTGTGTCCTGCCCATGGCTCCAGCTTCTTTGCCATGCTCTTGGGTGTTCTGGAAGGCAGATAAACAAGCCCTATTTAATTTTTATGTAGCAATGAACATCTTCCAGAGCCTCATCTACAGGAAGCTCCCCTCCCTGTCGCCCGCCTTGCCATTTCCCCACTACAGTGAAGTCATCTGACCCCAAGTGGCCCACAGTTTCTTTTCTTCTTCCCACCTCCCAAACCTGTTACCTAGTCCCAGGCTGCCTGGGATTAGTGCTGACCTTTCAGGGAGCAGTTTGCTGGGAAAGTACCTTTATGTAAACAAAAACAGCCTTCAGGTTTTCCAGAGGCCAGCTTGTTTTCCCTCTCAGGTCCCTGGCAGAAAAATAGTAAGTCGGAGGGAGAAGAGGGTGACAGAGGGAGTGACCCTGCCTTGGGCCTCTGTCCTCTCAGGCCCGTCCCTCAGGGCCTCCTTTGTCGGAACTCGGTTCCCAGTGGGGACAGGGTATTGGGGGGAGGCCAGGGATATTTAAACAATGCCACTGTGTCTGGCAGCAGGAGCTGGATGCTTGACCTGATTAGGCTCAGTAAGGCTGGAGAGAAAGAGGGAGCAAAGGCAAGCTTGAGAAACTGTTTTCTATCCCTACTCAATGGACTTTTCTTCCCTGTGTTTCTGCCAAGGCCTCTTCTGGGTGGAAAAGTCCATATCATCTTATTGCTACAGGGCCGTGACGTGACGGTCTCTCTCCTCTCAGCCTGGACAAACACTTTGACCTGTTGTCCCCACATCCTCTTGTCTTCCCTTCCAACCAACCAGCTCCCGAACAGAGAATGTTTATCTCACTCGCAGCGCTCCCTCCTCAGACCTTGCCAGGGCCCAAAGCTGGGCCTAGGAGTCCAACTGGCACCCACATGAAAGCCCTTCCTGCTGAGAACCCACATGGAACCAAAAGCTGCCCACACCCACAGCCCTGGCCCAGGGGCCCTGAACACAGGGCCACGGAAACTTGGCCTCAATGCTCCAAGGGAAAAAACAGCTCTGAGCCACACAGGAGAGGAGCCTCCCGAGCCGGTACATCAATGGAGAAAAGAGCCGGGCCCAGGAACACTTAGGACCCTATTGTACAGCACCTGTGCCCAGCACAGGACGTTTAGAATAGGGAAAAAGCGCTTGAGGCAGCACTTTGTTTGTTAGTACAGGTGCTGGGAAAACAGGAGCAATTTCCAATGCACTGGCAGAAAAGTGAAAGCTGAGAAGTCAAGGGTGAGGTGGGAGGGGATGTGAGGGGGTGTGTGGCTGGGCTGAGAATCCAGGTTCGACTTTTGAAATATTGGCAAAAGGCAACAACAGGCTGGGGCTTCCGTGAGAGAAACGTCTGGTCTCCCAACTTGGGTGTGGCTGCCCAGGAAGAGCCTGGCCTGTTCCTGCAGTGGAGGTGCAGCCTGGGGAAACAGATCTAGGCTGCGGGGATGGGGATGGAGGGAGTTGGGGGGCTTGAAGAGTTGGGGGTGTTGTTAGCGCTTGTGGGAGGGATTGTGACTGGCTCAAGGTGGAGCTTCAGCTACAAACTCAGGACTTCTGACTTGCAATGAACCCTCTAGTACATTTTGAAGGGTTTATTCTTATAGAGAAACCTGGGAGAACATACACCAAAATGTCAATAATGTATTAGGGTGTGACTTAATTTTTTGTTGCATTTTTTGTTTGTTGCTCACCTAAACTTA
The DNA here is from genome assembly GCF_902729225.1 of Pteropus medius. Taxonomy (NCBI): domain Eukaryota; kingdom Metazoa; phylum Chordata; class Mammalia; order Chiroptera; family Pteropodidae; genus Pteropus; species Pteropus medius. The sequence goes on along the minus strand of NW_024346667.1, from coordinate 4,739,724 downwards.
CCAATATATACATATTTTTACAATGAGCAAGAATTCCTTGTGTCAAACATTTAAAGGAGAAAAAAGAATTTTTATTAAATGCTACACTTCAAATAAGGTGTTTAAGCAAAATAAGGAGCTGGCATATAATAACAGATAAATAAATGTTAGATATTATCAGCTTAAGGTGAGAAGGATACGAGAAACAGAAGGGAAAAAAAGGGAGAGAGAGAAACATTCAAAAGGAGGAAGGAATAGAAGCACAGAAAAAGAAGTGAAAGAGGGAAAAATATGGACACGAAGGAGAAAGAGGAGTATGGACGTGGAGAGTTAATGCTGCCCTCACAGCTTCCTGGCGCTCCGTGCTGGCCTCTCAAAAACTAAGGTGTTTGGGACAGCAAAAGAAATAGTAGTCAGGGGATCGTTTCATAAACTATATAAATGTCTAACCAATGTATTGTATAATTGAAACTAATAACAGTAATGAAAAAGAAATAGTAGTCAGTACCCTGTCACTTTCCTTAGGGTCAATATTACAGACCCCGGGCTAGGGTGGAGTACAGGACAGCTTCCTGAATTAGCGGTGGTCTCAGTTGTGGGACAGTTAAAAGCGGAACCCCTGCATGGGATTTGTTTCATATCTTCGGTTAGGGGTATCTCTCTCTCTCTCTCTTGCTCTCTCTCTCTCTCTCTCTCACTCACACACACACACACAGAGCCAGAAGACACTGGGCCAGCCTCCTTCAGAAGCATCGTTCTGGCTTTGAAATGAGTGCTCTTCTTGTCTCTCTCCCGAGGGAGGACGAGCTGGAGATGGGAGAAGGGTGTCTTTGCTGCCAGAGCCCCACAGAGTAGCCAAACCGTTCTTGGTGACATCATATTTTCTGAGTGGATGTTTGCTTAAAAGCTGCAAAATAATCTGAACTTTCAGCCCTGACTCTCCCCAGAGGGCAGCATCTTCCGAATTGGGCCAAAACGGAACTCACACCTTGGCTCATTAAGGGAGCCACCAGTGAGGGCACCAACAAAGCTGCCTTCCTCGCGCTTCCGCTCTGCATCTCCCACTAAAACCCTCCCAGTCTGAGTGTCTCTGGGTGCTAGGGGCAGAGGAAATGAGTGCTGAGTGGGGGCTGGTCAAAGGAGGGGCAGGTCTAAGCAGCCTGGTACTGAACAAGGGGCGGACCCACACCTGCTTCCCTCTGGGGCTTGTGTGGCGTTTTTATTATGGGCACTTGCCTGGCAGGACCCCGCTGCAGGGCCTTGGCAGACCCAGGCAGGAGCAGCTGGAGATCAGTGCTGACGGTAGAGCCACCCCAGAAGGCCCTGGAAATTTAATCCCCAGGGTGGCCAAAGTCAACATCTCTTGAGCCAGAGGCCAGGTGTAGGAAAGCGAGTGCAGCTTGAGAAATGACATGCCCATCACCCAACCAGACTTCCAGGCTTTGGAGCCAGAGGGGCCTTGGTGCAGATCCCGGCTGGGTAAACTTGAATAATTGGCTTGGCCTCTCCAAACTTCACTCTCTGCATCTGAACATGAGAATTCAATCATTTATTCATACATTCATTTGTTCGACAAGTTCTTACTGAATGCCTACTATGTGCCAGGCACTGCTCAGCACTGGGATGTACTAGTAATCCAACTATTGTCCCTGCCCCAGAGGAGCTAGTAGCTTAGTGAGGACAAGCAGTGCTACTCTAGAGAGAGAAAAGGGAAAAGACGAAATTATCAAATAAACAGTGTAAGAAACAGTCCCAGAATGAAACAGGACATGTCACTGGATTAGAAGAACCTGCCAAAGGCCCAGAACAAAAAATGCATAAGACTTTAAAAAAAAATTCCAGAACACCAAACATAAAGCAAAGAACTTAAAAGCTTCCAGAGACAAAACAAAGAAGAAAATTTAATTCTCATCCATACTATCTTAGGGAACTATGGAAGCAAATATGACAGCAAAACAAAAAAGGCAAACCCAGATAGAAAAAGCCGTAGATTCCAGAAAATGGGGTTGCAGCTCAGAGAAGTGGCAAAGAGAAGGGCCAGAGGACACTCTAAAGCAGACCTAGGGGTGAGCAGGCTGTCCGGACTGGAAGGACATGGAGGGTTCTAAAAATGAGCTCTCTAGAAAAAACAAAGACTTGATAATGTACGTGATATGGTAGATTATATGATGGAGCTTCTAAAAAGAGGTGTGGAAAATTATGCAAGTTAAAAAAAAAAGAAAGAAACTAATAATTCCAGGAAAAATAAAGAACTATACAGGAAAGAGAACACAATCATAATATACTATTTGACTCCGCCACAAACAATATTTATAAAGTCTCTATAATGTAATGATATTACTGATTACTGATATGAAAGAAAAAATAGTGATTAAACTATGTTGAGAGGATGGGGAGGCAACAGGTGAGGGAGGGCATATGAGCTAATATATACTATCGTAACGAACGTCAATAAATATATCTAACAATGATATATCCAAAAAAAGCAGTTTAAGCATATTATTTTTATATTATAGCGATAACTACCAAAAGAAATGGGTGAAAGTGGTTGTCTGGGTGGTGCGTGAGGGGACAGACAGTGTTTAAATGTGAGGAAAGGTAAAGCAGAGGAGTACTATCATTCAGTACAGACTTTTACAACCACATGTAGATATTTCTTTTATATATTTTCATTAAAAAATCAAATGTAAATAAAATAGCAAAAAGAGAAATGCTGAGTTCCCATTCTGCCCACCCCCGGCCCCTGGCATAGTAGCTCTTGCATTTCGGTGTCAGAAAAAGGGGGAAAGGCAAGTTGCTGAAAAGCCAACTAGTCTATGACTGTCTTCTGAATAGGAAACACCGAGATGAAGTTAGTAAAGTACCCAACAGAATATATCTTCAAGAAATGTCGGTTTCTCTTTCTTCCTCCTTGATAATCACTTCCCTCCTATATTTGTTTACTTAATTAAATGATCACAGTTCAAAGAAAGGCAAAGGATCAGGCAGGATCAGATTCCAAAAACCAAAGTCAGGAGATGTAGTGACCATCTTGAGTGCATGGAGTCTAACCAGTGTGATCGCCAGAATCTCTTGAAGAGATTTCACAAGAAAAGATTTCTGGGTCCTGCTCAAGACCTGAGGCAACTTGAACCCAAGGAGGAGGAGGAATAAGTGACCAGGCCAGGAAAAGGCAGGACTAGAAGGCGGCCCCGGCCTCCTGCCCACAGCGCTGTGACCTCCTTGCACCCACCTAGGCTTCCACGCCATCCTGGTTTTCTCTTTAGTGTACCCCATTGGATTCAGGAAGCTCCACCATGCACCTCATTGGACAGTGTTGTTGAGATTAGGTGCTGGGGCAGGGGGAGGGCTAGAGGGGATGTTTCAAATCCTACGGCAGGTGGCTCAGACTCACCTGCCCACCCCCAGATTCCCCCAGACCAGTGGAGCCCCGTTACTAAGGCAGCTGCTTGGCTTCTCGAAATGCCCTCTGTGCCCAGAGGCGTGGGATGAGGGCCCAGGGCTGGAGCCAGAAAATCCAGCTGTGTCATTTGCATGGCCAACCTAGTGCTGATGCTTGGTTCCAGCCAACTCTGATTCATATACTTCATCGCTTGGCCAGAATCCCACCCACTGTCCCTCCTTCCTTCCCTCCCTCCAGATCTCTCTCCTGGCTGGCCCAGGCAGCTCCTGCCCTAGGACGCAGATGTCAGGAACCCCAGTCAGCAAATTCAGTGGTATGTGGTTGCAGAAAATCAAAGAGAGACTTCTTTTAGGCTTGAATACCACCCCTCCCCACCCTCCCACCCCCTGCCCCATACTCCTTTTTCCTATATCCTTAAAGCTTGGGGCCAAGAAAAGTCCTCTTCAGGAGAAGGCACTGAAAATAAAAACTATCTCCTTACATTTGATTATCATTTTCTATGTATAGGCTCTTTCGTATATATTATCTCAGATATTTGATCCTCACAAGAGTCTTTACTAGAGGCTCGAAATCCAAAACCCTACACTGCCTGCCACTGCATCAACCTCACCTCTTGCTTCTGCTTCCTTATTGTTGGGCAGAGGAAGAAGAAAGGTTTTCTGTCAAAGGGGACGCTATTAACACAACCCTTGGAAGAGTTGGGAGGCGGGCTCTGGAAGGCACCAGAGCCAGAACCACCTAGGCAGAACTCAATGGGCACATTGTATTTAGTGACATTTAGAAGTATTATGGCTAATTTAAAGCATAACAAAAGTAGAGAGCAATGAACTACTATGTACTGATCGCCCAGATTTAAAAAAATAAATCGACTCACGGCCACATTTCCTTCAATTGTATCTTTGCCACTCCACTCCCCATCTCCATTAATAGATTGTTTTGAAGCAAATCCACACTATCATCAAATATTCGGTCAGTGTTCAAATTTCCCCCAAACGTACATATAAGATTTGGTTGCTATCTCTCTTAAGTTTCTTTGAATCTCTAAATTCCTGCTCTCCCTTTTTCCTTTTTTTCTTATAAACTTCATTTATTGAAGAAACCAGGTCATTTTTTTCCTATTGTTTCCTATAATCTGGATTATGCTGGTCACATTTTTAAAACATGTTCCTCTGTCCCAAGACTTTCCTGTAAACTGAGAGTTAGATGTATAGATGTGAGGGATGATTTTGAGTAAGAAGAGGTGGCACTGTACCATGAAGGGGTATATAGTGTCTACTGGTCTCTCTTTAGTGATGTTAGTGGACACTGATGATCATTATCTAGGACCATAAGGGCTTCACAGAATGGTGATTCTAGCATCTTATCTTCACTTACCAGCTGAAACTCCTTCAATAGAAACTTTTGCTCCTCAGATAACAATTACTTTGAGGTACAGTTCTTACAGGAACGTCAGATTAAATTCTTGATTCCCTTTTTTGTTTTCCAGTTTTCAGAATGAGTTGGTTCCCCTACTATATCATCCCAAGATGACCTGAGTTCTTTTTATTGTTTTTATTATTATTATGAACTCAGGTTTAAACAATTTTGATGTATTTCAATCTATTGCACTTATTATTCTTTTTTGTACACAAATAGTCCCATCTTTGTCTTCCTCGGGTTATTTTCTGAATTCTTCTGACCCAATCTCAGTAGTCTTTGATAGTTTACTTGCTTTCAGAAATGAAAAAATGTTCTTGGCTTATCTTGTTCATTTCCTGTCTTAGATCTGTAATACAGCATTCTATTTAAGGAAGCTTGATTCTTTTTGGTGAAAAACAGTTTTTAGAATTAATGATCTGGGCACAGGAAGCATTCATTGCTATTGGTTGATCACTGTTTCTGAGGCTCTTTAATGGACAGACCTAGGAAATACACATTTTTTAGTGTGTATTTTTTTAAAGTATTTTTTACTTTTGAAAAATATTATTTAAATTTATGAAAAAGTTGCAAGTAAGGTACAAAGAACTCCCCCCACCCCCAAATCATTTGAGAGTAAACTGCTGGCATAAATGTCCCATAATCCTCAAATACTTTAGTTGTATTTGTAACAAACAAAAATATTTTCCTCCATGAGCACAGTATAACCATCAAAAACAAGAAATGAATATTGCTACTTCACCACTATGTAATAATTTCACAGCAGCCCACTGTTTTGTCATTGTATCAATGTCCTTGACTGATAACAAAAATCCTATTCATAATCACACACTGCATTTAGCATCACATTTCTTTAGTTTCCTTCAAGCTAGAACACTTCCCCATCTTTCCATGAAATTCATGCCTACTATGAGTCAGGCACTGTTCTAGATACTGGGGTACAGAGTTAAAGAAATGCCCTCCCTTGTGGAGCTTATGTGGGATCAAGCTCAACAAATAGATATAAAAAATATGTAGTATGGCAGATGGTGATACACGCTACGGAAAAAAATAAGAAAAAAAAAAAAAGCTTTTTTTTACCCCCAAAGCAAAAAGTAAACTAAAAACCGAAGCAAGAATGAGAGCAGAGAGCAGGGTTGGTTTATTGCTCATAAAGGCCCTGGGGTTTCGGTGTTCTGGCCCTTGGCAATGACTGATAAAGGCAACCAGATTGGCCCTGGTGGTCTCTGGTGAGATAATGCGACTCCGGGCCTTGCTAGGAACACGCAGGACACAGGAGCTCAGCCTTAACTCAGGGATGATTCGGGTGTTGTTTGGCTTTGATTAGCTCAATAAGTTTAAAGGTGTTTACGATTTCCCAGTAATCAATGTGCATTGCTAACCTAGGAGTGTAAAATGAAACAAAATATTCATGAATACGAAATCTAAACATAAAGATGGCATACCAGTATGACATTTGTAGACATCAAATATGTATTAGATTGTGCTGGTTTCTATTTGATTTTGGAAGCCAATACATATTTTTAAAGGTCTCCCCCCCTCCCCCAAAATAAATAAAAGTCTCCCATTTTTGAATGCCCTGGGAAAGCTTGTTGGTATTATGCTTATAGATAAACCACGTTGTTAATGAACTTCCTGAATTGGGGCAGGTGGTGCTGTGTGTGGACTTGAAGATAAACAAAGATCCAGGCAGATCTTGCTTGCAGATCACTTATTGTTTACGTTCTTATCCACTCTGGGCTTCTGCATCTACAAACGGCAGATCATCTTACCCCATTAGGAAGGTTTGAGAATTCAACAAAATCACGCCTGGCCTTCACACGGACCTCCGAACTCTTTGTGCCTTCATTCCTATTATCCGCAGATCTCTCCTTGAAAAACCATCTACCAGATTCCCTACTATGCCCAGCAACTCTCCAATCAGACTCAACCCCACTCCTGAAAGTCTGAGTCCTAGAGCTGCTGTCACAAATACCCAACTTTAAATTCCAGCTTTGTCACTGTGAATTTCCATTCACAATCAATCCCTTTCTCTCCTTCGCCCATCTCCTTCGTCAACGTGGCATTCCCTTTGTACCCCAGGGACACCTCCCATTGCCGTCAGTCTCTGGTCAGGCAGCCTCCAGACCATTAATTTATTGCTGTCTCCCTGCTCCTCTATTGAAGTTCAAACTATCTGGTTCTGGCACTTTCCCCTTCAACTCTAGTGACTCTAGAACCTAAAGTGTGGGCCTGATGCCCTGACTGCCAGCCGTGCTCACCTGAGCCTGCTCCTGCCCTGCTCACATCACCCTCTGCTCTGCCTCAGTGGCATGCAGTATCACTTCAGGCCACACTGTCACCCTACTCCGTGTATCCTTTCACCCAGTGTCACACTCTGTCCTTCCCTTTCCAATCATAACCATGACCCACTCGCCTCTCATCGGATCCCCAGTCACATAACCTGGCCCAGTTTTCCCAGGCCACATCTCCTTTTCCATCTGATTTCCTTATCCTGGGACCTAGAGTCTCTCTGCCCCTTTGATGCTGTCTTCTCAAATGGCCTGAATTTACCCCTTAGAAGGTATTCCCTCAGCCCTGGACTATCCTACCTTCTTTCTCCTCTCCTGTTCCTTGGCTGGCAGAGAAAGTTATCATTCCATGCTAAACGGACCCACTACAAAATCATTCTAACTCTATCGCTGCTTTTTGGCAATTTGATCCATTTCTCGTAATTGCATGCTTTTCATTACTCCAGTGACTATCTCAAACTTGCCCTTCACCCTCAAATTCTTAATCTCACTCCTATGGTCAATTTCTTAAAATTACTTAATCACTTTCTGGAACCCAACCATTAAGAGTTTTGTCCTCTTCCCTTCTTTGCACTAAAAATGCTTTCCTTGTCTCAGTGGATTAGTTAGTTGCCTTTTGTCCTCTCTGAGTCATAACTTCCTGGCCCAGATAAAGAATGCCCCAGGTATTGAAAACTTGTGAAGGGAGGTTACTCGTGTTATTTGTGAACTCTCTGAGAAATCATGGAAAGCAACAGATCATATAGTTTTGATTTTCTAAAGATCGATTTCTCGTAACAACAGGCTTGGTGAGTTTGCCATCAATCTCGGGCAAAATTATAGGAACCAAAGGGATTGCTTTATTATTTAGAAAATAGTACAGCAATTACCAGGAGCTATCATGAGTTCTCTGAGCCTCATTTTAACAAGGTTGCTGGACTGGTAGATCAGGAAAATGCAATAAATATGTTTTATCTGGATTTCAAGCAGGGTGATTTTTGATAACCATCTGAATAAGTAAGAAAATAGTCTGAATTAAAGTAAAATTAGGAAGATTAGTTACTGGATGAGTGTGGTCAAAGAGGTGAGTAACTGATTCATCTCAGGCAGAAAGGATGTTTCTAGAAGTCTGCTGAAAGTATTACCCTGAGACCTACTCCATTCAACACTCTCCCTAATTTTTTGGATGAAAATAGAGAACTGTTTATAAATATCTAGATAATATTTGTAAAGGGGTGATATGTTAGAGGAATAATTAAGGCCAGAATTAACTCAATAGACTCTAACAAGATATCTTTAATAGAGAAAATTCATTAAACACATAATATTGAATGAAAGAAGTAATAGAAAAAAATTACAGTAAGATTCTATACGTATAAAGTTCAAAACCAGCAGAACCAAACGGTGTGTTGTTTTGGGAAATGCACATAGGGGATAAAAACCATGAAGAAAAGCAAGGGCGTAATTAGCACAAGTCAAGAGACTCAAGAGGGTGGGAAGGGAAGTGATTAGGAACAGGCACAAAGGGGGCTTGGAGGGGAGGAACTGCCCTATTTCTTAGCTTGAGAGAAAGAACACAGGTATTTATATTATTATCCTTGAAAACGAACATATCTTTCCATGTACTCTTTTGGGTGTTACATTTTACAATAAAAAAAAAAATTTTTTAAAGCAAAAACTCTGAAGTCCTCTGGTTCAAGAAAACCCCCAAAGCCCCAACAGTGTGATCAACATGATGTGTGGAAAAGACTTCGGGATTTAGTTGACTGCACATCAGAATCAGGTGATCTAGCCTACATGGGAAGAACGGTCTCTATCCTGCTGAGCTGCTGGGGTCATGACGAGGGACTAGGCACGGCTGGGGAACTGCTCATTCCTTGGGAGTAAGGGAAAGAGGGCAGTTGCGGGGACTTCATCCAAGTGATGTGAGGGCCATCTTGTGTCCTCTGATGCCCGCTTTTCCTGTTTTCCTGCTAACGAGGTGTTTAGGAGCAGTCACAGGTGGCATTTGACAGCTGTCTTCTAACCTTTAGAGCCCTACGTGGCTCCAGAAGACAAAATAATGGTTAGAAGTCCCTGTGAGGCTGACTTGGGCTCAATAAAGTAAACTTCTAAGAGCCAAATGGCTTTATAAAGTAATGAGCTTCCCGTCTCTGGATGTATTCTGTTTCAGGATGGTGTAAAGGGTCCAGAAGAGTACAACCAGCTTCGATGACCTTCCAACCTCCAAAGGCTACGATTCTATGAAATTCTATGATTCTAGGAAACCTCTGCATTATGCTTGCAAAGAAAAGCTAGAAGCTGATTCTGAAAAAGAGATTGGTTTTTAAATACAAGCATTACATTTTGACAGGCATTTTTTCTTCAAATCAATACATGGTGTTGCTCCCATCTATTTCTAAGATTTCAGTGGTAAAGAGCTTTGAAAACACCCCGCTCAGAAACACAGCTTTTCCTGATGAGCTTTAAAATTCTTGGTGCCAGAAGGGTGCCTGAGGCCCTGTGGTCAACCTCCCATCCAACTGCAAGAACACAATATGGACTCAGGACATGGAAGCTGAGACCCATGCTGTTCTCTCCTGCCACCTGCTGGCCCTTCCCTTCATCTCTCGTTTCTCCAAGACACTGGTGGTGTGCACTCAGGATAATACATTTCCAGGAGTCCCCTGCCACCCAGAATTCCCAGGTATGTGTGTGTGTGTGTGTGTGGCGGGCAGCGGGGTGGGGGCTACCCTGCCTATATGGGTAAAGCTTAGATGACTTCCAGTGGTTTCTATTAAATCTAGGAAAATCATAAATTCACAGATGAGAACTGAAAGACACCTTAGAACTCATTCTAACCCAGAGTCCATGAGAGCCCATGAGCAATGTGTAGCCCATAGACAGGCCTGGTGTGGTCTAGCAGTGTTGAATGATTTTGAGCTAACATGTACAAATTGGGAAATTTGACTTAAAACAGACTCATAATGCAACTGACTACTGGATATTCAGTCTCTAAGCTGAGAGTGGTAAGTAGTTGAGTACGCCCACATTCTACTTGCAAGACACACCAATAACCAGATTATAACAATGCTTGTCACAAAAGACCTCTACCCTTCACTTCTGTGGAGGAGTATCAAGTAGTAACCCTCCTGAAATCAACCTTCCTAGCCTCTGCCACACTTCTGGAAGAGCCACTGGCTGGAGAAGAGGGGAGAATGGGGCCGAGCTGGAAAAGGCAAAGACTCAGGCTTGAACTAGACGCGTTGATGTTTTGAATTATTTTTGTGATTCCAGTTTTGATGAGACTGGAATTTTTAAGACATAAAAGGAAGTTGTAATTTTAAAATGGAACTGTACCTGCATTGAGAATTGATTAGAAAGTCACAGAATCTTATCTATTTGTTCAAGAGGTCATCAAAGGGTGGAGAAATCAGGACATTGTTGAAGAAAGTGACTGGAAGAAAAAGTCTTTTCTTTTTTCCTGCCCTATCAAGTTCAGAACCTTCCATGACTCAGTCGTTCATCAGCTTCTCTTATACACTTTATTTCTCTATGGCAATTTTAGCCAGAGCTGAGAAGTAGCTGTCCCCCTTAGAAAAGCTGGGAGCTCACAGTGTGTCCATGCGCTGGCTCACTTCACCTTGCAGGCTCATTTCTATGACCCCTGACCCCTGCAGCACTGGAATCCTAATCCTTGCTCTAGTCCTATTCCTCATTTTCCATTGGGCATAAGGAGGCCCAGGGGGAACAGGTGACTTGTCTAAGTTACATAGGAAAGTAGCTGAGTTATGTACTAAAATCCACTCCTAACATCTATTAGTAGAAATAATGTATGGCTCCTTTTCCTTCATTATACTGTGCACATCCTCATCCGCACTAGATCTTTTCTATCCTTTTGACCTGGGAAGCAGCAGCACTAGGACAATTGGGCAGCTAAGGTAGCAGCCTGGAGGTGGGAGAGAGAATGAATGGGGAGCTGGGGCACCCAGGAACATTTTCAGCTGCCTAAGGCCAGTACTGTTCCCATCACCTCCCTCTCTGCGCTGAAGCACAAACTGAGATGAAAGCAAGTGGCAGTCTCTGTCCTTGGTTTATTCTCCACTGAGCTCAGATTTTAAATGAAACAGTTTATTCAGAGATAATCCTGTAACTTGGTGTCCAAGGTGAGCCTATCTAGTGGGTGGGGACGTCACAGCACTCCTAACCCCTTGTTCCTCCCCGTTTCTGAACTCATTATCTTTCTCTAAGCACCAGCAGCCAAGTGTGATGTCTGAAAAGTAGCTGGGCATTTTCTCTTGGATTAAATGCTCAGGGTGCAAATGCAGAGAGAAGCCTCTCTCGCCCCACTCCTTAGCTGAGCCACTGGTACATCCAGGCCATGACGCAGGCAGAAATCTCAAGCTCCCCGAGTCCAGATCTAGAACTACGGCCTTTAATAAAAAACTGGTAACACGGTTGCCTCCAAGAAGCGAAAATGGGAACACTTATCACCCTATATACTCTTTTCTTCTTTTTATTTTATTTTTTAGAGTTTTAGAGATTTACTCCAAAACTGAGCAGAAGGTACACAGATTTCCCACTTACCCCTACGCACACACACACATACACACACAGCCTCTTCCATTATCAAATTGCCCACCAGAGTGGTTCATTTGTTAGAGTCAATGACCCTACACTGACAAGTCATTATCACCCAGAGTCCACAGTTTACATCAGGGTCACTCTTGGTGTTGGACATTCTATGAGTTTGGACAAATGTGTAATGTCATTCATTATGATAGTATCATACAGAATAGTTCTACTGCCCTAAAAATATGTACCCTATGCCCTTTATACCTATTGAATTTTAAACCATGGGTGAACCTATTCATGTAATTTAAAATGTTTCAAACCTTCTTCCCAACTTGGAAGCCCGGAGTTGAGCTGAATGGAGGGAGTCGTCTGCTACATGAAGTGAGGGAAGGTTTGCATGTATCTTTTACCCTCTTTAATCCCTGACACATGAGTGGCAGAAGGGAGGGAGAAAAAAAGTCCAGGTAATCCATGCACTGGTCTATTCCCCAAAGCTTCACTGTTACAAAGCTCCTGTCAATAAGTGGTTTTAAAAATGGCAGCATAACGCTTTCCACCATGGCAGATGAGAGACCAAGCAGGGAGGGCTTCGCTTTGAGAGGTGGGGGCAGGAACACAGACTGCCTTCTCCCTTCTTGTTGAAAAAGGAAACTTCTTCCAACCTTAGGCACCAGTAAAGCTTTTTCTGTGACCAAATTTAAGCTTTGTCTATTTCAGACCTTCCATTCCTTTCTAAACTCTTAAAGCAATTCATTTTGAAAAAAGTTATGTAAGCCTCATTGATGCTGAGTACATTAACTATAAAATAAAAGTTTCAGAAGGGATGTAATATAATGAAGCTAAGGATTCACATCTGAAGATAACCTTGGTAAGTCTGAGCTAGTTAAATAGGCACACTGCCTCTAATATTTTCTTCTCTACCTTTTTCAGTCTGTAATTTTGACCTGTTGACCTTGAATTTAACCAAAGAGCTAAAAAGGTTCAAGACCAACAGACCAGCCTGTACACCTGAAAGGTCCCATTCTCATAAGCATGTCCCAGAAATCATAAGCAAATGTTAGCCTTCTCTATGCAAGGCAAACTGCTGAGGCAGAAACCAAAATACCAGAAAGAGTGCAGGCAGCTACGGCCTCATCTAGGCAGGAAGTACAATGTCAGGCCATTAGTCTTATATTTTTACTGCTGTGGTTACAGGATGGGGTTGATGTGGGAATGAAAAACAATACTGACTCTGGAGAATTCCTTCTTTTTTTCAGCGTTATATACTGACACCCACTCACCAGGCTTGGAAACTAGCAAAAGTTACATGGGACTTCTAGAGTGAGCATTCATTTCCCCTGGCTTCCATTCCTTGGCTGTCAACAAAGGCAGAAAATGCCAAGCCAATGCCAATTGGCGCATGCCAACAGCAGAGACCTGTTTCTTATTTCATCTGGCTACAGTGCAGAACTATAGTCACCACCGCTAAGGTAGAAAGCTGGGCATTCCCACAATAATTGATACAACCATGAAAGGCAAAATGAAGCAATCGAGGTGAGACAGAAAGACAGAGGTATGCATATTCTTACACCATGGTCAGTACATGGTATTCCACAGGTATTTTCAGGTAGCCAAGAATCTCCTCCCTATTTGCTTGAAATAAGTATGCATATCCTATTGGTGAGACTAAGTAAGTCTTGGTAGAACCACACACACTTGGTTCTACTCAAACTACAAGCTTTCGTTATATTTTATGTAGCATTCATCCAGGACATGATGAACATATGGTTGGCATCATCCCATTTGTGAAACGATATAAGGCTCATAAAAGTCTCTCACCCACGAGTGCCTGGAGAAGAGCCTATTTGGCACCAGTGCTGTCCTCACTTCTCAGCTGTCACATACTCACTGGAGTTAGATGGGTTCAGACTGACATTTAGCTCGGACTTTTAAGTTTCTAATTTTACACTTTTGATTACAGTTTATTTTTTACAGTCTACTTTAAAATCAAAAGGTCACCCACTCACTCTACTACAATCATTCCGAGTGTGGGATTTTGTTATTCACAATGCCGTGCTTCAAATCAAATAGAGAAAAAGCAGGCTTCAATATCACAGCTCAGGAATAACTGAACAAGTGTTCCATTTCTCCATCCTGCTCAGTTTTTCCCATAACCAGGTCCAGCCTGGAAAACAGGAGCTTCCCCTCTCAGACAGATGCAAAAGCGGGAGGAAGTCCTAAGCTGGAGGCCAGAGCTGAACTCTCCCTCTCTAATCTTGCTGTACGTGGGCCACCTCTTCCTTTCTGGGCGGGGAAAACCGTGGGCACTAAACAGTTATAAGGCTCGCCAAAATCCGAGCTTCAAGAAAGTTGAAAACAGTACAATCAAACAAAAGATGAGGGTTCAAGTAAAGCCTAATGCCTTTTGTTAATGTACAAGCCTTCCATACTTTGGTATACTTCCCCAATACCTGTTCTAGCAAAAGCACTGTGACAAAGCTCCCTTGCCCATAGATGAGAACCCTAGATCAACATAAACAAATTCTAAGGCTATAGGAATATAACAAAACAGAGTTTGTGAAGTAGATTAAATAACAATGTGAACCTTACCTACGTGCAGATCAAACAGAGTGAGGAAACTGGAGGCAGAGCTGGCAAGACAAATATTCCAGGATGAGTGAATCTGATCAAGGGCACAGCTTATAAAAATACCAAAAACCTGGAATTTTCCTATAGGAAGTTTAGGAAACATGCCAATAGCAAGAAATGAGATGACTTTAGTGCCAACAGTCTGTCTGACCTGTTGGCACTGAACCAGTGTCCTCAAAAAAAAAAAGATCTTTGCTTTCTCTGGGACCAAGACAGCTCTGGGGAAAAATTACCCAACGCACAGGCAGAGGTAGGAGGAATCAGCACAGAGCAGCTGAAAAGATTCAAGTGCTTGGAATTCAACTGAGAATTCAGAAGAGGGCTTGACATTTTAAGCCAGCATAAGCTGAGTGTTATGAAACATTTAAAATCTGGACTCCAGGATCCCTTACACTACAGCAGAAAAAGATGTAGTTTTCAAAAACTCGATCTACATATGCTGCAATGTGGGGTACAGAGGAGTCCTTCAGAAAGTAGAAAGTTGAGGTGACGCAGGTGATGCCGAGGCAAAATCTCCCCATTTTAGATATTCGCAGCAGAGTGTCAAAGAAGTGCTTACAGTAACCAGGCAGAAGAGCATGGCTACTAACTTACACTCAATTAACAATGTGTCTGGGAAAGGTCATCCTCTTTGGCTCAGTGGGCTTCTGGGGGAGAGATGCATTTACCAGTGAGGGAGGAGATGATACCCCTGTACAACCTGCCAGACTGAGCCTATGATACATGCAGTTTTTTAAAGCCAGAGTCCTTTCACAACCAGCTTGGGGATGGGGATAACAAGCGAATGCTAAGAATTTATATATCAGTCTTTCCATAAAAAATGATTCTTTATTATTATATTTTTAAATCACAGAACTCCAGGTTGAATATCATTAGACACACACACACACACCCGCCACTAATTTCTGGTGTTGTCTCCCATACTCCATCTCAAAATTTAGCCGAGCTATGCCTCAGGGAATTTTCCAGTTCAACCCCATACACCAACTTGGGATAAATAGAAACACTGAAGTCTTCTGCTTTTACCCACACTCCCAAAGTGCTAATACCGACAGAATCTGTTAGAGATTTTTCCTGGGTTAGAATAAGAACAAGAACAAAAATGCTGTATGTACACTCTGGGTGTGGTTTGAATGTGAATTCATATGCCTTCTGACCTGCAGGCTTTGTTCTCTTTCCCTTTCATTGTTTTGCTTTGTCTCTTTACAGGGGTGGCCTTACACACTTCAGCAAAAATGTATCTTCTATTCAGAATCATACAAGCAGGTGGTTTGAACGAGTAGTGCTGTTACATATTAAGTTACTGAGTCTACAATTGAGAAATCTAAACTCTGGGGTTATAATTCAAAATAAATATTATTTCAAGGTAAATAAACAAATTACTTGGCTGGCTAATGAAATGCTTAATTCTTTCTAAAATCAGAATTACAAGATGGACTTCTGCTTTATACTGTATTCCAAAACAAAAACAAGGTAACCTACACCTTCAGAACGATTCACAGAGCAGCCCTTCCTATTTCTCCCTCAGTGCTGAGAAATGACTCCAGGCTCGAAGTTGTAATTTACGTGGCTTGGGTTATCTGGTGCTCAAGTAAAAACTGCCACCAAGGCCCAACCTTGATTAACACTGACTATTCCTTTAAGTATGATGGTTGGAGGCCCTCACTCAGAAAAAGTAAGGATGTAGAAAGCAGAAGCTAGGGCAAGCTGAGAGCTGAGGACCACTTGCTAACCGACTCAGACTACACAATGGAACGTGAATACTGAAGCCAGCAATTATCTGAAAATATCAGTATTACCTTCAAAACCCATATGCTTTTTTTCCTACTCAGGAAATTGAGAGTGAGGGGGACATTCCTATATATTGCTCTCCAATACAGTCTTTTTAACAGAAGTGAAGCTATTTTAAGACTATGAAAAGCTTTTCGAGACATCTGTTTTCAAGGACAGACTGCAGTACCAGAAATACTTTTCAGAGTTGGTTTGTTCCAAAGTCTATCCCAGGAATAAAGGCAGCCAACTTTCATGAAGTAAAGTACCAAGACATGTTCTGGCAAAAATATTTTCACTTTCCTAAAGTTATATGCTGTCTTCAAGTCCAAGTATATATATATGATCCCTATCTCTCAGCAAAAAAATGAACAATTTTTTTTTTTAACTCCCAAGTTGATATTTGTGTAGAATGAACACAAAATTTTGGCTGTTTTTGTAATTCAGAACACAGATGGAATCAAAATGTCTGCAACTGTCCTAAATTCACATCTTTAAAAGGTCCTTTTCTCCATTCACATGAATTCATCTGAATCGTTGCCGTCCTGCAGGAAACAAAAAAGTGAAACCATAAAAGCCTTCAAAACAAATAACCCAATTTTTAAAATTTATAGTCAGTCTTAAGAAATAAGCCTCCTTCTGCCTAATCATAGAGCTCAGAAAGTAAAAGATAATTAAATTCCCTCATAACTTCTCTGCCTTAAATTGTTAGTTGTTTAGAAGATCTGGATAAGCAGCTACATTCTCTACTGCCCTAGAGTCCTAAACTGAATAATAGCATTAGAGATGTTGAAAGAGTCATCCTGTATCTTTGAAGGTCAGCGTTAGATCCCAAACTCAGGATGAAAAACTTGCTAATATAATTTAGATGGGTGACAATGGAAGTGCATTACTCATAAAGGCTGTGAGTTATACCTGCAAAGAGTTCCCATGTGGCTCAGAATCTGTATTTTAGGATTATAATAACTTTTAAATACATATCTGAGATCCAAGACTTTATTTGGACA
This sequence comes from Pteropus medius, assembly GCF_902729225.1. NCBI lineage: Eukaryota > Metazoa > Chordata > Mammalia > Chiroptera > Pteropodidae > Pteropus > Pteropus medius. The sequence continues at coordinate 4,722,697 of NW_024346667.1, read as the reverse complement.
ATTTTTATAGTTTAGATTCCCTTAAAGAGTCAACATGTTTTTCAATATAGCAAAATAGGTTTCCTGTCATCCGCTTATAAAGTGACAAGCAAATAAAATGTTAAAAGTAATTGTTTATGGTTCCCGATACCAAATTTACAAAGATTAGACAGAAATTATAGATAGAAAAAAATTTTTCTAAATAGGAGAGAACTCAAAACCAACCTCAAAGTGAAAATAAGTTTTCCGGATGAACTTGTATGAGCTAAATTAAAAATCAAGTTCTATCTTACATCTTCAACTGAAAATCAACAGAATACGCTGCCAACTTGGATCATAAAAGGTCTGTATGCCCTCAACAGAAGACGGCTACAGGAGAATTAAAGCTTATTCTTTTGAAATAAGAAAAAAAGCTGTAAGCGTCCTGCCAGTGCAAGAGAGAGAATAAACACCCAGTACAAAACTTCCTTGGAAATTTGAACCTGATTCTAACCTGGAACTCGGAACAGGGGTAGTAAGCAACAGAGGGGGAGGAAAAGGAGAAGGATTAGTTCTCCTTTGGTCTACAAATCTGATTTCCTAATCCTGGAACTTTCAACATCTGTCAATAACCAGATGGTGTTCGTGTACATATATGTATATTCATATGTATGTGTGTGTTGTGCTTATTTTAAAAATCCATAATGATGAGAATGAAAATACCTAAAATCGTAACTTAATTTAGGTGCCAGATGTCTGCTGGAAAGTAACCCCTAAATAAATAAACCATCAATAAGCAAAACCATTACAACAGAGACATTAGATTTGAAGTATATTTAAGATTTCTGTTTAACTGTTTTAAGAGTTTCAAGAAATCTAAGACTAGTTCCCAGAAGAGATGAAAAACATCTCGCTTTCTGATACTGAGAGTTTGTGGGAAGATGGCAATTATGGACTTTATGCATAAGAAAAAATGACCATTTATATTCATGGAGTGACTAAGTCAAAGAACATTCACATACGTGCCCTTGTTTAAATTTCAGAACAGCTCCATGAGGTAATGTCTTCTTTTCGTTGCTATTGAATATACCCCCAGAGAAGTTAAATAACTTTATTAGCCTTATCCAATTAGTAAATGACAGTTTGTTTCTAAACATCAAATTCAAAGCTCTATTTAATTACATAATGCTACCTCAGAATTTTTCAAGAATAAATTATAAAGATACATCTCGAACTCATAAAGAAGCCTCATAAATTTAGTTCTTCACAGAGACAGGAATAAGGATATTGTTCTTATTTATTTTTAGAATAATATACAGATATGAACAAGAAGTAAAATCCTATTAACATCCTAATTCATGCACCAAATATGGGGTTTGAGTAGAGGACCTTTTAAGGGACCTTAAATTCTATTATTTCTAAGCATTAAAGCTGTGCTGTTTTATCAGTATGTTTTGTGATGACAGAAACATTCTATTTCTGCACTAATATGGTAGTCCCTAGCCACATGTGGTCAGTATGACTGAGAAACTAAATGTTTAAATCAAATTAAATTTTAATTAAATTTAAATAGCCATATGCAATCGATGCCTAGTGCATTGTAGAACACTGATCTAAAGCACTTATTTGTAAATTATACTGCAAAACATGCAATTCAGCAAATCTTACTCAGTTTCAATTTTGTACAAATACTGTTTAATAAGAGCTAAACTGTGCTATCTCCATATACTTCGAAATGAATTTTGGGAAAGATAGTACTGATAGACAATAAGTCCCTGACATAATTTCAGTAGAATAATCACGTTAATGCTAAGATCCTTTCAGCACTGTACTAGGGATCACCATTCCTCTTTATCTTAGGTCCTGAGGAACATGAAAACAGCCAACGTGGTCACCTGGATTACAGATAAGATCTTAGATTTAATACTTCTGTTTTATTTTTTAATTGAAGGTGATAATTTTGTTCTCACTCAATTACAATCTACAGTCACATTAATATAACATATTAAAAATAACAGTACTCTAGCATGCCTGCAACTAGAAAAGAAGGAAATGAGGAATGTGAAAGTCCTATAAATACCAATAGGCTGCACCTGACGACAAGGTACGACATGAGGTGACCTACTTAAAAACAAATACATGAGTAAGTCCACACGGAAGGAGGGGCAATGCCTAAGAGAATTCACCTGAGCATCCTACAGTTACCAAATCATGTCAAGCCATCTGCAACATGTGAGTTAATACTGGCCAGTAACTTAATTATTAAACACCGTTAGTGAATTATTTCAAGGTAAAACATTAGACCAAATAACTTGAACATACCTGATTTGAAGACATATTCTCAACTTTCATTAGTGATGAATAGCTCCTATAAGAAAAAAATAGTTAAAATAAGGTTAGCCAGCTGGCAAGTATTACCCGAACATTTACTATGTGTCTAGCACTGCTGAGGGTCTTTTGAAAAACATATAATCCTCAAGGAGCATAAAAAGGATAAATATCTATGAACAATAAATATGAGGTGCACAGCACTCTATAGTTTACAGACCGCTTGCTTAAACTCATTCCATGTCAACCTCCATAACTGTGAGGTAGCTGGCATTAATCAGATGAGGAAATTCATCTATAGCCAAGAGCAGAGGGCAGATATAATTTATAGCTGAAGTATAACGCCCAGACTGTAGATGCTACAGGAATTCAAAAGACAAAACATATCAGTGTGGGCGGGGTTGTTGGGGCACTCTGCTCAGATGAGGTGGAGTCCAAACTGAGTGGAGCAACTGGGTAGGATGAGTGAGAGGAACAGATCCAGAGAATGGTACGATGAGCAAAGGCAAAGAGATGGCATTGATAATGACATTTCAAACTAACTCAAGTGGAATCTGAAAGCAAAGTAGTGAGAAATCAGACTGGATGTGTGGGGTGTGATTACGTTGTCCTAACTGCATGAGTTAACACAAAGTGATCAGCAAGAAGCCACATGAGGCAGTAGAGGAGAGACATGAGATTCGATAAGTATTTATTAAATATCCACGATGTACAAGACCCTTTTGTAAGCCTGGGTGAAGGAGATGGGATGGTAAGAAAATAGAAAAAGACGAATAAAACAAAGCCCCCAAAGAACTTACCAGGAGGGGAAATAAGACCTATTCGGCAATGGCTACACAAAAAGTTCTATTAAAAATACATGAAGAGACAAAGGAAAGTGAGACCACATAATACCAGTGTTTTACCCACAATTATCTTATAAGGCAAGGGACAGTATTATGGCCACTGTATACACAAGAGGCAGAGTCATGGAAGTTGTCCAAGGTCTCACAGCTAACAAGTGAAGAAGCTAGGTTTGGAACCCGGGTCTGCCTCCTGAGCTCACGCTCTTGCCATCATGCTACAGCCTACTGCAATATCCTAACCTGAGGGCATGAAATCATGGTGTTAACAGCTGTGCTGGTAAGAAGAGATAAATCTGAGTGGAATCGATTGACGACATCATTTAGCTTGAGTGATTTGAAGAAAATAATGTTACGCCTGAGAAAAATGGGGAAACATTGCAAAGAAGTGCTTGGATTTGGGTAGGTTACATCTGAAGTAATGGTGAGACACCCAAGTAAATATGAACTGTAGAAACTGAAAATTGAGAACTACAGGTCAGGAGATTTGTCACAGAGACAGACAATGAGCTAGGAGATATTCAGAGAGAGAGACATTGGTAAGAGTAAATGGTATCTATAAGAAGCAAGTAAGATCAATAGGCTACATGAGCAGAAAGACAAAGACATTTGGTAAAAAAAAAAAAAAAAATGTGGTTTAAATAGAGAATCTCAATCCTGGCTGCATTTTAAAATCACCTGTAAAGATTAAAATATACTTAGATGCCCAGTTGTGGGCATTTACAATCCAGGTTCAAGAATCACTGAATCTGCCCTCCCACTTAAATGAAAGCAACACACAAATTTACCCTTTTTTAGCCCACGTGTTCCCTTCTCAGCTCCATCCCATCAATCCAACTGCCTCTCTGACATTTTTTTGGAGCCTCAAAGGTATTTTCAGATTCCTATGTTTACATCCAAATCATGGTCTTCTCCCCTACCAAAAATTGTTAGGTTTTTTCCAGTATTCCCTAGCTCAAAGAATTGCACAGCTATTCATACCATTCCACAAACCAGAAACCCAGGAGTCATTCTCTTTCCCTTCGATTCAGTCTATTTCCAAATCCTGTCATTTTATCTATGAAACTGCTTTTTATCCATGAAACTGCTTTTTATCCGTACACTTCTCTCCACCTCCACATCACCACCACAGCCCAAGGTACCACTGTCTGTCATGTGGACAACTATTAGAGTTTCTTAACTGGCCTAGCACACACACTTGGTTCCCTTTCCAATCAGGTCAGCAAAGTGACCTTTCCAAAACACAAACCTTATCATTCTACCCTTGCTTAAAACTCTTCGGTGACCTCACAAAAGCCTTAGGATGAAAACAAATACAGCCAACGAGGTCCTGCACAGGCGGACTGGCACCTTGATCCATATGCTCCCTCATGCCTGCTGCTCCAAACATTTGGACCTGCTTTTAGTTTTGTCTTGCTTCTCCCAGAAGGGTCTTTGCACTCACAGTTCTCTCTGCTGAGAGCACTCTTTCCACTCCCCTCTTTAACTAGTTTTGACCTTAGCTCAAGAATCACAGTATCAGGAAAGCTAATCTCAGTTACTTATTCATCCATAATATACTGACTGATCACTCACTGCATACGCAAAGCACTGGGTCACATATAAGGAGATACAAGGATACATACAAGCGCTTCTTTGAAAAGAGCTTATCCTTAAAATGAAGAGCTATGGCACACATAACATTATTTACAGAAGGCAGCAGTAGTAGTGTGTGAGAACAAAAGGAGGTACAATTAAAGCAGTCATTTCTACATTAGACTATATCATCCTTTTAATCAATGGTCACACCATTACCTCCTCCTACATGTCGACACTGAACTCATCCTACAAGTCTACTTCTTCCTAATATCCTAGGAAACCTATAATGGCTCCTTATCACGCAGAACATGAAATTATGGACTGAACAAAACATTTTATTCTAAATCTTTTATTCTTTTTAGACTTTTGCCTATGTATGACTTTGACTCCAGCTTTGCCAACTTGTTCATTCCTTGCCTTACAGGTATAGCAGAAGTACGGACTTCAGAATTACAGGCTTGTTTGAATCCCTGCTTCACCACTTATCAACTATAACCTTCACATTTCACACATAAACTGATGATACATGTACCTATGCCTTGCCATTTTACCTGGGTCTTGTATTTCTCTGACTTCAATCACCTGAGCCTTAGGGTTCCAATTCTGATGTCTCAGACTCCCACTTTAAATACCCTTATCCCTCAGGCAGCCACAGCTCTACCTTTTGTCTTTTCTGATCTGTTACTCACTTAGCCACTATTAACTACTTTTCCCTGACTCTTGTTTATTTCTTCTGGTTTCAATATTCACATGGTGAGCTTGATTTTGATGTTAATAAACCTTTGCTACAATACCACAAAAGCCAAATAAGAGAATTCAAAATTAAAATAGAGCAGGTAAGCTTTTAAATTACATCACTGGATGTAACCATTGAGGACTGATAAGTACTTTAATATCATAACTTGTGACCCGACATTTAGATTTTTACAGTTTGAGCTCTGAAGCTGCTTGCAAGGCATAACTTTGCCCTTTTGGTCTCCGAAACCTCCTGCAGAGCGAGCAGCCCCCTCTCACCCCCCCGCATGCTGATTGTACTCTTTGATAAGTCGTACTCTTTGCATTGTCAATAAATAATACTCTCTGTACTGTAACTGTGTGACCAAAAAAACCCTTTTGTTCTACAGGCCTGGGCTGGAACTAGGACACTGATAAATGCTTAATCATATATTACCCACTGTTCTCATCTCACCACCTCACTTGTTTGACCACTGAGTCAGCCAACCGTTGAAAATTCAGTTGCCCCAAACAATCAGAATGATGTAAGTTTGTGGTCTTGTTTCCCCTGGCAACCCATCTCTTTAATCATCAGTTCCTTGCAATTTCTGCCTTTTAAAAACCTAGCCCTATCTGCCCCCATTTTGAAGTGTATTCTTGGTTCATACCAAGGGCTATGTTCCCTGGTCTGCAAGTCATTAGCTGAAAAACTCTTTGGATTTCTCAAAAGGATTCTCTGAACTTTTGTTTATACCATGAATTCAACTAATGAGATGAACAGTGTTCTTACGCCACACTGAAGGGAGCACCATGGACACTCTTCCCTCGCATGTCAAGAAGTGATAGTGTCCATGGGAAACAGCCTAAAGGACTTCTCCAAATGTCCACTCTCTAAAACCCCTGTAAAATGAAGACTGAGTGGAAGATGTGCTTTTCTAATTCTCCAGGCAAGGTCATTTCTAAGACTACTTTCAAAATCTGTGTTGAATCTCTTTTGCTCTTTTCTCTTATTCTATGTATGGCCTACAGTGCATAGAAAGAAAGCAATATGTGAGGCTTCCTCCCTACACCTAACCCCATACAGATTCTTTAAACTAAAATCCCATTAGACCCTAGACTGAGAGGGCAAGTGTGAGCTACAAAAACTGTCTAAAGAGCTAATGAACAGGAGGGATAGGTGAGAATTTGTGAATTCTAAGAAAGGGAAAATTTTCATTATTGATTAAATGAATAAATCGTTAATAGAAGGTACTGATATACTGCTACTATCTAGCCTTCACACTCTGGTACCCTCCTAATTATTCAAATATTTCTATAAACTACCTAAAAGGACGAGCTTTATGTATTCTTATTTACATGATCAGATCACTAAAATTTCTGCACACTAAGCTCAAGGAGTAAAGTGCTTATTTGCAAGAACAAGATGGAGCCCCAGCTGCAAGGGCGACTACTCTTTTCACCACAGGGCGACTACTCTTTTCACCACAGAAGGAATGCAGCGCCTTCTCTGTTGTGGGTTTTGTTCTATTCACTCCTAAGCAGAGGGCTGATGGATATGGCCCTGACTGGAGCTCAAAGAACTTGGATTATACAAAAGCACTTCCATCCAGTTTTTCCTCCTGGAAGAAATTAGAAATGACAAGCTTATTGCCATTCTTGTTCTAAGAGTTGAGGCTAAAAAGGAGTCTAGATTCTAAATAATGACTTTCAAACTGGAAAGAAGTTGGAATGTAGCTCTTCTGGATATGGGCTAACTTTTTCACTGAAATCATCTAGAAACACTGGGGATACTGTCCAAGATAAGAATATCTTCTTGGTTCATGTGTGGAGTTCCCCAAACCATTCAAAAGTCAATTTCTTAAGCATTCTCAGCAACTAAAGTAGACATTCCCCATCAGATGGTCCAAATAAAAGCAGCAACTGTTGGTGAAATTCGATGATATTTTCATGGTCAGAAAGCCAAGTGAACAACTTTAGAATAAGATTTTATAGATTTTATAGGCATAGGATTCAATCTCTCGAGTGGAAGAGTCAAAAACAGAAATTAGAGTGATGCTAGCACTACAAATGTATAAAAACAGATTATAAAACATCAGAAGCTTCGAGTTTATTGTGGAATTTCACAAAGCTGCAGAATTACAACATGCAAACAGCAGCTCTGCACATGCCAAGCAAATCCTTGCTAGGTCCCTGCATCGGTTCCTCACGCCACAGCCCTGCTTCACATTCTCTACCTTCGGCAGCATGTGACTCATTTTTGTGGCACATGTTTCACAGAAATAAACACACCAACTGTTTTTGGTTTTCTGAGGACTCATTAAAAATAAAGCAGGAAGGATAAAATTGTGTAGAAAAACAGGGACTAGAAAAGTGATCTGTAATTTATCTCACTCATATTTTCCTTTTTATATACATGTACCAACAAGTGACAGCTTAGAAAATGGTTATTAAACTTTTGAAGCCAAAATTTTATTTAATAACAATGAAAAATTTTCTCCTCAGTTTATATGAATATTTTATATATTGTTGATACTATAAAGAAAGTCTAGAAGATGTAAAAACTGTGTTTTAGTGTATGGATTCATTTGTTTAAATGCTTGCAACTTTTTAAACTAGTAAAGTCAAACACATGAAATCTCCTAAATTTTAATAGCATATAGCTTAATTTGAAACAAAAATGTAATGTATTTTAAGGTAAATTATGGTATCTATATATTACTTGATTTATTTATAAAAAAATAATTACTACTTTAACATTAAATAGACTGAATGGAGGACCGAAAAATGTGGTAATAGTGTGTGAACTTGAGAATCAGACTGAGACTGGTCACATAACTTTGGGCAAGTTACTTAACTGCTTCTCTTCCCCTTCTCCAAAGTGCAAAAAATATCTACCTCATATGGCTGTTAGGATTAAATGAGATAATGTGGTAAAGCACAGTAGCGTTTGACAGATGACGAGTGTTCAAAAATGTTATTCTTTCTTACTAAATTTTATAAGAATATTAAGTGATATTATATTTCTAACAAATAACATTGTTTCCAAACAAAATGATGTTAGATTTGTAAAGGGCACAAAAAGGCATGTTTTCAATTTTTTCTCCACTGTGCACTAAAAACAAAAAGGGATAAACTAAATTCCGCATCACCCAAAATCTACACGTTTTACCACAATGAGTTGACCATTTTTCTTTCACCTCTAACAGAAAGCAGACTCACAATTCTAGGTCAAATCAAATGTTTAAATCTATGCATTACTTCGTCTCATGTTAGCAGATATAACTCAGGGTAACACTCCTGGAGTTCTCCATTTGAATATTATACTTTAAGTAAAGCTCCTCATCCTGTTTTAGTAGGATATCCAAGAGGAACACGTGTATGTGGATAACTAATAAGTATCAGTACTTGATCAAAATACCAACATTCTGACCCGACGATCTAATAATTCAGGTATTCCAAGGAAACTGGGTCAGGACATGGCAAGAGAGCCCATTTTGATACAAGGTCATTCCCAAAGCCAGTAATACATCAATAGACCCCCCACCCCCATCACCGCTTTTTGGTATACTTAACAGAAATGATATCAATAGACGATTGTGGGGAAAAAATCTAGGAATTATGTGACTAGAAGGCTGAGGATCAATTTCCTTCCTTTACAAAGAAGAACGAGGGGCCTCTTTAGGTATAGTATTATACATCTATATAGATTCAGTGTGGTGGGCAGAAAAATGATCCCACCAAAAGATGTCTACATGCTAATCTCCAGAACCTATGAATATGTTACCTCGTTTGGAAAAATGGACTTTGCAGATATGATTAAGGTAAGGATATTAGGGGGGGAGTTTATCATGGATTATCTGGGTGGGCCCAATGTCTGTGCTTTTGGTCCCTAAAAGCAAAGAAGCTGTTGTCAAAGATGGGGCTATGAATATGGAGGAAAGGTCAAAGAGATGCGATGTTGTTGGCTCTGAAGATAGAAGAAGGGGTCACAAGCCAAGAAATGTAGGCAGCCTCTAGGAGCTAGAAAAGAAAACAGATCCAGAAAGGAACACAGGCCAGATGCCTTACCCAGTGAGAACCTTTAAGCTAAATTTGTGGTAATTTGCTATGGCGGCAACAGAAAACTAATATAGTCAAGGATTCTCATGGTCTTATACACTAGAATTTCGGGATCCAAACTTTATTTTAACTACTATTTATTGTTTAAAAATGCAGTGTTTTGAAGCAGGCCTCACTACATTAATTATATTAAACTAGCAAAATGTAAAAAAAGAGGTTTTAAAAACAGTTTTTAAGAGTTACTAGCACTGGACTTTAGAGCTAAGACAACTGCACTCAAATACCATAGCTAGTCAACGTTAAACACTTAATATAGCATCTATTCTTGATTAAATTCACTGCTGATTTTAATCAAGGGTTAACCCTTAAGATTGAGACACAGATGGAGGGAGGGACAGTCAGAGCTTGTACCAACCTCCATCTGTATCTCAATCTTAAGGGTTAACCTTTGATTAGAATCAGCAGTGAAGAATCTTCGAGGTCAATAATAATACCGTATCTCCAACATACCTAAGTTCATCCATTTCCCTCTTCTTCTTCATCTCTTCCTTTTCTTTCCTTTTCATGTCCTGAATTTGGGCCTTCTTCTCATTCCTCTCCTCGCGGTCTCTGCATTCCTTCTCTGCTGCTAGGTCTGGGAATCGCTCCATTTTTGTTTTTTCTAATCGGTTCAAAATCTCATTCACTTTCTTCTCCACTGTCACAATGTTCACCTTTGAGAGAGATAGAATAAAAATCTCTTGAATGTTTATTACATGAGTCCCCCTGCCCCGCTACCCTCCAGAACAGTGGAGAAGTTTTCCAGGGGCTTAGCAACCCAGATTAATTCTCTTTAGAAAACATACACGATGCTGAGCCCTCAAAGTGTTAGAAAAGATGGATACTCCACTCAGTGGCAGGACCCCGCCTCCCTCCGTGGCGCAGAAACTTACATCCTTCTGCCTGTGGAAGCCTATCTGCCCCACATCCATGTCCGCTGTTTTCTTCAGGTTAGACCACGGTGTATATACCACATTAATGTTGTTCATTTTGCAGCCTGCCAAGAGAGACTGTCTTCAACATGCAGGCAGACGACACTGAGCAAAGTGTTCCCTTACCCACTGGCAAGTTACCGTAATCCAACAAAGGAAAAAGCTTCGAATGAACAGGCATCAAGTTTTAAACCACAAAATACTTTTTTTAAAAAACCACCCACAAAAGGCTGACGAATGCAATTCAAGCAAAAGAAAGAGGTGGAAAGCAGGGGTCCACTTCCAAGACTCCCTAAAATTGAATGTGAAACTTATTATGTGAGCTTTTTTTAAAAAAAGAGGAAAGAACCAACCAGGTTTCCCCAGATTCTCATATGAACCTTTGATCCAACAAAGGTTAAGCAGCAAGATAAAGCAAAAAGCCATGGCTTGGGATGCAGGAGACCTGCATTCCATTCTGGCCCTACCACAAACCAGCTGTGCCACTTTGAGAAAGTCCTCATGCCTCTTGGAATCTCATCTAAAACACGAGGAAATCTGACCAGTTTAGAATTTTTGTTTTTTGTTTCTTTTAGCAGTGGAACCTCTTTTACCAAAGAGAACACATCAAAGTAGTCACAGCAGAGATGCTCTGGATGAAAAGGGTGCCAGGCACCCTATTCATTCCTCCTTCTTTTCCCTCACCACCTCCACCTCACATTTCCCCTCTACACTGACAGCCTCCCCAGCAGCTCAAAAAGTCAGTGTAATCACTGGTCCAACACTCTTTAAGGCTCTTCAAAATTAGATGGCATTATATTTCATAGTTTATCATATCATCATAGACATTGAAGTCTTATGAATACTACCTTACCTAAGTGATCAAAATTAATACCACCAGAAATGGTGCCAAATGGCAGGCACCATGTGCCTACTCACTGTAATGGGCAAGACTTTACCTATGAAGCAGTCCTGCCTGAAAACTCATCATGTGATCCAACTCAAGAAGAAGCATCAGACCAATCCAAATCGTGGGATATTCTACAATCGCTCTCCACTCTGAAAGTGTCAATGTCTTGAAAGACAAAAAAGTGTCTCTAGATTAAAGAAGTCTAGAGAGACAAGACAAGTAAATATAACACATGATCCTGGATCAGAAAAAAATACTTTGAAGGGACAGTGGTGGGACTTACAAATGAACTATATATCATCAGATAACAGTTTTCGATCCATGCTAAATTTCCTTAATCGATCACTGTAATGTAGTTCCTTAAGACAATGTCCTTGTTTTTAGGGCATACTGAAGGTTAGTGATGTCTAAAATATTCTTTCAAATGGTTTAGCCGAAAAAATTAATAGTGAGTATGTTACAGAGAGAAAGCAAAGAAATATGGAAAAATTGCTGACTCTAAATGAAGAGTATATGAGAGCTGTATTTTTCTTGCAACTTTTAATCTTCAAAATTAAGATTTTAAAAATTCTCCAATGTGCAAGAAGGATACAAACCTGGATCGATCCTACTTTCCAAGACTAAAGGAAGGAAGATAAGTACATAAATAACTTCAATTAAAAATAGAACTCATCAAATACTGGAAAGGTACAGGTAAAGTGCTAAGGTAGTATAGCGAGGGCACTCTAAACTGAAGGAGAAGAAAGGTTTCCTGGGAGAGGTTAATACAGCTTAGTGGGTAAGAGAGAAGACCTTAAAGTCAGACTAACTTCATATGCGGCCTCTACCACATGTCAGCATGCTGAGAGCTTGGGCAAGTTCCTTAATTCTCTTTAAGCTCTGCTTCCTCAGTCTACAGCCATGCTACCCTGAACAAGCCCAATCCCGTCTGATCTCGGAAGCTAAGCAGGGTCAGGCCTGGTGAGTACTTGAATGGGAGACCACCTAGGAAGACTAGGTGCTGTAGGCGTAAAAATTAAAAAATAAGAGATTGTAAGCTGACAAGGTCCTTGCAATGTGTGAGGTCAACCAAGGGTTGCCTCACCTAAAAAAATAAAATTAAAAAAATAATAATAATAAAAAGCTTTGCTTCCTCATCTATGAAATGCAAATAATAATATCTAACTCAGTAGGTTGATAAACGAAATAATTTTTAAAGTTTTTTACCACAGTGCCAATCATATGATCAAAATTCAGTGTTAGCTATTACTACAATTACTACGTGGACCTTGAACCTTAGCTTGGCTATGGACTTGTAATGACTGATAAGGAGAACAACACTGAGAGCAAAGAAAACAATAGTCATGTGATGCACAACTTTCTGTCAATGATGAACTTCATATATGACGGTGGTCCCATAAGATAATGGAGCTGGAAAATTCATATCACCTAGTGATGTATGAATGGAATCTGGAAGAAGACACTTAAGAGGTTTGTCTGTGACTTCCAAGGATTTGCCAAGGAAGAGGCTGCAAAAATCAAAAAGGCTGTAGTTGAATTGCAAACAGCTTTAACCTGGGTGAGGAGCTCTTGAAGGCGGTTTCTAAGGAGTCGAATAATGAGCTGTTGGAACTGGAAGAGAAACATAGCTGAAGAGGCAAAAGAAAAGGAAACTGCAGGAGAAGAAAAAGAAGAACCCCCAAGAAAATTTACAGTAAAGGGTTTAGCAGAAGATTTTGCAGAGCTCAGCAAACTCCTTAAAGTTAGAAAACATGGACCCCCAACACCAAAAGTTTTTCATTAACAGAGAAGAATATTCATGGTGCATTTATCTGCTTACAAGTAAATCTATGATGCAAAACAAGAAACAAACCGAGCAAATCACTTATGGACATATTTCTGAAAAGAATGACACTTCCTGAAAAAGAGCCTCAGGCAGGTCATTCAGGAGGTATTTTTGAAGAAGGTATTGTTATAAGAGATGACAGGTCTATGTGTTATCGTCCTTAAAGACCTTCCAGTGGAACGAAACGCGGAGGTGGAAGACAGTGGTATTGATGATCCTGACCCCCCCGTGTAGGTCTAGGCTCATGTGTATATTAATGTCTTTATTTTTAACAAAAAGTTAAAAAAAAAATTTTTTTTGGTAAAAGTAAAAAAAAATTAATTAAAAATACAAAAAAGCTTACAGAATAAGGTTATATAGAAAACATTTTTATACAGCTATACAAAGCTGTTACTACAAGAGTTGAAAAGTTAAAAAAAATAAAGTTTATAAAGTAAAAACGTTACAGTAAGCTATGGTTACACTGGAGAAAAATATTTTTAAAATAAATTTAGTGTAGCATAAGTGTACAGTGTTTATAAAAGCTACAGTAGTGTAATGTCCTAGGCCTTTAAATTAATTCACTGCTCACTCAATGACTCACTCAGAGCAAATTCAAGTCTTGAAAGCTCCATTCATGGTAGGCACCCTATACGGATGTACCATTTTTTATCCTTTACATCGTTTTTTTTACTATACCTTTAATATGTTTAGATACACAAATACTTACCATTACGTTACAACTGCCTACAGGATTCAGTCCAGGTTTGCAGTGTAAGAGTAATAAGCTATACGTGTAGTAAGCTATACCATTTGGTTTGTGTAAGTTCACTTTATGATGTTTGCATGACAAAATCGCCTAACGATGCATTTCTCAGAACATATCCCTGTTGTTAAACGACATATGACTGTATAAGCAAAGGTACAAGGTAGAAAAACAGAAAACATTTGCTTTGGCTAGAGTATGAAATATGGGAAGGGAAAATAATTCTGTAGTCAGATCAAAGATGCTTAAATGCCAGCTTAAGAAGTTTGGACTTAAAAATAAAAAAAGAAGTTTGGACTTAATTGTATACACAAAGTTGGGGTGTCACCGAAAAGTGGCTAAGCCTTTAAAAAGTTTAACCTGGCAAGAGATTACAAGATGAATACAGAACAGGCTGGTCAGATTCTATGAAGACAAACAAGTTTAATCCCAACTCCCTTGGTTCTGAGTGCTAAAGGTGGTCAACCTGGGAGGAAAATATTTTAACTCCGCAGTGACTCAAATGGAGTGTACTCAGCAAATCTCACAGCAAAGACAATCTTCACTCCTTAGCATTCTCTGCCATTACCTTATGAGAGTGAAACTCTTAGGCTTTGCTCATTTTCTGCTAGTGAGCTGTCACTGTGGGAAGCTGAAGAGACAGAGTTAATTGTCATGAGTCTTCTCTTTTCCTATTTTCTCTAGAACTAGCAAACTATAAAGAGATTAAGAAGAAAGAAGCTGGGCCAAGAATAGAGTCTAAGGCTCTTTTAATAAAGTCACGTCTGCTGGCTAGGGGCATTGACAGGGGATAAGAAGATGTGAAAGAGGTTGCAACACACAAGGAAAGAGGATAATGATGGTTTTAATTTTTATTATCTTTATATCAATACTGAAAATCTTAACTGGAAATCTTAGACACTCTGTTCTACTCATAAAAATGGAATGTCCCAAAACTAATTGCAATTTAGTGATTTATCGAGTTGAGAATCACTGGCTCTACAGATAAGACTTCCACTTTCTTTGGCTAGGTACCTGACTCGTTAAAAGCTGCCTCAGATTCAGGAAACACAGTCTAAGTGATGGTGAAGGGGGAATCACTAATCCCTGATACTTGGTACTGGCTATGTGTCTACCCAATGCTTATTTTCTATTCAAACCATATCAAACCAAACTTACCTTTACCCTATCTAGGTCTATGTCCTACACCTAAAATCCAATCTACAAACTCAAACATCTTAGCATATCACCATCTGCTGGTTCCCCATTTTTAACCCCCACTTCCACCCAAGTAACTGTCTTTCTTAACCTATACTACTGACAGATTAAAGCTTGTACAGCAGAAACAGACAAGCACCAAGCCCAATATTATAGGCCCTACCTAAAACACTTAACACCAATTGTTTCAACTCTCTCTGTACATTAGAATCACCCAGATCAATTAAATAAGATTATCTGGGAGATAAAAATCAACTGACTTGATACCTTACAAGGAGAAAAAAATATGTAATGGGAGGAGAGGAGAAAGAAAAAGTAGAAAAGAGTGATTTGGAGACTTGAGTCTAGCATCTAATAACAAGGAAAAGAAATAAAGATATCAAACGATATTAAAAATAGAGCCATGAGACACATCTCTTGTTTAGCTATTAACATAACCTAATTTCCAAAAGTCTCTCTACAACCAACTTTAAGGGTAGACAGGTCTAAGACAATCTATTCGAAGCAAGGAAAACAGGGTAAAAAGAGTTGAGATAGGACCATAAACATCAGAGAAGTGGGGAAATTCAGTTTTAGTTCTTTGATAGGTAGCAGAACTGTCATATTAAAGAACAAAACAAGGCAAAAGCATATTACATGTTATTCCTTTGATTCAAGCCAAAGTTAATAACATGTTCTCTAAAATGTAACCCATATCAGACACAGAGCCATTAGGGCTAATTCTGAAAACATCTCTAGGAAAACTGACCTTGAATGCTATTAGCCTTCACTAGATGGGCACAGTCCATCAGTACTTCCTTTGGAATGTCTTCTATCTTCTCTCCCTGAAACACAAAAATAAACCAAATGGTCTACTCCCTTATTACTGATCGATACTGAAACACTCAAAGGGCTTTGCTGCCTTTTTTACTAGGCACGATTTTATTAAAAACAGGGACTCTTCAATTGTATTTCAGAACACTGAAAAACGAAGTCTGTTATGGGAATGTTTATTTAAACTAAGAAAAGGCAAAAAAACACAGGCTATGAAAGAAAACCACCAAAATATTAACTGTAAATACGCTGAGTAATTTCTCCCTCTTTCTTCTTCTAATTCTTACTTCTACAAAGCTTATGAGGAAATGGTGCCTATGACGTTCCTCTCAAAGAGATATCTTACAATTGTGAGTTCCAAACATCTAGTAGTTCATCTCCTCAGCCTTAAACAGGAAGCAAACCCTTGGTGTGTCAGATAAAACTATCAGCCATTAGAGAGAAATAATATTGATTCATTTTCTCTACAGATACTGTATCAAAGTCAAAGCTGACTAAACAAAGCCATTCCAAAAGAACAGACAGAAATATTTAAGAGGCAAGAGCGAGTGGAAATCAACTCAGTACTGGCTCCAACTAGGCAAGGGATTACAGAAGCATTTCAGTTTGGGAATGAAATGTTCTACCTACGTGAATATTTGAGATAAATTAAGTGTTTTTCATTATGTTTCTACATTTTTTTCTTTATGTTAAATATTTTAAATGGGAATCTCTCACATACATAAATTTTAACCAAAAATGTAAGTCTGTCACTACTTTAGCGATGCATCTCATTCTGTGAAATTCCCCGACTGCTTAAAGAATATCTTAATAATACAATGTCATCATTATGAATATCAATCATTATACTAGGCTATAATATAGTGACAGTGATACCTTCAGGGGCTTCCATAATTCACAGGAGACAACTGGCCTTATACTAGATAAATCGAAATGAAAAAAAACCCAAAAAACTAAAACAACAGCTACCAGTTTTTGAGTACCTACCACATGCCAGGTATTAAGTAACTGGGTCAAGGTCCCACATAGCTAGCTTGTAAGTGACAGAGTTGAGAGATAAACCCAGGACTACATACATGTTCTAAAAACTGGCCACAGAGTATGCTGCCTATAGAGTTCTTGTGGAAATGTTAGTTTGTTGGCCTTGATGTCAGGCTATGTCCAATATCTCTTCTTACTACCTGTGGCTGTCACTATTCCTGAAGCAATCTCCTCTTCCTGTTTTGCAACTTCTAATAATATGAGCAGAAAAAACTCATTCAGCTTAGCATTATGCATAAAGTCAGAGTAAACAAACTCTGAGTGGAGAGCTTAAGGTACTCTCAATATGTAAAGGTCAGAATTTTAACTGTGGGCTTTGTGCTATCTCTGTTAATAAGATAAGAAAGTTCTAGAAAAGTGAGGTTTTTCTATGGGTTTTTAAAACTCAAAGAAGCCCAGGAAAGAACACAACCGAATATCTGTGATTTTCAGGGTCTGGATTTAATTCAAGTGACTTCAACAAAAAGAATTAACACATATAGTGCTTAGCATGTGCCAGGCATTATTCTAAATGCTTCTGATAGGTGAGCTCATTTAATCCTTACAATGACCTAATAAGACAGGTACTGTTGGCTCCCTTTTACAGATGAGGAAACGGGCACAGTTAAGTAACTTGCTCAAAGTCACATAGCTAGTAAGCAGCAGAGCCAAGATTCAAATCCACAGTCCAGGTTCTGAACCACTTAGTCTTACAGCAACTCCAACACTTACTTGGTACATGCTAGGTAACAAAGGGCTGTGCTGTTTACTGCAGATCAACCAGGTAAAAGTTCCTAAGGAGCATATATTTTTATTGAGCATATTATGTACTTCCAAAAGAAAATAACATTAAACTTCTATTCAAACAAGTAATCACTGGCGATACCATGAATTTGGGATGACCATTATTTCCATTTTCTAACACAGCAGAACCCGAAGGAAAAACTTTAATCTGAACCCAAAGGAAATTTGATAATACCCCACTCTATTTTCTCTAAATTTAAAATAGTTCCAAAATGGCAAGAAGTTGCCTAGAATTCAGAATTTTGCTCCAGGACAGAGTTTACAATCTTCCTCTTCTCCTTTACAGTTCTCAAAAACATAAACAGTATAAAGATGAGCCACAGTGAATATTATAACTATAATGAAATAAGCATCTTGTATTTATCTGAAGTGGTCAAAGGCTGCCTTTTTTTTTTTTAAGGTTATAAAATCCCCAAAAGTATTTGAAAAACCTATCTATATCTGACAGCATTTTAAATTAGCACAATACTTTCAGAGCACTCTGGCATAAAAAGAAGTTACCAAACTTTATATCTTTTGACCCGGTAATTCCATTTCTGAAAATTATTCTAAAAAATAATTCGAAAGAAAAATAAAAAACAGCTCATAAAAAGATATATCTTATTGGAGAGTCGTAATGCTAAAAACTGTAAACATAAATTCTAACACAGAAGCTTTCATTATTAATTGTGGCATGCTACCAACTCAAAGCAGACAGCCAAAATAATATATACGAACATAATAAAGTAACATGAAAAAGTTTATAAACTGTCACTTTGAAAAATAAAACAATCAACCAGGGGATGCCAGGATAAAATGCAGACTGAGACAAAAGAATCTAAATATATTACAAGTGCACGACAACATCACTGAAGGGAGTCGGGTGGGGGAGAGGGGTGGAGTGGCTTACGAGTAACTTTGAAAATCAGTGTTTTGACTGGAAACTGTAAGGCAAAAAGACAAAAATAACTGCACATGAACTGTGCGGTTTTTCCTTAGCTGATAAAACTGTTTCTTATGGGGATACAGGTTAATAAATCTGACACTACTTACACATATACTGAAGTCAAATAAATAATCAAATGGATGGTGGATGGTAACAGGCTTCTCACTCTTTGAAAGGGAAGTTACAAATAAGCAAGGAGGGAAGGCTAGAACGGCCCCTGTAGTAAGGGATTCAGCGAAGATATTAGTTTGAGCTCCTGTTTAGCTTGATGAAGATACAGAGGGAGAGATACAGAAACAATTTATAGAGTGTATATGTGGGTTAGTATACATATGTGTATTTCCTAGCTCTGTCAAGTGAGAGGACCTAGAAGCAATGAACACACCAGAGTCCAGATCCTGGTTTCTAAATACCGTTCTCTAATAAAAGTTACCAAGGTTCCTTGGAGAAATAGCTGATTCTAGGGCAGTGGCAGAGAAAGTATAAGATGACCCTGGAGCATTTTGTGTCAGAAAGTAAGAAAGTGCTCAAAAAACAAAAGGATGGGAGCATATCAAAGGAGCTCAGGAACCAAGCTGACAGCTCCAGCCAAAGGTAGAACAATGTGAGCATCAACATAGTACTAGATTATAACCCAATGTATAAAATAAATAGGTGAATCCATACTGAAGCAAATAAGTAAGTGAATAAATAGGGGAAAGAGACAAATCTTCCTTACAGAAGGATTCCAAACAATATATGTAAATACTTCCCATTCCAGGAAGTGGAGCTTAATTCCATCCTCTCTCCTTGAACATGGGCTGGACTTAGTGACTTCTTTCCAAATAACAGAGTATAGAATGGGGGAGAAAGCAACTCTGCGGTGGAGAAACCTAACAAACACTTCCCTGGCCAGGCAATTGTGGTTAACACCATCAGTGATCAGTCCCGTTAATGCATGAAAAGGGCACTTCACCCTCTGCGATATTCGTTCTCCAAAACCCATAACTTCAGTTGAGACATTACAAAAACATCAGATAAACCCAAATTGAGTTATATTCTATAAAATAACTGACTAGTACTTCTCCAACTGTCAAGACCATGAAAAACAGGGAAAGAGTGAGAAACTGTCACAGACCAGAGAATAGGCAGACATGACAACTAAATGCAGTGTGGGACTCTGGACTGGATCCTAGAACAGAAAGAGGACATTAATGGAAAAACTGGTGAGCCGTTTTAGTTAATGTTACTGACATTGGCTTCTTAGTTCTGACAAATCTACCATGGTAATGCAAGACATTAACAATGAGGGAAACTAGGAGTGAAGAACAGGGGAACTCTGCATTCTTTGCAACTTTTCTGTAAATCTCAAATTATTCCAAAATCAAACATTAAAAAAAAAGCAATACCCATAACAAGTATATATACACCCTATTATTCAACTATATAAAATATAACATATTATATTTTATAACATTCATATATGAATGTTATAAAGACAGGTTGAAAAATAGTGGTTTATGTTACTAGGGAACATTACATCATCTTCCTTTACTACTATAGTGCTGTTTTAAATCTTCCAAAGAAGCCCCTGAAAGCTGGGAACATCTGCCCTTCGTGAGGCAGGAGAATCACATGAACCTGAGAGAAAGGAACCACAACATGCTCTGCATTAGAGAAGATACAAAGTCCAGTAGTGTCAACTGAAATGAAAGAGAGAGAAAGCAGAGGTGACAGAAGCACACCTGAACTGGCAGGACAAGATAGTGCTTCTAGCTGGGAAATGTGTACTATGTCCAAGTTTCAAAAATCACCAGAATTTCCCTTAGTGATTTTCTGGGTCAGGGGGAAGACATCTCTTCATTTGCTAATTTTTAGATTTGTACATATTTATTATTCTAAGCAATTTAATTGCAGAAAAAGGATAGAGAACAAGGTATGATGCTCATCACTAAAGAACAAGTCATGAATCCATGTTTAAATCCAGTTTACCTTATGTAATCGAAGGTATACATGAGCCGAAGAGAGTTTGTCCACATGAAACCTACAAAGAATGAAAACCACTTTTAGCAAGAGGTACAAGACAACCATCTCCTCGGACCACTTGTATTTAAAGCATTCCAATTCAGAAAGTATTACCTCAGTGCCTACCACATGCTAAGCGTCATGGGGAGTATAAAACATAGTCGCCACCTCCACGGCTCATTATCTACTGGGAGAAGATAAATATGGAAAGTTCTGCAGCTGTGTGACACTAAGAGCTGAGATGAGTACCACAGGCAGTAAATGTTACATGCCCTGGGAAGGGTGATATTTTAAGTGAGAAAAAGCTATCAGTGACCAAAGGCTTCACTGACAACTGAGATTTGCTGGGTCCTTGAATGAAGCATAGGACTTTGAGAAAACAGGGAGGAATTTCAGGTGAGAAGAGAAGAGAATGAAAGAAGTCAGCAAGACTCCAATGCTGCAAGTCTGGGAGAGATATCCTATACTTGGAGAGGGTACCAATTTAGAGAAAAAGATGAGTTTGGTTTGGGACATCCTGAGTTTCAAGTGATGGCAAAACAATCCAAAGAGAATGTCAAGCACAGAGTTGGAAGAGCCATGAGGATGGAAGACAGTAAGCAACCACACTGTAAGGTGGGTCAGACCAGTAATTTACCCAGCCTTACATCTGAAAATGGCACTTATATATGTCTCCTGGGAGAGCATGGTGATTGCCCTTTATGATATTCTCCTAAGAATATTCAGAATCCCCTCCCACCCCAATGTCCTAAATGTACCTTTCATTAAGACTCCATCACCCACCAATTTAATTAAATCTTTTAAACTTACTTCCTTTTTCACCTAGTCCAACATTTTGGGATATTAAGTTTTTCATATTTGCAATTCACCAAATGAAGTTGACTTTCTCTTTCCAGAGAGATGCCCGCAGAATCCTAGTATCAAACAATGATTAACACATGATTCTCACTCTGATTCTGTTGACTTCGGTCATTTCTTCTTTAGTTCTTACTTTTCCAGGCTGAAGAATGTTCAGTAAAATCTTAAAGAGGCACTATCACATCCCATTATGTATTTCTCTAGACATTTTCTTAGCATGAATGTCTTTTACATGACAAAGGTCACACATTCATAGCGGGTACAAGACGTAGACAGTGTAATCCTATATATTAAAGGTTAAGATTATGCTGTTTCCAACATCCTCTCTAAAGAGGTTAAGCATCTTGCTCATCACTCTGGATAGAGAAAAATATGCACTTTGGGCAGTCTATGACGACTCTAGGTTTTATTCTTAACCATTACAGAGAGCTTATTTTTCTCCAATTGGTTCATTTACTCATTTGCATTGCTATGTAAGAGATTCCTTCTGATTACTGTCTTTAGCTTGGCATTTTCCACTGAGAAAAATGTTTTTGCAAATCTAGAAACTATATATCTCATTATCCTCTTTCAAGATCTTAGGAAAATACCCCATTAGCAAGCAAGCCCAATTGAGAAGCAACTTCTCCCATTTCAACTTGTTTTAAGCCACCTCTCTAATTACAACTCTCCTATATACCCATAACAGCTCGATTGTATTCTAACTTTTTGTAAAGGTCTCTGGTGTGAAATTTTACCCCAAAAAATACACAAATAATTCAATATACATCTAACAGATTCATACATAATTAGTTCAAGTACTAAAACACGCATGGGAATATCACTGCTGATACCCACCAATTTCAGGTTCATAGGTGCCCCTCTACAAAAGGCAGGGGGATGCATATAAGTGTGGGGCTTTGGCTGAAATGTAAAACAAACAAACAAAAGAGCCAACTCTGTTAACAAACTATCTTTTTTTTTTTTTTTTAATATTATCATTTATGCCTACAGCACCTGGTCTTCCTAGGTGGTCTCCCATCCAAGTACTAACCAGGCCCAACCCTGCTTAGATTCCGAGATCAGACATTGGGCTTGTTCAGGGTGGCATAGTCGGAGACCACGGACTGTGGCTCCACTGGGGTGCGAACCTGGGACCTTCTGTGTGTAAAGCAAATGTGCTCACTGCTACACTATAGAACCAAGTCCAATTAACAAACTACCTTGAACAAGTTTCCTTAGAAAACTTTTCCAAACTTCTCAAAATGCTAACTCAAAGTTTAAATTATGCCCACCAGTTCCCTAGTTCCCTCTTGTCCTTATTATCTTCCTCTTCCTTGCTTAATCATGTTACCTTTACAGAATGCAGGAACTACAAACTTTAATAAATGAGAATCAATGACCTGAGGGTGAAAAGATGCAGGGCCCCAGAAGCTGGGTCATTTAACTCCTTAAAGTGGGATCCCTGGAAATACTACCTATTAAGCAGTCTGGAGGCAGTAAATGCACACTATTTCTAGTTTTCTTTGTTTAAAGATAAATTTAGTTCCATTCTCACTTACTCCTAGAAAAATCCTTTGCTTAAAGGCACCTCAGAAGGTTTCCTGGTATAAACTCAGATGGTGACATTCATAGAGGTAAAGTTCCAAAGTCTGCATCAGAGTGAACCAGTGAAGCAGGAAAATCTGCCCTGGAATGTAAATCAACAGAACCATTTTCAGCATGTCCAGGAATGTTTCCAGGCCTGACAGTTTATGCACCAGGAAAGGTCTTGAATTTAGGGCTATTTCAGTTCATATCAGACCTCAAATAGCTTCTGATAGTAAAATTCAATCACTTTTAACAACAGTCATTAATCTCAAAATGACTAAAGAGTGTCAAAATGGGTAATGGGTGTCTAGGTATCTGTAGACACTGGTTTGACTTAGTAGTATTCCAGGAGACGGTCAATCTTAATGAAGTGAAAAACCCAAGTCATAATACATGGGGTGTAGGTTATAAATTGGAGATTTCTCTTCCACTTAATTTTTTTCCTGTATGTCAGATAAAAAGGCTGTGGCAAATTGACTTTCATGGTACATTTGAATATACAACCTTTTCTATGCAGATAGTTCTGCCTCAAACCTGACATATTAAAAACAACAGAAAATAACTACATAACAGGTGCAGCTGTTCTTATCTCCCTTGATAGAATCTGGAGATCTTCAGGCTTTAGGGACATCTGAAATGATCCAGCTGGGGATAGGGATCCAGGTGCACTAGAACTGAGTGGAAGGCCAGCAAGAACTAAAGTAGATGTATTCAGTTTCTCTCAGCCTTAGTTTCCTCATCTGAAAAATGGGCATAATATCAGTAACTATTTCACAGGGTTGTTATAAAAATAAATGTATTAGTGGAGGTAAGCACTTAACAGTATTTGGCATATAGTTAAGTGCTCAATAAATGTTCATTATTTCTATCATTAAAGCAACAAGATTTGTCAAGGACAGCATATGGTATGGGTGTTAGAAGACGTGGAGACCATATCCTGCTCTATAGATAGAATAAAGCTCTAGGAGAGAGATATCACAAGGGTCAGAGTGAGTGGTGGAAGCTGAAGATACAAAAAGTAAGCAAACTGAGTCTGAGAGTGTTACAAGAAAGAAAAACAAAGTACTCGGAGTCCATGAATTCCTAAAAGGTCCTGGGTCTGAGTGGTAGAAAAACTCATATGGCTTTCTAAGGCAGTCTGAAAAAGAATTCAACTAAAATAAAGGGTTTTTTTTGTTGTTGTTGTTGATTGTTTTATTGTTTGGTTTTTTTTTTGGACTGGGTTTTATAAGCTACAAAATAAATTATCTTGGAAGGAGACTAAGAAAGTACATATTATTATTTTTAAATTTCCACAAATTGTTTTAGAAAGAGAGGGTAGAGGCTGGACCAAGACCGGGATAAACTCATGAGGGAGTTGAGAAAACAAAGGGAACCCAGTCTGTGTTTTCTTCAAAGCTGGATCTGGTCAGATGCTCTATTTATTCCATCTATACGGAAACTTGTGTATATTGTTTTCAATGCTTCTTGTGAAGTCTTCATACATCCACTCAAGAAGAGTGGTCTGAACATGTAAGTGCAGTGGTCTCAGTAACTTACTACGAGGAGACACACAGGAGGCTTTTAAAAGAAAGCCTATGTTCTGCAGGCCTTCGAGAGCCTGAGATCTAACCTTAAGACATCATTCCCAGTTTATATGGTAATTATAAATGAAGAGAGCTGGTAGCCAGCTATTTACCATTGAATATTCATAAACAAAATACAAAGGACAAGGTCTAGTTTAATCATAACAGTCAGGTGGTTGGCCAAGTCTAAGAAAGTAAACAATGATCCATTGAAAGCAGAACCAAAATTGTTACTTACCAAATATCTTCAGGCCAGCCATACTTTATTAGATCCTCATCTACAAGGAGATATAAGAGAATAAAGAAAAAGTAAAACAAATATAACTGTCAAATGAAAATATGCTAGTTTATAGATCGGAAGGGGAAAAATATCTCTTTTCCACAACTTTTTCTCTCCCTTAATATGGCGAAGAGTAATTCAGAGAGACCTTGATGCTTGAAAATTTTGTAAAAATAGTTTTTATAACTGGAAAATTAAGATCATTGTAACTTTTTAAATGTATAATCTAAAGTTCAAAG
This sequence comes from Pteropus medius, assembly GCF_902729225.1. Taxonomy (NCBI): domain Eukaryota; kingdom Metazoa; phylum Chordata; class Mammalia; order Chiroptera; family Pteropodidae; genus Pteropus; species Pteropus medius. The sequence continues at coordinate 4,697,514 of NW_024346667.1, read as the reverse complement.
AAATTTCTATTTTGAGGGTAAACGCTGACAAATCAGAGCAGCTGAGAAGTTAGATGTCTTAGAAAATTGATTCACTGTAATACTGCTTATACATCAAAATGGTCTTGCTAAAACTTTAAAACCGATGGATTACATTTTACTTTTTCCAAAAAAACCCTCAATTATAAAATCATAGAAAATTAGGGAATAAAACAAACATCAGAAGTACAAAAAAGAAAATAAAAATTGCTTAAAATTCTGTCACATATGAAAATAAACATAAAATTAAAAAAAAAGCTTAATGTTAAAAGTAACTGTCTTGGAGGGATAGAATGTGGGTATTGGAAAGGATGGGGCCAGGAACTGATTTTTTTTTATCATAAGCATTCTGTTACTATTTGAAATTTTAAACTATGTATGTTAGGTAAAAGTAAGATTTTAAAAAGTTCTTTAGAAACAATAACTACTTAATTCTATTATATGAATAAATTTTTCTATTGTTGACATTTGAGTTCTTTCCAATTATAAATGTTTCAATAAACTTTTTAAAGAAATATGTCCAAATTTCTGATTATTTCTCTAAAGTGTTTCTAAAAAGTGAGTTTTCAAATTTTATGCAAGTTTTTAAGGCCAGTAATATATATCGCCACAGATAAATTATATTCACTTATACTTCTAATAGCCATATGAATAATTAGTAACTAATTGTGCTTAATACAGAATAATTATGTAAAATATCAGACACAAAGTTAAAAACTGTGAGGTAACCAAAATGATTCATATGACTTAAAATGTACCCAAGAAAGTATAATCTATCTAACTTGAATGGAGGTATTTACTTTCCAGAAAAGCAAGAAGCTGATAATCCTTGGATGAGGATACACTTAGAAACTGTAGACACCATGAGTTTTCTGAAGGGCTTTCTACTAGCTTAAGTGGGAAGCTGAGCTAACAGCTAACAGGTAATCAGAAAAAGTAAAGAGAAACCTAAAAACCTCTTCCTCAGACAATGTTTGGCTCCCTAGTGACATCTGCTGGATAATAAAAAGAACACACCTGAAAGCTTTTTAGTGAAAAATAATTTGATATAAATTTCATTTATATTCTATCTGGCCCTTGAAGTCATCAAGGCTATTAGAAATAAGTGTGATGTGCTAGGAGCACTACAGGACAGCGTGTTTTAACAATGTTATACCTTTCTTACATTGCAGACTAGAAAAGTTGGCGCCTCCAAATGACTTCAAGAGTTCTGGGGGAAAAAGTGTTCTATACCTAGATTTTTCCTACATATATTTTAATGATAGCAAAACACCACGCCATTGGACGCTGGATAGAATCTAAATTTATATATGTAGATATAATCCTACATCTAGATTTATATTTGTGGATATAAATTCCTACAACAGACATTTAAAGAATTTCACAATCTAGCATATCCTAACCCACTCCTCCACAGCCTTCTCAGCCCTCTCTCACCACATTTACTCTCTCTGACCCCTCTACTTCTATAGCATTTGCTATTAACATTAATATATTTTGTCATACTTTTTATAGACTTTATTTTTTAGAGTATTTTGAGGTTCACAGCAAAATTGACTCATACTTGTTTTTGTGTGTGCCTTCACCTGAATACTGTGAAAGCAGCCTAAATTTCCTCTTCAGATACTCACAGAGGGTGGCACACAGCCCCACAAAGATGGACCCAGCAAAGAGTAACCAAAATGGACAGAAAACAGATGGTGGGAATGTCCCTAGCACAGCTGCCTTACGTCAGCACCACTGGTAGCCCATCAGTGTGAACCAGACTCAATGCGGCTCTTCACTGGAAGAAATATATAAAGCACCCTCCCCAGACCTGCACAGGGCAAAACCTGCACAACCACACATAGCAGTTCTGTTTTAGGTGCTTCTCAGTGACCTCTGAGAAGCTTACACCCTTGGTCTTACACCTGTGATATGGCAGAAAGAAAAGCAGATTTGGTCAGGTTTGGATGCCTAACTACTGTAAATAACCATGGCTTTTGTAACTTTGCTCTATTGTTCAATGTAATACAAGAAGGTAGCATTCCTTCCTCAGCTACATTCATCGGGAAAATGCCATGAGATAAATACAAATTATCTATGACAATTTATGGATTATTAAGAGAAATATAAAATTGAAATATTAATGTACTGCAAAAAGTTTCTCCATTAAGTCACAACCAAAGTCAATGTCACAAATTCATTATAAGGAAAAACTGTTTTAAAATGAGTTATTTTGTTGTTGATTTTCCTCTTGGCTAGGATGTGATAGTCTTGCTTATATTGATTTTGTTTAAAACAACCAGTCTTATGGCAAGATAATAAACTATTTAGATATAATTTATAACTGTTTACATAACTATTGTATATCACATTATATATGTTCTATATATATTATATTTTATATATAAGTATATATATTAACTATATAACTAGAGCTTTGACATCTTTTAATTTTGGCCTTATTTATTTCATTAATGTAAAAAAAAATGTTTTTGGCCTTATTTATTTCATTAATGTCAAATGTCTCACATGGAAGAATATTACACCTGCCTTTTAAAGGATCAAGTTTAAACTGTTGTCAGTTTCAAACTGCACCTAGAATCGACACTGATGGTTTTGGGGGCAGGGAACCCAAAAAACCAAGCAATAACTGAAGGTTAAAGAAAGGTGACTGCAGTGAATAGCCAGCTCTCAGTTTCCTGAGGGAGAGTCATCCAGCCCTGGAGTGTTCACAGGGGAAGGAGGAGGTGGCTTTAGAGAGCTAAAGAAGCTCCAGTGAAGGTGACTACAACTTACTGACTGCCCACTATGGCCCAGGCACTTACCCAGGCTCTTTCATTAACCTTCGCAACCCTGCAAGGTAGATATCATCCAAGATCCTCTTCTTACAGCTAAGAAATACAAGGTTAAGTAACAATAGCTACTTTGCTAAAGTGCTGGGATTTTAACCCAGATTGGCCTGGTTTAAGAGCTAGCTTTTCCAAAACAATACACTATCCCTACGAGAAGAGCAGCTGTGTTTTCCAAGCTGAATTAGGGTAATTCTGCCATTTTCTCCAAGCACCCTTGTTCTTTTCTCGCTCAGGGTGCAGTTCCACACCCTGAGGGATAGTGCTGTCAACTCACTGCTCTCCTGATCGAGAAAGTTAAACTTCACTTTCATCTGCCTCTTCACTAGTGCAGTCAAAAAAGAAGCAATGCGCTTCTTTTAAACTTTAGTTCAAATTCATTAGTGGTGAAAAATTAATTTAGCAGGTTGAGACTAGCGTTTTAAAAATGAAATAAAACTAATGAAAATAGAGGACGTAGTAAATGATATGGTAATTTTTTGTAAATTTTTATTTTAGTTATAGGAATGTGTGCAGTATGAAATAATATATTTCATTCTGAAAAGAGTGGTCAACATTAGATAAAAATTGTTAACATTTCATGTTTTAAAAAGAGCCAACTGCAGCCTCAAAAAAACCAACAGATATGTTTCCACTAATCTTAAATGTAGTAAAAATGTACAGATAATGATCTTTTCAAGTCCAAGTAACAGATTATTTTTTGTTTAAACTAGCATAAGTTAACCCCTGATTCTTATCATCCTAAATCAAATGATACCACAAAACTCTTTGTAAAGTAAGTTTCTAATGAGCAACAGGTCAAATTAGCTCAAATATTATTTGATAAAACTAAATTCTAGGAGAGTTAATTCTCTGGAGTTCTTTATAGTCGGTTAGTTGGTAGTAGTTGAAAACTCATAGCCAATAAACCAAGGAGAGAACAGGCAATTAACACTTACCTGCTGGAAATTTCAAAATCAAGTGCTTTTGAAAACTTACTTTCATATTTATCCTTTCCCATGTAAATAGTGTAAGTAGATGAGTTAACTAAGACAAAACAAAAATAAAAATTGGTTAGATAACTTCATCACCAACAAAACCGTTTCATGGGAAAAACAAGTGACAAATGCTTAGATTAGGGTTTGGCAAAACATGGCCCATAGGCCAAATTCGGCCCTGATTTTGGACAGTCCTAGAGCTAAAAATGATTTTTTCATTTTTAACAGGCTGAAAAAAGCAAAAAGAATAAGCTACAGAGACTGTATGTGGCTCACAAAGTCTAAAATAGTTCGTCTCTGGCCCAAACAAAAAAAAGTTTACTGACCCTTATTAAAAATGGCTACTTTGCTACTTTCTCAGGGATACAGTTCAGTGCAATTCCAGTTCAGTCCTGTATTTGGGCCTTCTTCAAAATAATTTTTTAAAAAGAAAAAACCAACCTTCACCTCAACTACTTAAAAATAGGTTCCTATACTTAGCCAAGTTTTATTATTCATAATTTTATTAAGCCAATACTAGTTACATTCCAGGTGTGCTGCAAATTATAATTGGGTTCCCTGTCCCATTCAGGGGCACGTGGCTCTCAAACTTCTTCTAAATCAGTGACTCTGAACACTGATTACATATTAGAATCACCTAATTTTACCCTAGATCCACCTAAGACTAACCAAATACAAATCTCTGGGGTGGGGAGTGGGCGATGTGTAGATAGATCTTCTAAGGTGAAGTCAGCATTAGGACCCACTATCCTAAATCAAACTGAATATTCTGGGTATGGCTTACCTAAGAAAAAACACTTGCTTTACTGAGCTAGTATGTTTCACTATTGCAATCCTCCATTAGGATAGAAGTCAAACAAAAAGTTAAGTTTCCCAATTGAAATTCTAACTGGGTACTGGGTTTCCAAGCTAGTCTACTAAAACTTACTTAATCCCATTTGGATCTAAACTCATGAATTAATTGTCACTGGGCCCTCAGTCTATAAAACCTGACAAATAGGTACAAGGTTGGGCTGCGCAGTCTGTTGACTGTAGCTCCAGAATACAGAACAACCACATGTGAGTAGAGCTCTGAAGGCTGAGTAGCACTCTTTCATTCATAAATTCTTAAATTCACCATTGCCTGTACATTTCGTGATGAGAAGTGTAGGAATAAAACTAAAAAGTGCTTCAGATTCTCAACGCGATCTGGAAATATTATTATGTGTATACTCTTTTGGTCCTATAACATCACCACTAGGACTATATCCTACTAACTAAACACTCCATCAAACAATGTTTTTTACAACCTAAACATTAATTAAGACTGCTTAAATACTCTATAGAACATCCATAAACAAAATATCATGTACTCATTAAAAAGAAAGGGTAGGTGAAGAAATTAAATAGCAGAACAGTATTTTTGTGTTTCTATATTCAGTAAGATTCAATTTGTAAAAAATAAATATATAATTGTGTATGCATATACATGTTTATATTTTTAAATGCACATTTTCTTTAATGTGTGGCAGGATAAACATATGTTAAGACTAGGTACCTTAGCTAGCTTGCTTACAAAATACAGGTTTTGTAATCAGAACAAAAGAAAATTTTTAAATGATTAAAATAAAATAAAGCTGTCTCTTTATTTTGGATAGGCCAAGCTATCTAAATTATGGCCAAGAGAAAGACAGATGACTAGAGAGCTGACCTATAAAATGAAGTGATTAAGAACATAACTTCAACAAACCTAAACTGAGGGCATTCTGCAAAATAATTCAACTAACAGTGTCATGAAAGACAAAGACTGAGCAAACAGCTCCAGATTAGAAGAGGCTAAAGAATGAATGACAAGTGACTGCAACAATGATTTGTAATTTCCCCTCATTATAAATACATTAGTACACTGATGAAAACTGAGTAAAAATTGATTAGATAATAGTATTCTTGCAATGTTAATTCCCTAATTTTAACAATGAAGAATGTTTTTATTTTAGGAAAAAAATACTTAAGTGTTTAGGGGTAAATTGCAACTTACTAACAAACAGTTTGGGAAAAACTGTGTGCATATGCACACAAGCATGCACAAAGAGAGGGATAAAGATGAAGGAAAAAAGGGGAAAAGAGATAAGGCAAATGTGGTACAATGTTAGAATCTGGGGAATCTTGAGCAAAGGCTATAAAGGAAATCTTTTACTATTCCTGTAACTTTTCTAAATGTCAAAATAGAAAATTAAAAATAAAAAGAGCACGATTGTTGAGCAAGAGGTCTGAATGAAGCTCCTGTCCATGTTAAAGGGATAAAGGAAAAGTGAATTATTCCAATACTTTTGTTATTCTCACCCAAATAATATGGTTGATTAGTATGGGAACTAGTCATCTTGAAGACACCCGATTCAGGTGCAGGCCTTGTGATAACTTAATAATCTATCTTAAGGTAGATGCTATTAAAAGGTCCTAAAAGTACAAGTGGACTAAATGAGCCAAGTATTTCGTGAGTCCATAAATCAGATGGTCTCGAATTTAACACTGGAAGTATAATAAGGCTAATGTTTCATTATTCCATTATGAGAAAGCATAAGAGAATAAAATTAAACAGATTTTAGTCAGAGATACTAATCTTAAAGCAAAAGGAAAGACAAAAACTTTCTATTGAGATTTTCTCCCCATTTTTTAAAAAAAGTTTTTATGTAGTAAACATCAGTTGGTTGAAAAGCTTGGCTATATAAAGTCATTTCCTGAAGACTGTATGTTTCAAGTTGTTTTCTGTATTGGAATATGTAGTTTTACTACTATTTTACTGGAAAGTTATAATTTGTCCATCAACATTGCAATTTTAAAAGATTTACTGCACAAGTGCAGTTTTATTAGACTTAGAGGCTAAATATTTTCCAACAGGAAGTAGTTCTGACATTATAATGGAAGTCAATGAGAAAAATAAAACCCATAAATCTGCTGAAGCACTCTATTCAGGGCATCTGTGTATGCATGACTAGTGCTCAAAAAATTCAGATCTAAGTTTTAAGGAGAATAAAGCAGCTAGCAGAAAATACATTTAGTACTTATATACCCTGCCTGTACTTTTTAATCTATTTTGGGCTTGTACGTATGTCTATGTTGTTCAGGACTTTCATGAGTGGAGAAGCTACAAAAAGATGTTCGAGGTATCTTATAACAGGGAAGATTGAAAATGCTATTAGGGGCCTATAATGATTTTCTGAGCTACTTTGAATTTTGTTTCTAGTAATTTTAATAACATGGGTAAGACAAATCAAATCTACAGAGGCAGAGAAATAGCATTTGGCACACTGCAGAAGTCTACACTACTGAGAAAAAATGAGATGTGACAGTGTGATGGAGTAGGAGTGGGGGTCTGTGAGTAACGCCTTCTCTGGGCCTCAATGTTCTCATCTCTAAAGGGAGAGTACCACCCTATTTAAAACCACACACATAACATACTGCTAGTTTCACTTAAATTTCACCTTTAACAACCAAGCAGAGAAAGTAGCAATAGAATAGAGCGTGCTGTAAGTCAAAAAATACTGTTCATTTATTCAACAAGCATTTAATGAGTAACTATTATGAACCAGGCACTATGCTAGAGAAACAAGATAAGGAGATCCTGTTTCTGCTCTCAAGGGACTTAGCATAGATCAAGCAGAGTGTGTTTAATACCATATGATAAGTGCAATGCCAAAGCTATACACGCTGTACACAATGCCAAAGCTGTATTAAGGGTGTCCCGGAAGAGGTACACATAAGCAATCTCTGGATGGGAGCTAGCTCAGGAAAGGCATTTGACAAGCCAGAGGTGGGTGTCCTTAAGGGTGTAGCAGTTAACTGAAGGTTGAGTCCAGCAAAAGGAATAATATAAGCAGAGAAACGAAGGCTAGACACAGCATTTCCAGGGAACTAAAAACACCCTTTCCTTGCCTGTCAACAAATCAGAAACATTATCCTGTCATTTTTCAAGATCTGGGACATCAATCCTGCCCAGTGAGTGGCTGTATCGTCTTTCGAGGGTCTTTTAATTGCTTTCTGTTGCATCTCAGACCCTACAACTCTTTCCTGGAAGGGGGAGGCGCACTTCCTGTAAGGCGGATTTGTTGGCAAGTATCTCTCTCTTTCTCAAAAGTAGGTAATTACCAGGGCAGAGCCAGAATAAAGGCCATGGGTAGGTAGGAGGTCTTGAAATGGGGGTGTGAAGAAGCCCATAAACTCTGCCCAATGCCAGTAACGACGGAAGATCTTTCTCACTGAGTGAAGAAAACAACGCCCGGATGCAAAGGCCGCAGGGGGGACGGTCCCTCAACGCCCCCCAGGCCCTGACAAGAGGGCACTCGGAGACCACAAGGACGAACACCGCAGAGGTAGCGAAAGGGCGCGGGAAGAGGCACCCACCGCCGAGGAGGCGCTTCAGGATGAGGTCTATGCTCCAAGGCGGCCTGAGGGACCCGGCTTCAAAGACACACTGTCAAGCAGGAACCCCGGAGGTCGTGACACCCACTCACCGCTACTGCTGGTGAAATAGAAGACCATGATCGCGGCGGCGCAGCGACTCCAGCGCGCAGCAGCAGAACTCAACTCGCCAAGCTCGGGATACCAGAAGCGCGGTGGCTGCCGGTTCCCCGGAACTCCTCCGCGCATTTCCGGCGGACGTCGGTTTGCGTCATAACGCCGGCCCGTCGGCGCCATTTTTAATCTTGGCTTGGAGCGTGTTGGCGGACTAGAGTACCTCAGGGCAAGGGTGATGGGTGGTCCCAGGGCAGCTGGTTAGAAAACACAGCAGGGAAACTCCATCTTCTTAAAAGGAAAATGCCCGTTGGTTGACTTTATGTTCAGAACCTCCACCCAGTGGGCATTCAAGTCTTGAGGCTTATCTATTGGTTTTTTCCGCTTCCGTTCATCCCCATATGGGTTCCCTGAGTGCAGAAACTTTGCCTTTTTCACAGTTAAGTGTTCACTGTGCCAATCACAGTACTTGACACTTAGTTTAAAAAATTTTGAATGAAACCAAATTCCTCCACTCTTCCCATTCTAGCACCCCCACTTGTAAGGCATACATTTGAGCACATTCTGTGCTTCACATACCTTATCTGAAAAATAATAGAGCAGCAAATTCATAGATTATTTTACTGGGTTTAAATAAATAAGCAGAAAGGGTTTAGAACAGCAGTCCTCAACCTTTTTGCTACTAGAGACCGGGGCTCCTATGAGAATAATGCCTGATGATCTGAGGTGGAGTTGATGCAGTGATGCTAAAGTTGGGGAGCACGTGTAAATACAGAAGAAGCTACTCTTGCTGATCTGCCACTCCCCTGCTGTGCAGCCCAGTTCTGGTACCAGTTCATAGACTGGTGCCAGTCTAGGCCCAGGGGTTGGGGACCCCGGGTTTAGAACATAACTCAATTAAGTTGTTAGTGATATTCCCCAGGGGCAATATGCCTCTTGGAGTTGGCCTGAGGTGGTTCTGCCTGTAAATTTAAGACCTGTGTGATTGGGCAAATTCAAAATCAATGATCCTCAGAGATCCTCCTGCTGTAAAGTGGTAGTAATCTTACTCCTGTAAAGCTCACAGAGCTCTTAGCTTTGACCTATTTCTCTTACTTCATTCTAACAGATTTCATACTATGAAGTTAAGTAAATCACTTAAATTTATTTAGAACTAAAAAATGTGCCAGAGATGGTACCAGGAACTGGTAACACAAAGATAACAGAAGCTAACAACCAAAGTGCTTTAGGAACCTCTAGCTCTCCAAAGCAAGAACCTAGCCATGTCCTATAAATAGTAATTGTTTTCAGGCCCTCAGTTTTCGTTTCTATAAAATGGGAATGCTTATACATATCTCATAGATTGTGGTGAGTAATAAATACAACGCGTAAAGCATGTAAGAATGTCTGGCATATGGCAGATATGCGCCATGATTTTTTTAAGTTTAACTTGAAAAATAAAAAATGAGCTAAAAATTTAACGTATTGCTAATAAAAAAAGGTTAAACTAACGCTAAAGCTTCAAATGTGAACTGCCTCGAGAATCTCAGAGAGGCTACTTTACAAAAATAGCTTACACCAATTGACCCCAGAATGTTCAAGAGGGCTCCTTTACCGAAAACTACAATTCCCAGAATGCATTTAAACAAAACCTGGGGAAACAGAGTGCCGCGCAGCCGCAAGGGATTGTGGAAGGCATGGTTTCTCCAAGAAGAGAGCTTTTTTCGCCCCAAGGGCGGGAGAATCGTGGAGACCGCCTCCCTGGTGGCGGGGCGAGGAATAGTGCGTGACCAATCACCCCACGCAGCTTCTGAAAGCGCCGAGAAACGACGAATCAGAACGCAGCGGCTTCGGCCTTGCCTGGCGCGGGATAATTTGAATACAGTGGCGGAGCTCTGGCTGGGCTGAAGAGAAGTAGCTGTCTCTGAGCTGCAGGTAACTGCTGCAGAGGGCCGAGGTCTGGGGTGGAAGACGGAGGAGAACGGGAGATTCTTTAGAACGTGGAATTGAATGTCAAGTTAAAAAGCTGTTCCTCTGGGCTTGGCGCGTCTGCGACTTGTGACCGAAGACACCAAACGGTTCACCACATTTCAGGTCACCCTGTTTCCATCTTCCTGACTCCGAGTTTTCTTGTCTTTTTGCCCTGACAGGCGTACCTTTCCTCATTCAGCCTTAGAAGAAGGGGTCTTCCCTTAAGCCGCAGCTCGACGTTAATTCCCAGAGACCCGGGTCTTTCTGCTTGTGTAATTTTTAAAAATAACCCTGATCCAAAGGAAGGGGAAGGGAAAACTTTTACTGAGCAATATATCATCTGCTCTAGAGTTAAGGTGCATGATTGTTGTTTATTTTCAGCAGCCTTAGGAGGTCAGGGTATTTTATAAAGAAAACGAGCGGCTTGGTCTTCGGCTAGTAAAATGGAAAGATTATGCTTCACTCGTTTTCTTGCTGGACTCTGATGAAAAAGTTACAAACGCTCTCTGCCTTTTTTGGACACACAGGCTGTTGAGACAGTTTAACCAATAAGAAAAGGTGTTAAATGGAATATTAAGGAACTGTATGGTGGAATGGAAGCATAGGGCAGCATCTAACAGTGAGAGGAGCGGGGTGAGGGCAATGGTGAGGAAGGAGACCCAGAAGATAAGTGTTTAAACTTGATATAAATTAAGCTAATTAATGGGGAAAGTGTGCCTTGCAATGGAAAAATATTTCCTCCTTAGTGGGATCATTTTCTAGCTTGAAACATGTACTATCCTCTGCTTTTATGTCCTGTTTTTAATTGCTACTGTGATGTAGTTTTCCCTTTAATAAACCTTCATATCTTAAATTTTTATTAAAGTGCTTCGCTTTAGAACAAACCCCTTTTTGTGTCTTTAGACCATCACACATCTGAAAACTTTTGCAAGTTTTAACGTATAATTTTGGTAGAGTGATTTTTTATATGCATTGGATGAATTTTGTTATAATTGTCCTGTTGCTTTAGGAGTTCAATTAAGAAGATGTCAGCTTTTTCTCCAAGGAAAAGGAAGCAGGATTCTTTGAACCGTGACAAGTGAGTCTCATTTTATGGGTAGAAACTCTTGAAAAATTCACCTTGTCTTTCTTACTTTCTCTGTTTTATCTCTTAAAAATTTCCATTCCACTCACCTACACCTTGTGGCTATAGTGATATTCTAATTGTGGTCTAGAAATACTGTAAGCTTTCATAATGAATTATTTAATGCTTTTGGAGGGAATCAGAGAAAGAGCTATTTTCTTTGGCTTTGAGATGTATGTCAAATTTTTTATTACCTTGCTCCTTTCTGCTCTACTAAACAGTGTTTTGCATACAGTAAATGCTCATCTGTAAGTACTCTTAAAAAGTCTGTGTACTCATTATTTACTACAGGTCATACCAGATATAAATTATTCCCCACAGAACAGGCCCTAATTACATAGAATTAATCATTTTAGGGTACTTATAGCCACTCAAGCAAAATATATGGGCTATAATTTGTATATGGCTAAGACTTAGAAATAGGTTTTAAAACATACATATGTACATATACATGTATATCAAAGCTTCTTTGTAAACAATGTTTTCACAAACGCTATCTTACTTTTGAAAGATATTTGAATGCTTTGTTTGGTAAAAACAATTTGAGAATCCTACTGTTAAACTGTGTATGAATGGATGTTTGGTGGAGAGGATATATTATTTTTAGTGTGATCTAAGTTGAAGCAAAATAACAGTACTTATCAACAGACTTTGTTTCTTTTCATAGCCTATTATCAGACATTGCATCAAAGAAATTAATTTTGGACTTTACTGAAAACATATTTTCATCACCTGATCAAAAGCACATTTGCCAAAGCAGTGATAAAAATGAAGAAAAAGCGCATTGTTCTCAACAAAGCCATTTCGTTTCAAATTCACTCAAGACAACTAAAAAAAGTAGATTACCTTCTGTAAATCAAGGTTCACCTTTTAAATCTGCTGTGTCTACTGTATCTTTTTACAACAAAGATAAGTATTACCTCAATCCATTGGAGAGAAAGATTATAAAAGAGAGTAGATCCATTTGTCTAAAAACTAATAATGAAGACAAATCTTTTCCCAGTGTGACAGAAAAAAAGCAGGGAAAACCAGTCCGCTCCAAGAGGATGAACAAAAAACCACAGAAGAGTTTAACTTCTAAGTATCAACCAAGTTATAAATGCACCAAGCCTGTATCAAAGATTTCTAAAAATTCTAAGCAAAATCGAGTGGCCTATAAACCAATTATAGAGAAAGAGAACAATTGTTATTCAGCTGAAAATAATGTGAATGCTCCTCGAGTTCTAAGCCAAAAAGTCAAACCACAAGTGACACTCCAGGGTGGAGCGGCATTTTTTGTTAGTAGAAAAAATTCCTCTCTTAGAAGGTTGTCTGTGGAAAATAAGCCATTACTGGGAGTCACCCAAAAGAATAAATTAGAAGCCATTGAAGATTCTGATGTAGAAACCGTTAGTGAAAAAAGTTTTAAGGCAAGACAAGTGCCAAAGTGCATGTTACTCGAAAAAGAACTGAACATTGAGCTGCTGGGTACAAGTGAAAATGAAGAGAAACTAATAAAGGTAAATAAAACTAAATATATCACTTTAAAAACAAAGTTGGCTATGTAACAAAACTTCAATATACATAATATGTACAGGTGAACAAAATTTTATTTCCTTTGCAGTCTGGAGGATTGCTTTTATGAAAGCAAATAGTATAGTTTAATCTCTATAAAAAATTTAGAAGCAGGATAGAAAGATGGGACTTTTCTTCCCTTTTTGGCTTAAGGAAGCCTACCAACATTTTCTTGTCATTAAGGTATACATTTTAATAAATTCCCTCATGACTGAAGTCTGGAGAAGTTTAACAACTTTTATTTGTTAGTCAGTGTTTTTAAAAAGTAGAAAACGAAATTCAAGTAGTAGCTTTTCAGAGCACGAGCATATTATTTTTCGTTTCAGCTTATTTTTTAAAGTTTACTAGGTTATTCTAGTAAACTTAGAGAATACAGAAAGTATAAAAAACATACCTTCTGTAAACCCATTACTTGGAGATGATCACTGTTAACATATAGTTGGGTTTTCGTTTATTTTATATAGTATATTTTCATGGTTGCCATTCTATGCTTTTTGATGTTCCTCATAAATAACAGCTAGCTTAGACTAGTGCTGTCTGATACAAATAGAATATCAACCACAAGCAATTTAAAATTTTCTAGTGGCCACATTGAAAAGCTTTTTAAAAAAAGTTTAACCCGATATAGTTTAAATGTTACCCTTTTAATGTAATGAAGATAAAATTATTGAGGTATTTTACATATTTTTTTAAATTTGGGGCACAACTCAAGCTAAAATTAATTCTCAATCCAGCAAAACAAAGTGTGTGTGTAAGGGTCTGCATTTCCACCCAGGCATCTCCTTATTAGTATGCTTCATATCTATTTGGTAATGGAGATTCAGCCTTGATACAGTGATGTGATAAATTCTCTGCAACACTATTTTCTGCCTTAATTTCTGAGCTTCATTTTAAGGGACTAGGTATTGGGTTTGTCTACTTTTCAGTAATCTGAGAAGTTGGGCTTTTGTGCATCTTAAATTTGTGGAACTGGGCTCTTCTCTCAAGATTTTGTGACATATCCACTACTAGTATTCATCTCTACTAGCTAAGGATGAATCCTGTTTTCATTACTGGTAACATAACCTTTTCCCAACTTATTATGGAGCCGTGAGAAACGGCAAACTGATGAGTTGACTCATCTCTACTGAGAGATTATGGTCATAAATAGTTCTATTTTAATCAAAAGTTTTTTCCTTTTTCCCCCAAGTTATATTTTCTCTAAGTCTCACCAAATTAGTAGTGCTAGTGAAATTTGTCAAAATTTTTCCTACTTTGCTTTCCTCACTTCCCAGCTACTGCCTAAAAAGCGGGAGTTAGAAGCTTCTCCAGCTACTCCAGAATGTTCTTTTTCTTTCCCCTTGGCTGCCTGTTTTTAAAGCTTATAAATTTGTCTTTTTCCAGTTTGGTGGCTACTGGGGAAATTTTTGCCATGTTTACTAGTTGCGGGGCGGGGGGGAGTTCTTATTACAGAGGGATGTTCTATAATCTCCATTCTTCTATCTTTATTAGGAATTATAATACATTTTTGTTAGGGTAACAAATTACATACTTAAATATACATATCCTGTCTTTCAGTAAACATAAAGGAAATTTTCCTTAAAATAGGCTGAAAATCGAAGATTTAAAATCACATTATAAAATATAATTCATAATAAAGTAGATATTTTGTTTTAGAAACAGATCTATTAGAAATCATTCAATAAATAGAAAACGATTAAGAATTATAGGTTTTCTTTCCTTTTATCTTCAGGATTCATCAAGTGGTGTAATTTCTTCAAGGGAACATAAACCTGATGAAAGTAAGTGTTTTCCTTCAGAAAATTCTCACAGTGAGAACAAGGCAGGTAAGGAAGAGAAAACTTCTCTTCTCAAAATTAGTTTATTTACTTATAATAATGCTTCATTACATGTGTCAGTATAAAATCATATACAATAATATTTTGGGTTTTTTTAATATTTGTTCCCTGTGTTTTTATCTGCATTTATCTTGGTGACAATGTTTTCTGTGGTAAACAATGCAGTGCATTTTGAAAGGAGGAGACAAGGAGACCTTAGGCTGGAACTTAAGACAAAATACTGATGCTTAATTGGTCTGTGGGATGTGGCCAAGTTATTTAAGCTCCCTAGAGTTGGGTGTTCTCATCATACCTACCCTACCAACTTTTTACTCAAAATTATAGGAAAGACTAAAAACTATTTATGTTATATATTTGTGATCAAAACCCAATCATAAGCAAAATTTACTAAGCCATAGAAAGGACACCAAACTGGGCATCAGGAACCTTGGGGTTTTGTCTACGTCTGCCACTAATTTAACTATGTGACCCAGGGAAGAGGTCTCTAAAGTAAGAGATTAATAGTAACTTTTAAATTCCTCTTAGTTGTGAAATTCTATTACTCACTTATGGTATCACTATTTAATTAAACAGTATTTACTAAACTGTGAATGTATAAAGAGATTAATTATAACATTTTTCTTACCAAGCAGATTCTTGGTAACTTTACCTTGTTGGTCATATCTATAAATTTGGAAATAAATGAAAATTCTAAGAGTTGACATACTGAATATAGTTAGGAACTGTAGCTCATGGAAAGAAAATAAAAAGATAAAACTAAAAGCATAATCTAGAAAAATAGCCCTTAAGATCTAATTTTATACATATATAATTTTATAAATATATATATATATATATATATACTTACATACATATATATAAAATGATCGTTCATAATGATAATATTTGGTATTTACTGGGTGTTCAATATGTACCAGGCAGTGCTAAGTGTTTAGTATGCATTGTTTCTCATGGGTTGTGCTATCACTGATATAATAGAACATGTAACAGAAAAATAATATAGTTATAAAATTTTCTTTAAACATTAATTTATTTCAGTACATTGTCTAAGTATTTAAAGAAAAATATTTAGTGAATCAATAATACAGGTGGTATAAGGATATGGCAAGATTCATGATAAACGTTTATTACTTAGTAACTATAGTTTATCGTTTAATTCTCACAACTACTCTGGGAAATAGGTTTGTATGTGCATTTTACAGATGAGAAAACAGACTTAGGTTACATAACTTACCCATAGCAGATCAGACTCTCACCTATCTTGGCCTTGTTTCTAGAAATGAGCTCTAATTATTTTTCAATGCAAAGTAAAAGTTTGCTGTTTACTAAATAGCCCACTTTTAATGTACTGTTTTTCTCTTATCAACTACTATTTTGATTTTGGTCTTTTTTTAAATAAACTTTTTATTTTGCAGTAATTTTAAATTTGTAGAAAAGTTGTAAAGGTAGTACAGATATTCCCATGTATATCCCTCACTCCATTTTCCCCATTGTTGCCATCTTACATTACCATGGTACCTTTGTCAAAATTAAGAAACTGATATTAGTACATTACTATTAACTAAGCTCTAGACTTTATTTGGAGTTCACCAGTTTTTCCATTAATGTCCTCTTTCTGTCCTAGGATCCAGTCTAGGGTACCACATGGCATTTAGTTTTCATGTCTCCTTAGTCACCTCTTTTCTGTAACATTTTCTCAGTATTTTCCTTGTTTCCATATTTTTCATGACCTTGACATTCTTGAGGAGTACTGACCAGATTAGCTTATAGAATGCCTCTGAATCTGGGTTTGTCTTGATGTTTTTCTCATCATTAGACTTGGGGTAATGAGTTTCCGGGAAGAATATAACTGAAGTGAAGTACTCTTCTCACCACATAGGGTCTGGGGGTGTTGGCATCCACATTACGATGGTGTTAACCTCTATTACTTGGTTAGGGTCAGGTTTTTACCATTTTTTAAAAAAAAATTTTGGCGTGACATTGGTTAATAAAATCTTATACGTTTCAAGTGTGCAATTCAATAATACGTCATATGCATATTGCATTGCATGTTCACCACAGGTTAAGGTTAAGTGTGCCAGGTTTCTTCACTGTAAACTTATTCTTGTCCCTTTTCTGTACTCTTCTTTAGAAGTAGGTCATTAAGTCTAGCCTACCCTTTCAGGAAAGGGTGGGGATTAAGCTCCATCTCCTGGAAGGGGGAATATTTATATATATTATTTGGAATTCTTCAGTAAGAAAGAGTTGTCTCTTAACTCCTATTATTCAATCTTTAGATAAATAAATAGACTCAAGGATTCTTATCAATATGGACTCATGAATATTTTATACTTTGGGTTGTAATCTAATACATTATTTATTCTGTTGCTCAAATTGTTCTAGTCAACCATTGCAAGATCTTTTCAAGTCAGTTCTCTTTAGTATGTCCCATCCTTTTGTTTTTTGAACTGCCAAACTGTCCCACCAACAACTTTACCATTTTGCATTCTCACCTGCAATGAATAGCAGTTCCTGTTACTCCGTATTCTTAACCAACATTTGTTATTGTCAGTTTATTTTTTAATTTTACCATTCTAATAGGTATGTAGTGATCTCATTGTGCCTTTCATTTGCATTTCCCTAGTGGCAAATGATGCTGAGCACCTTTCATATGTTTATTTGCCATCTGTATATCTTCTGTGAACTGTCTGTTCAGATCTTTTGCCCGTTTTTAATGGATTGCTTTCTTATTGTTGAGTTTTAAGAGTTCTGGATACAAATTCTTGATCAGAAATATAATAGCAAATATTTACTGCCATTCTGTGGCTTGTTCTCACATTTTCTTAACAGTGTTTTGGCACAGCAGAACATTTACATTTGATCAAGTCTAATTTTTCTTTCATATATTGTGTTTTTTGGTGTTTTAATGTAAAAACTTATAACCAAACCCAAGTTCATGCAGATTTTTACAGTTTCATGTTTTACATTTAGGTCTGTGATCCATTTTGAGCTAATTTTTATATATGAGTGTTGTCATTTTTTTTGCATATTCCAGCACTATTTGTTGGTTATCCTTTCTCCATTTAATTACCTTCGCCTCTTTGTCAAAAATCAGTTAACTGTATTTGCATAGGTCTGTTTCTGGGCTTTCTATTTTGTTCCATTGATCTCTTTATCTATTTTTTTCGCCAATACCATACTATCTTCATTATTGTTAAGTCTTGAAGTCAAGTAATGTATTTTGGTCTTATTAACCTTTAAAATCTCATGATATAAACTTTCAGTTTATTTTGTAATACAAATTATTATGATTTTTTCCCCTACCAGTTTCTCCTGAGTCCATTGTCTATCCCATCTTCAGTGCATCATCAATCAATACAAAAAGGTAGGAATTGCTTTTATTTTAATGTTCAACAATTATTTAATTATAAGTTCTATGGGTCTCTTTTTCTTTCTCATACTATTGAATTTGGAGAGCATTTTTTTCTTCCCCTCTAAGATATAAAGAATAGGAGATGAAATCAGATCATCTCATAAAAACTTCATAATAACGTAAGAGTTGAGAGACGAGAAAGATCTTTACGGGTTTGAGTATTAATAATTGCTAACATTTTTATATAGAACTTAATAATAAGTAGTTTACACCCATTATCTCACTTGATTCTTACAACAACCTAGAAGATATATACTATTATCAATTTCATTTTAAGCTGATGAAACAGTAATTCAGCCATGGTTGCACAGCTATTAGGTAGAGCAGAGCCAGGATTAGAATCCATATGTGAATCAAAGCCCATTTGGCTATATTGCCTTCCCTGAGTGATAATATATTAGTAATAGTTAGTGTTTAATGAGTATTTACAACTTTATGTTGTAGGTACCATTATTACCCCCATTTTATAGATGAGGAAACTGTGGCCAAAGGAATAAATAACTTGCAGCAACTTATGCTATTATAAATCCTAGCTGAAGCTACCACTATCCTGGTCAAAGCTAAGAGAGGGATGGAGGAGGCATGGGTGGATGTGAGCATATAGGTCGAAAGCTCTGAAAAAGATGTTTCTTATAGTCCGAATTTTCCTAAGCAGCTTTGGTTTGTCTCTTTCTATTTGATGATATATAACTAGAGGTACTGAACCAAGAACTTCCTAGCAAGTGCTCTTATTCTTGGGGTGCTTCACCTTAAATCACCTCAGAGATTGGGTTAGATGGGCAGCTTTCTCCCTTCAAAGGCCATATTCCTATTTTTTTCACCTTTGTCTTTTCTCATCTATGTCTTCTTTCATGGCTGTTTATTAAGGGTTGAAATTACCACAATTAGCTGATGAAAGTGTAAACTAATTTAATCTAGCATAAGGAGAAACTAGGATACTATTAAGTAATTTGAGATTGCTTTTTATGTAGGACCTAAAAGGTGAGATATCATCAATTTCTTGTGGTTTATTACTTTGGGTACAGTATAGATTCTCTGAGTTCTTGGTCTAACTTTCATTTTTTGTTTATTCTTTCATTTGGCAAACATTTATAGAGTACTATGTGGTACTGAACTATACTGAGTTTTCAGAGATGTGAAGATAAGTACCACATGGTGCTGCTATCAAGGAAGTTCTAGCTGGAGGACAAGCATTTAAGCAAATACATATAATAAAGTGTTAAAATTGCTAAGATAGAAGTAAAGAGATTGTGGTCATGCATGCTGGGATGGGAAGAGCTGACAGAAAGCACTAAAAATTGCCAGATACTCTGCAAATATTATATACACATCGGTTTTCTTTTCATTGTAATTCCTCAAACATTTTAAATTACTAAATAATGTTTATCAACTCTCTATTTCAAGATCTCTAGTTGAGAAACAGTCTTCTGTGGGATCCATCACACCTTCTAACTTCTTGAAACAGAACAATACACAGAAAAGTGCTAATGCCAGAGATACAAATAAAGAAACAAAAGACCAGCTGATCATTGTGAGTAGATTTAAAACAAAGCTCCTCCTGTACATGGCTCTCTCATACAGAACATGAAGTCAGACATGTTTTCTTAGCATAGTTAACATGAGTCGTAGATATTCTGAGTTTTGTAAGTGCCAGCTTTGTTTTAGTGGCAGCATTTAAAGCTAATCAAGTACATTTTCAAACTGATATTATTGGGCAATGCTAGTAATTTAGTAGAATGCTGATGAATGAAATGTCTTCAGATAAGAAATCTTACTGTTGATCAACAAAAGATTTAATGAAAATAGCTACATAGTATTAGATGTGGATTTGGCAAACTATGGCTATGGGCCAAATATGGACCATGGCCTGTGGGCTGAAAATAGCTTTTACATTTTTAAAAGGTTGGGGGAAAAAGGAGAAGACTATGTGACAACTATGTGTGGTCTGTAAAGCCTAAAATATTTACCATTTAGCCCTTTACAGAAAGTTTGCAGCCCCTATATTAGACAGTTCAAAACATGGTATTTTCAGTAGCATTTAACAATGCTTTATGAGATATAATGGGAGTTGATAAGCCATGACACTGAATATTTCTGACTTCCCTGTATTCATGAATTTATCTGTGTTTTTTAACTTTTATTAATATTTGTTTTTTTTATCAATTTGGCAAAGAGTTTTAACATTCCTAAACATTTAAGGGGAAAAAATACTATATAATGAATATAGAAGTCCTGAAAATTTTGCTCTGCCTCTTTGAAATAAAAGGCTTTTTTTAGGTCTCCCATTTAAGAATCTAATAAAGAAGTTCCATTGTTCATCTTAGCTGTAAGTTTTATGATTTAATTTTATTCCTTCTTAGAACTATAGATCTAGCTAAAGAATCTTTTTTACACTGCCCATTCCAAAAGACGATTCCATTTCTTTCATTAAATTTATTACATTTTTAAGTTTATTCCCTTTCATTTTGTTTAGGGGCAGGGTAAGGAGGATGTAGTAACCAGACTTTCATTTAGTATTTCAATTATGCCAGCATAAAAGAAAAGTAAGGAGAAATTTGAATGAATGGTTACATGAACTAAATGTAGAGCTATTTGTGATACGTTTTGATATCTCCCATTTCCCTGCGTTGAAGGATGCAGGTCAGAAACATTTTGGAGCCACCATGTGTAAGTCTTGTGGCATGATCTATACTGCTTCCAACCCTGAAGATGAAGTGCAACATGTTCAGCATCACCACAGATTTCTGGAGGGAATCAAATATGCAGTAAGTAAAAAAAAAAAAAGTCATATTTTGTTCTAAAAGTAAAACTGTTTTAAAAGACATATTTCTTTTGCTTAAATATTGAAAGATCTATCCACAAATACATATATCCATCATCTGGAATTTTGTTGTCCTTAATATTTGAGGCTGATGGTATTTAAAAGTTAACTTTTTAAAAAAGTGCCATTTCAGTCTATCCTAATATAAGAGAAATATTGTTCTATGTTGAGTGAACACCCTGCATTCTTACCTCTATGACAGTACTTTCTGAGCAGAGCTAAACAATCAAAATACAAAATTCAAAGACTTGGAGTCCCACCCTCTCGCTTTAGTTTCTTCTTTATAGATAGCCTTAGAAAAACAGCTTTTTTATGACTTCTCCAGGCTTTTTCTTTTCTGAGAGGTCACTTTATTGAGCACCTTTCTAGTCCAAACACATTCTATTGTTGGCCTTATCTTTATGATCACACCTGCTACTCAAGTGTATCCTTTTTCCCTGCTTCTGTTACTGCCATAGTTTGTACTTCATAATATTTTTAGCCTGGCTTATTAAAATTCTGCTTATCCCACCCCTCCCCTGTTTCCCATGCCTAATAATTCATTTTTTTCTCCATATCCTATGAAGAGCTCTTATGTGACTCTGCCTTGTGGTATAATAGATTATGTACATGTTTCTCAGTGGGGTTCAGCACTTGACAGGCACTTTGTTTTAGGCATCTTTTATTTCCCTTCCCATATTCCTTTATTTTGACTTACATTCTTTTATTTGGATTTTCTTTTAACTTTTCTCTATCATTTATTCTTTTGTTTTCTTCAGACTGAATTATTTATGTTTGGTTTTTTTCCTCTTCAAATTAAACTATGACTTTTTATCTTTTGGCAGGGCTGGAAAAAAGAACGTGTAGTAGCAGAGTTTTGGGATGGGAAAATTGTGTTGGTCCTGCCACATGATCCAGGCTATGCTATCAAAAAGGTATGGAGCATTAGCTTTTAAGCTTTGTTCTCCTCCTATTCCTTCCCTGCCCCACCCCACCACCACCACCACCACCAAGAAATCACCTATGTGAAGTGTAAAACACCTTTGCAGATAGGTAATCCACTTTGGTATACATGTAAGGATGACTTTCATGGTAGTTCATACAAAACTAAATGTAGATTAAAGAAACCAGATAAGTCTCTATAGTTTATCTTTTACCTTCATCTTCCACTTGTGAAGATAAACTAAATTTTTCCATGTTGAGAGATTAATGGTCCCAGAGTTTATTTCTTATATTGGTGTTGCCTTTGTTTCTTGGGTTGGATGTTTAGCCCCAGTAAACAAAAAAATAAAGCTGAAACAAAATCTGTGTTGGCACTTTCTACTCATCCTTCCCAGGAGCCTGAATTTCTTTCTGCTGAAAGTGATCTTTAAAATATGTTCTTAAAACCCTGTTTATAAAATGGCAGATACATGCATCGATAATGAAATAATTGTAGGGGGAGGCTTTGTGAATTTAGGAAGTAGAGATAAGAGGCCAAAATGTTAGCAGTCATAAATTTGTGTATATAAATATATATGGTTTCTATTATACTTTTAAAAACAAATTCACCTTTTTTTTTTTCCAGTTAGAGTTGACATTCAGTATTATTTTATATTAGTTTTAGGTATACAGCATAGTGGTCACTTCTTTTGGTTTTTCACATCATTAGGTAGAAGATGTCCAAGAACTTGTTGATCATGAATTGGGCTTCCAGCAAGTGGTTTCCAGATGTCCCAACAAAACCAAAACTTTTCTCTTTATATCTGATGAAAAGAGAGTAGTTGGATGTTTAGTTGCAGAGCCCATCAAACAGGTATGGTATAGTGTTTTAAATTATTGGCATCATTTGCGAGCAAAAGAAAGTAGTTGGGAGAAGTTTCATTAAGCATTTAAGACCACTACTAGTAATGACATGTTTTCCTCCTAAAATATCCTTGACCATATGAATAATGGAAGTCACTTATTTCTATTATATTTGGTATTTTGCCTTATATAAGCATCATAAGTCAGTCAGTCTTATGTTCATGTAGTAGTTTCTATACCTGGACTATATACTGATTTTAAATAAGCAAATCTATAGAGCTCAGTTATCGAATATGTGGCTTAGTGTAGATTAATATATTTGGCAAAATAGTCATCACTTGTCCCTTAATTAGAATCTAGGTACTAATTAGCAGTGTTCTAGAAAAGAAGTTGGCAAACTATAGCCTGTGGACCAAATGTGGCCCACCACCTGTTTTTGTAAAGTTTTATTGAAACAGAGCCATGCTCATTCATTTCCATTTTATCTGTGGTTGCTTTTGTGCTTTGATGGCAGGGTTGGGTGGGTACAACAGATCACATGGCCCAAAGAGTCTAAAGTATTTACAGTTTTGTCCCTTATAGAAAAAAAGTTGCCAACTCTTGTTCTAGAATAGAGAGATGAAGTTTTTGCCTTCAAGGAGCTTACAGGTTAATTTTTAACTAGAGAAAATTATAGTTCACATGTGTTCTTTTTATGTGACTGTATTATATTCCATACTTATGTCTCCTTCCTTTTAAAAACATTTATCTGTCTCAGTACTTCTTGAAATGATAGCATTATCTTATTTTTGTAAGCGCCTTCCTTTTATATCCTCATTTCTACCATCTTATTTTCCTTTTTTTCCCTGCTTTTTCATCATGTATGTACACACACACAGTCTCTTGTGTGTTTATCAGAAATTGGAGGGAAAAGCAGCTGTGTGTATTATTGGCAATAAAAGTGATCAATTTGGCCATTTCTTTCTTTGATTTTAAAGTAGATGGTTTATGTAGTGATTATAGGCAAATATAGCCAAATAATATACATATTCTCTTCTACTCATTCTCATTTCAAAAGCAAAGTTTTCTTGATGGTAGTTAAAACTTGGTTAAGTATATACCTATTAAAACAGCTACAGTAAAAAACAGTGACAATACCAAATGCTGATGAGGATGCTGGGACACTAAATCTCTTATTCATTGTTGGAGGGACTATAAAATGTTACAACCCTCTGGGAGAAGTTTGGCAGTTTCTTAAAAACTAATCCAGGCATCATACTCCTGGGCATTTCTCCCAGAGAAATGAAAACTTATGTCTACACAAAAATGAGTACCTGAATGTTTATAGCAGCTTTATTTGTAATAGCCAAAACCTGGAAACAAAAGTGTCCTTCAGTAAGTAAATGGATAAACAAACTGGTACATCCATACAATGGAATATTACTTAGCAATGGAAAGGAACAAACTGTTGATATATGCAACAACTTGGACAGATGTCAAAAGCATTGTGCAGAGTGAAAAAAGCCAATCTCAAAAGCTCACATGCTATATGATTTCATTTATATGACATCCTCAAAAATATCAGAATTATAGAGTACACACTGGTTGCCAGGGCTTAGGGATGGTGGATGTAATTATAAAGCAGTAGCAAGAGGAAGATTTGTGATGATGCAATAGCTCTGTATTTTGATTATGCTAGTGTTTAAATGAATATACAGAAATAATGAATTGTCATGGAATTATACACACACATTATACTCATGTTAATTTATTGGTTTCGGTATTACACTACAGTTATAGAAGGTGTAACCCTTGGGGAAACTGGGTAAAGGATATACAGGTCATCTACTATTTTTCAACTTCCTGTGAATCTATAATTATTTCAAAATACAGTTTTTTAAAAACTAAATGCCTACCAAATTTCATAGTTAACATGTAAAAATCTTTAGTTGTTACCAGTTTTTTAGAACATATACATTTTAGACTAAAGAGAATGGGAGTTTATATACTTTATTAAAAGTCAGTCTGATTTTTTACAATATTTTTTATTCAGTAAAAAAGTTTCATAATGATATGTTGGGAATATCTTAACACCACTAGTATTTTTTTAAGCATTGTGTGGCTAAGTAAACAAGAATTCAAGAACTATCAAAGAATTTTAACATTTTTGATGAAGGTATAAGATTAATTTTAGATATTTTTGTTTAAGGATTGGTTTTTAAAAAGAAATATGCACTTATCTGTATTGTTAACTCTAGATATCTCTGTATATCATTGCAGGCCTTCCGTGTTCTGTCTGAACCAACTGGTCCAGAATCTCCGAGTTCTAAAGAATGTCATAGGGCTTGGCAATGTTCAGATGTACCAGAACCTGCAGTCTGTGGGATAAGTAGAATTTGGGTCTTCAGACTGAAGAGAAGAAAACGCATTGCAAGAAGACTGGTTGATACTCTCAGGTAATAAAATAACATGGATTTAGACCCAGATTAGCTTTCCCAATACCTTTCCCAGCTCATGAGCCAAAAAGAATGATGTTAGTAAGACACTTCTATATAAATTCTATCTAAGGCAAGCAAGGCAAGTATTGGTATTGAAAAAAAAAAATACAAAATATACTCAGTTTAGGGCACAACATTCCAAGTCTGAAACATTCTAACCCAGTGATTTTTAAACTGCCTGCAGTGAAAGACTAGTTTAATCTGTCAAAAACCAACAGTTTAACAAATTAAAGATGAATTGCTAGAATATGGAAAATACAAGCCTTAATTTTTATTAGAGTCAACAGATATAGTTAACATTGCAGTAAATAATAATACTTAATATAATTAAGTAGAAAAACAAAATATAAGTTAAAGAATTACAGAAATTATACATGTTCATTGATAGTTTATAAGTAGGTCATTAATAAAGATGTACTGTAGCTCATAAGTGTAACTAAATGTAAAGTGCATTAGTAAGATAACCCATAGAATGGGAGAAAGTATTTGTAAATCATATATCAAGGGTCCAGTATATCTAGCAAAATAAAGGAACTCTTCAGTACAATAAAAAGACACATAACTTAGTTTAAAGATGGGCACAGGATTTCAATAGACATTTCTTCAAAGACATACAAATGGCTGATAAGCACTTGAAAATTTGCTCAACATCATTATCAATCCAAACCAAATCACAAATCAAAACCATGATAAGATGCCACTGCATACCCGCTAGAATGACTAATTAAAGGGAAAATAACAAGTGTTGGTGAGGAAGTGGAGGAAATTAGAATCCTTGTACGTTGCTGACAGGAATGTAAAATGGTGCAGGTGCTGTGGAATACAGTCTGGCAGTTTCCCAAAAATAGGTACCACATGACTTAGCAATTTTACTCCTACCTATGTACTCAAAAGAAATGAAAGCATATGTGTCCACACAAAAGCTGATATATGAAGTTTCATAACAGCATTATTCATAATAGCCAAAACAATAACCAAGTTCATGATTAATGGATAACAATGTGGCGTATCTGTACAATAATATGAGATATCATTCAGCCACGAAAAGGAATAGTGATACATACTATAACATGGATCAACCTTTAAAATTTTATGGCGGTCACAAAAGACTCCATATTGTATGATTCCATTTATAGAAAATACCCAGAATAAGCAAATCCGTAGATAAAGTAGTTTCCAGGGACTGAGGGAAGGGAGAATGGAGAGTGCCTACTAATGGGTACAGGAGTTCTTTTGGGGGTAATGAAAATGTTCTGGAATTGGATAGTGGTTATAGTTTCACAGTTTTGTGAATATTACTAAAAAACAATTGAACTGTACTTTTGAGTCTTATGGTATATGAATTATATCTCACAAATATGTGATTCTCCATTTTATACTCCTATGTGCACACTTTGAACTAACACTGTATATTGATATTCTAATGTGACAAATGAGCTTACTTGCTTGTTTTTCTACCTAACCTAGGCTGGGTGGATGAGTTTCACAACACTCATTCTCTCAACTTCTATGTTTGAGAGAGCAGATTACAAACCAGTGACCACACTTTGAGTAGCGCCAATCTAGCCTTTCGAGTTCTGTACACCTTTCAAGAAAGAACACCAAAGGCCACTGTGGGGATCCAGTCTTGGACCATAATCCTGGTCACCCATATATACATTATAAAGTGAATCAGTGAGAAAAATTGATGTTTATAAAGATTACTTGATAATTATGAAATACCTTTCTATATTTATATTAAAATGCATGAATTTGACATGAGGAGTACCAGTATCTAACAGTCTCACCAGGCAGTAGTCCAGTGCTTCTTAAACTTGAAAGTGTGTTATGACTCACCTGAGGATCTTGTTAAAATTCAAATGTGGTTCGGTAGGTCAGGGTGGGGCCTAAGATGCTGCATCCCTAGTAAGCTCTTAGGTGATGCTAAATGTTGCTGGTCTGTAGAGCATACTTTGAGTACTAAGGCAATAGGTTATCTACAAACAATAATGAAGAAAAATGAAGTCTCCCTCAAGGGAGAAATATATCTATGAGAACATACTTATCTCTTCTCACACATCTGAGTTGAAGATAAAGGCGAAGTAATTGACAGCTAACATGCATTAGAGGAGCCTTAGGCTGAATTCTCTCTTCTCTACAGGCAGTATATGTTTAAATCCTCACAAGAGTACAATACTGCTCCTAGTTATTTTACATAAGAATCAACTGAAGCTCAGATGGGATTATTAAGTACAAAATTACTCATGATGAGCTAGTAAAATTATCAGTTTTCTTTCAAATGTCCTTTAGAGCATTTTTTCCATCCAGGATCATTTATTGCACTTGTCATCATTGCTCTTTAGTATACTCATTTTCCTTAAACTAGAAGAGTTTTTTGAACCTTTGTTTTTGATGACATTGAAGAATTTGATGAATTATTTTATAGACTATCCCTCATTTTGTTGAATTCTTTCTACCATTTCATTTTATTTTATTCCTAGTTGAGCTAGATCAAGTTGTAGTCAAAATGCAAATTAGTTATTGCCTTAAAGCTCTGTGTGTGGTGTAGTTGAGAAGAATAGTTATTGGTTAAAGTCAGTGATGGTTTTGTTTTTTTTTTAATTATCTATGGCTTTTATCAGCAATACTACCTAAAATTAGTTGCTCATTACCATGGATCAGCTAGAGTAGATAGTTTGGTTCCCTTTGCCTCTCAGAATTTTTTCTGGACCTCGATTTTCTCATCTGAAATATTAGACTTCCATCTCTAAAATCTAAAGCATTGTCATTTTACTACTTAATAAAATAATATTGCTTTTAATCGAGTATTTAAAGAGATTGAAAGTTTATTTTTGGATTGCTTTTAACATAAATTGTGCTGTTTAATCAAAATTTTAAGTTGGTTCCACTGTTAAATCGTCTTTTCCTCTTTTTCAGGAATCGCTTCATGTTTGGCTGTTTTCTTAGCACTAATGAAATAGCATTTTCTGACCCAACACCAGATGGCAAGTTATTTGCAACCAAGTACTGCAACACTCCAAATTTCCTTGTATACAATTTTAATAGTTAAAACCAATTTCAACTATAGAACAGTTACTATGTGGATGAGTTCAGACAGTTCCTGATCATCTATAAGAACCATTTAACAAATATCAAAATAAAAATACTGAGAAGGACACACACACATACACACACACCTCTTTACCTGTTTCGTTCCTTATGAAAAGTCAGGGATAAATTTGTTGAAAATTACCTGGAGTGTCAAAAGAAAAATCTTTGGCTGATGTATACTGACTAGCACTCTGAATCCTTAATTATGAAACTTTGTAGCTGTAACTGGAAAATTACTTGCCTCTTACATAAGAATAATGACAAAGTAAGATGGTTTTCCAGAAATTTGACCACTTACCTTTTATAAAGCACTTTTGGACCAGGATTATCTCATGCTCAGTCAGAAGCAAACAGGAAAATTTAAAAACAATTTTCATGCCCCATTTTTAAACGTAATTCCTGAATTTTGTGCACGGAATTCTCACTTTATAGGTAACAGCTCAGTCTGAATATATTTAGAAAGTGTTTTGAATTTCTAGTGTAATAAAGATGGCGAAAAATATGATTTCCATATCCTTTTATGTAGAACAGAATTTTATAGCTTAATGTTTAAATATTTCTAAAAATATTAACCAAATGCATACCTGTCATGTTTTAATTTGCACTACTGTCATTTCATTAATTTTTGGTGTATGAAAATGCTAATTGTGCTAGTTACCTTTATAGAATTTATTACTGGTCATTAACCAAATGGATGCCCAGTTGGGATTAGATGATTCATATGGTTATATTTAAAATGTTTTTGCATGTCTAAAATACTTTTTACTTGTTCTGAAAAATCTGACAAAATGTATAGTATCAGAACAAAGTTTAATGAATAAATATACCTAGGCTGATGGGCCACAGAACATGACGTTATGTAAATACACCTAAATATGCAGTTTTCTAGTATAATTCTTGGATACTTTGAAAAGCAAAGAATTAATCAGATTGTTTTGATTCTAAGACATATTAATTGCTATCTGGCAATAATACTCTAGGGAACTTGTTTTCCAGGTTATAACTTTATGTAGAATATACTCATTTACATTCCTTTATTTGCCTGTAAGTTAACATGGTTCAAAGATTTAAAGGCCTGGGTTCCAAAAAGAATGTGGAAGTGTTGAAATGTGTGTAATTATGCAAACATTTTGATGCTGTTTTCTGCACTGCTGTTTTTTTTTTTAAATATTTTATTTTAAAATTTTTATTAACATTATTTGCTAAATGCTTTTGTGATGAATCTATTAAAATTCTTTTCAATATTCTCTTATACAATTGAATGTACTGATTTTCTTTTAAAATTTAGTGGTTATAAAAACAGTACATGCTCTTTGTAAAAAAAAAAAAGTAATCATTGAAAGCATATATCCACACAAATACCTGCATACAGATAATTTCATTCATAATTGTCAAAACTTCGAAGGCAAGATGTTGTTCAGTAGCTGAATGCATAAACAGATATATCCAGATGGTGGAATATTATTCAGCACTAAAAAGAAGCCACCAAAAGGCATGGAAGAACTCTAAGTGAGTATTACCAAGTGAAAGAAGCCAATCTAAGGCTACACTCTATATGATTCCAACTATATGACATTCTGGAAAAGGCAAAACTGTGGAGACAGTAAAACTATGTGTGGTTACCAAGGGTTGGAGGGAAGAAGCAATGAGTAGGAGCACCAGATTTTTAGGGCAGTGAAAAGTACTGTGTTTACTATAATGGTGGATACATGCCATTATACATTTGCCCAAACTCATAGAATGGATAGTGAACTTTAATTTGTCAATGTAGATTCATCAGTTGCAAGAAAATGTACCAGTCTGGAAGAGGGTGTTGATAATGGGGGAAGCTATGCCTATGTGATGGCAGGGCTAAATGGGAAATATCTGTACCTTTTAATTTTGTTGTGAACCTAAAACTGTTCTAAAAAAAATCTGAAGAACAAAATAGTGAGAAACTATTACAGAGACATGCCAACTAAATATAATGTGGTATCCTGAATGAGATACTGAAACAGATAAAGGGTAAAAACTAAACCCGAATAAAGTATGGACTTTAGTTAGCATCAATGTATCAATATTGGTTCATTGATATATTGTGACAAATTACTACAGCAATATAAGATGTTGATAAGCTCAGTGTGGGGGTATATGAGAATTATCTGTCTTTGCAACTTTTCAGTAAATCTGAAACTTCTCTAAAGGTTTTAAAAAGTAACTCAGTGAGTTATCACAAATACGTTCATAACTGCAGCCCAGGTTAATAAAGAAAAACAAAACATTGCCACCTTCCCAGAAGCCTTCCTTGTGCCCCGTTCAAGCATTATCACATCATCTTCCTCAAATGCAACTACTTTTTGATGTCTCTAGTCTCTTTTTGAACTTTCTATAAATTGAATTTTTGTCAAAATGCATCCATGTTATTGCATCTAGCTGAAACTCATTTTCATTACATACATTCCATCATGAGACTATACCATAATTTATACTACTGTTGATGAGCATTTTAGGCTGTGACTAAGTCTCTCGTCCTTTTATGTTTTTTTAGTTATTGATTTTGCTACCTTTGTCAAAAATTGTGCCCATATATGTATGACTGTGTTTCTGACTCTGTTTATTCCACTAGTTTTACTGGTTATCCTTATGCCAATACCACATTGTGTTATAAGATTCTTGTGGTATAGTAAATTCTCCCACATTTTTTTGCTACAGGAGTATTTTGTCTATCTTGGCCCTTTGCATGTATTTTCATGTACATTTTAGAATCAGTTTATTTATTAAGTTCCTCAAAGAGCCATCACTCAAAGCTATTATGAAGGTTAGAAGACAAAAGTAAAAATTACTAGAACTATAATTAGCTAAGGAGTACACATGATAAAATATGTAAAATGGAACATCAAAACAACATGGGGGTAGTAAAATGCGGAACTTTAGAATGTGTTCAAACTTAGTTATCAACTTAAAATAGATTTACAAATATAAGATGTTATGGTTAAGCCTCATGGTAACCACGAAGCAAAAACCTATGTATACAAAAGATAAGAAAGAAATATAAGCACATTTCCACAGAAAATAAACCAGAGAAAGAGAGCAAGAGAAGGAACAGAAGACCTACAAAACAACTAGAAAGCAACAAAACTGCAGTAATTACATACCAATCAATGATTAAATACAAAGGACTAAATTCTCCGAAAGATAGAGGCTAAATAGATTTAAAAAAAAAAAAAACAAGACCATCTAAACACCACCTACAAGAGACTTCAGGCATAGTAAACACAGAGACAGAAAGTAAAGGAATAGAAAAAGATATTCCATGCAAATGTGCACCAAAAGAAAGCCGAAGTAGCTATACTTGTATCAGACAAAACAGACTAAAACAGACTACTAGACATAGGAGGGAATTACATAATAGTGACGGGGTCAATCCAACAAGAGGATATAACTTCTATGTCGGGTAAATACGCACCCAACATAGAAGCACCTAAATATATAAGCCAAATAGTAATAGACCTAAAGGAAGAAAATGACAATATTACAATAATAGTAGAAGAAGACTTTAATACCCCACTTACATCAATGGATAAATTGTCCGGACAGAAAAATAAGGAAACATCAGCCTTAAATAACATGTTAGAGCAGATGAACTTAACAGATATAGACAAAACATTCATCCAAAAGCAACAAAATACACATTCTTCTCAAGTGCACATGGAACATTGTGCAAAATAGCTACATTAGACCACAAAACAACTCTTAAATTTAAGATTGAAATCATGTCAAGCACCTTTTTCAACCACAATGGTATGACACTAGAAATCAATTTCAAAAAACAAAACTAGAAAATTCACGAACATGTGGAGATTAAACATGCTACTGAACAGCCAAGAGGTCGCCAAAAAATGAAAATAAATTAAAAAAAACATCTTGAGACAATGAAAATGGAAACACAACATACCAAAACATGGGATGCAACAAAAGCAGTTCTAAGAGGGAACTTCATAGCTATAAATGCCTACCTCAACAAACAAGAAAATTCTCAAACAACCTAGCTTTGTATCTCAAGGAACTATAAAAAGAACAAATGAAGCCCAGCTGGTAGAATGAAGGAAATACAAAGAGCAGAAATAAAAGAAACATAGACTAAAAAGTGAATAGAAAAGATCAATGAAACCAAGAGCTGGTTCTTTGAAAACTAAAAAAAAAAGAAAGAAAGAAAAAAGATACCTTTAGCTAGACTCAAGGAAAAAAAAAAAGGGCTCAAATCAAATGAAAGAGGAGACATTATAAGTACTACCGCGGATATACAAAGGATCATAAGCGACTACTATGAATGATTATACATCAATTGGAAAACCTAGAACGGGGGGCTCCAACTCCCGGGCCATGGACTGGTACCGGTCTGTAGCCTGTTAGCAACCGGGCTGCACAGCAGGAGGTGAGCAGCAGGCCGGTAAGCAAAGCTTCATCTGTATTTGCAGCCACTCCCCAGCGCTAGCATCACCACCTCAGCTCCACTTCAAATCATCAGACACTAGATTCTCACAGGAGCGCCATTTCCTGATGCTAAAAAGGTTGGGGATCACTGACCTAGAAGACATGGATAAATTCTTAGAAACATACAACCTGCCAAGTCTGAATCATGAAGAAATAGAAAATCTGAACAGAACAATTACTAATTAGTAAATAGACTGAATCAGTAATCAAAAACCTCCCAACAAACAGAAGTCCAGGAGGAGACAGCTTCACTGGTAAATTCTACCAAAAAGTCTAATAATACCAATTCTTCTCAAACTCTTCCAAAAAATAGAAGAGGATGGAACACTTCCAAATTCATTTTACATAGCCAGCATTACTCTGATACCAAAACCAGACAAGGACACCACAAGAAAATTACAGGCCAATATTCCTGACGAACATAGATGCAAAAATCCTCAACAAAATATTAGCAAAAATAAAAACTAAATTTGACAATACATAAAAAGATCATATGGGGGAGTCACTTCCTAAGTTATATAATGTCTAAACACTTTATTATATACCTGAAATTAATATAATATTGAACATCAACTGTAATTTTAAAACATTTTTTTAATTTTTAAAAAGGATCATCTATCATGATAGTGGGATTTATTCCAGGGATGTAAGGATTGTTCAAAAGCTGCAAATCAATTGATGTAATAATGTAATAAATCACATTAGCAAAATGAAGGATAAAAATCATGATCATCATAAAAGATGCAGAAAAAACATTTGACAAAATTTAACATCCATTTATAAAAACTCAACAAACTGGGTATAGAGGGAATGTACCTCAACTTAACAAGCCCACAGCTAACACACTCAAGTGAAAAGATGAAAGCTTTTCAGCTAAACCAGGAACACGACAAGATGCCCACTCTAAACACTTTTATTCAACATAGTAATGGCAGTCCTTGCAAGAGCAATTAGGCAAGAAAGAGAAATAAAAGGCATCACATATATGGTCAATTAATTTATGACAAAGGAGCCAAGGATATACAATGAGGAAAGGACAGTCTTTTCTGTAAGTGGTATTGAGAAAACTGAACCACTCTTATATAATGCATAAAAATCAATTTAAAATGGAATAAAGACTTGAATTTGACCTAAAACCATAAAACTCTTATAAGAAAACATAGGTGGTAAATAAGTCCCTTGACATTGATCTTGGCAATGATTTTTTTCGATTTGACACTAAAAGCAAAGGCAACAACAACAAAAATAAATGAGTGGGACTGCATCATACTAAAAAGTTTCTATACAGTGAAAGAGACCAGCAAAATGAAAAAGCAACCTACTGAATGGGAGAAAATATCTGCAAATCATATGCCTTATAAAGGGTTAATACCCAATATGTATAAAGAACTTATACAACAGCCAAAAAAAAAAAAAAAAGCAATATAATTAAAAAATGAGCAGAGGATCAAAACATATTTTTCCAAATAGGACATACAGATGACCAACAGGTACATGAAAACTCAACATCAGTAATAATCAGGGAAATGCAAGTCAAAACCACAATGAGGTATCACCTCACACCTGTTGAAAAGGCTATTATTAAAAAAATCCAAAAACCAAGAAATAAGGACATGGAGAAAAGGAAACCCTTACGCCCTATTGGTGGGAGTGTAAACTAGTACAGCTACAATGGAAAACAGTGGGGGTTCCTCAAATAATTAAAAATGGAACTACCACAATTCACCAATTTCACTTCTGGGTATTTAACGTAAAGAAAACAGACTTGAAAAGATATATGCACCCCCATGTTCATTGTAGTTGTCACAAAACATGAGATTAAATCAACATGGAAACAACCTAGGTGTACACCAATGGATGAAGAAAATATGGTATATATAGTCATGTGGTGTGCCACTTTTCAGTCAGCAATAGACTGAATATATGTTGGTGGTCTCATAAATTATAATAGAGCTGAAAAATTCCTATCACCTAGTGACATCATAGTCAATGTAACATCAGCGCAATACATTACTCACGTGTTTGTGGTGATTTAGTGTAAACAAACCTACTGAGCTGCCAGTCATATAAAAGCGCACATACAATTATGTACAGTACATAATACCTAATAAACAAATGGTTTGTATTTACTATACTTATCATTATTTCAGAGTGTACTCTATAAAAAAAGTCTGCTCTAAAACAGTATGCTGTTACGCCAGCAGTAGCCTCATACATCTTGCGTTTACTGCATCTCAATGGTATCATTTTCTCTTGTACTTGATTTAATCTCATGTTTTGTTCAGCATGGCTCTGAAGCATATAAAATCCACTGCTAATGATGCCAATGAGAAGCCACTTCAAGTGACTGACCTGGATGCAAACTTAAAGTGATTAAGGACTACAAAGGTGGAAAATCAGTGATGGTTACTGCTCTCCATCCAATCAGGCATGTCCTATTCCACCACAGCTACGATCTTGAAGGACAAGAACAAAGTGACAGAAGCTGTGAAGGGATCTGCTTCACTGAAGACGATACTAACAAAATTGAAGAAGCTTTTAAACCTGGATTGAAGACCAGACACAGCCATGTCCCTCTCAGCATCACAATGATCACAGGCAAAGAAAAAGTTTGCTTCAGATGTTGAAAATGAAGGTTGGACCCAACTATGATGTTGAATTTATTTACTGTTAGCTGAGTGGTTTAAATGATTAAAGAATTGTTACTCATTACATAATGTGAAAGAGCGTGATAAGTCTATGAGTGCTGATGTGAAAGCAGCTGAAAAAATTTTGGAAACTCTAGATAAGCTGATTATGGAGAAAAATTACTTGCCGGAGCAAATATTCAATACGAATGAAACCTCCTTATTCTGGAAATGGATGCCTGAAAGGACTCTCATCTATTAGGAGGCCACGTAAATGCCAAGTTTCAAGGTTTTTAAGGACAAGATACCAGTCTTACTTGGGGGCAGCGCTGCAGGCTATAAATGGAAACCCTTTGTGATCTGGCACAGTGAGAACCCCCAGGCCTTCAGTCTTTTTTCTAATATAATATTTAAGACTACAAATCTCTATAAGCTCCCCACAAATTTATATATTTTTTTCATTACTAAAAACCTTTTTGAATTGTACTTTGATCAACAAACTGTACTAACTAGGAGGCATGAAAGAACAGTCCTCAACATTTCTTAAGTAGCTGCTTATTTCCATTTTATAGAGGTGGAAACAGGTTCCTGGAATCCTTACACTGATAGTAAAAGGGAGATTTTCTGGGAGGTGAGAAGGTTGTTCGGGAGAAACCTGTGTTGATATGCCAATTATAATTCAACAAAAAGATTAGTCCTGCTCTATCCTCAATCCAGTCACATTACTCTTCTTTCCTGAGAATGAGGCAAATGTCCAAAAAAGAAGGTAACATCTGAGACCAAAAGAGCAAATTCTAGGACAAGAATAAAAGAAGTTTCCTTCCAGCTGGTAGCAAATTACCTGTGTCGAGGACATCACAGCCCTACCCAGACTCAAGGAGAAAAGCATGCTGGAATCACTTTGCAACGTCAGCCATAGACAAGTCCCGTGAATTTGCTGGCCCGGTCCTTGAGCATCAGTTTGTTCACATTTGGATATTCCAACTATAGGAACTGGAAACAAATTCTTCAAGAAAAAGCGTTTTGTTTATGTACTAAAAAGAAAGTTGCAATTCATGATAATGGGCTAAGAGAAGCTGCTTTGCAGCTTGACAGACCTAATAAGAATGACACAACAAATGAGTAAAGATAACTTAATGTCACGATACAAAATTGTACATAAGATTTTTCCATAAATTAAGTCAGCTTTCAGTTTACTTTCTTGTCACTTTAATAACATTTTGATAAGTAATGCTCATTAATTATCTGTGTACCATTGCTTCATACAATCTTATACAAAAGGAGTCCTCCAGTGAATTCTAATGTTGTTTAAAGCTCAGAGCACAGTTGTTCCTAACCTTTCTAAGATCCCCTATTTGACAGTAATATTTTAAATTCTTTTTACAGTCATATTACCTAGATTCACAAGCATAATTCAATAACTGAACTTCCAAGGTGGCTATGGTTCACAGATAGAAACTACTTATCCAGATCACCCTCATTTTACAGATTAACAAAGTAAGGCCAAGAGAAAAAAACCTACTCACATTCACTCAAGTTTAATGACAACACTCAAAACAATGGAGTATAAAATAAGATAAAACACCTTCTGGTAACTAAAGTGTCCTTTATTCTATATTATCCTATTGGAGTTTTATTTCTACACCATAAATGTTAAATGCTTAAGATATAGATTAATAAAAAATAACAGATCTCAGTACAGAAAATATACTTAATAAATGAAAGCAAAAACCAAAGATGTGGGAAGAGCAGAGAGAGCAAGATAAGCCCTAACCAAAAATGTTGGAAATACTCAAAAAACTACTCTTTTGAGCCACATTCTCTCAGCTTCCAGTGACCGTATTTAATAAGCACACCAGCTAAGAAAAGAAAGCAGAAAGTTAAATGTTTTAAGAGATAAGCAAATGTAGACATATTTTGTACTGTGCAAAGTACTAATTTCAATAGATCTATTAAATAGAGAATATGTGAAAATATTTGAGAAAAATCATTAATAAAATAGTAACTCTAACCAAATTAATGTTAGACAAAAAGTTTACAGCATTTAATTCCTAGTGTTTTAAATCTGTATGAACAAATTTAAATACCTGTTTCTTAAAACAGTTTCTTAAAGTTTATAAAAAACCCTCTATGAACTCAAATGCTGATTATTAGTATACATGAAATACCTTTATAATAGAAATAGGTGTACAAATATTAACAAGGTACTACAGTCCTAAAATAGGCCACTTTCAAAAAGTCTAATTATGGATTATCATAGTTATCTAAATGTATTACAGTAAACAGAAGTTATATACATGAACCATACTCGAAGCTCAGATAGTCACGAATATGAGGCGATCACTGGACTTCTATTTCCAAAGCTTCAACAATGTGTGCAGCAGAAGGACGATCTTTAGGATTTTCATTAGTGCATACAGAGAAGAGTTCGATTACTTTCTGGTATGTTTCATCCAGTTCTTCCATATTAATAGGTGGCCTAGTTCCCAAAGCTGCATAGTATGCCTCATCATCAAAGTCACTTTCATCAAAAGTTTTATCTGTTCATGAAGATTGAAATAAAATCATGGAAAAGCTTAGCGACTGCTCAAACTGACCCTTCTGAAACAAGAATTCATCATCCAGTATGTTTTTCATTATACCACTGGCAGTCTAGTCTCTTCAATTTTCCTGTACATTAGCTATTATCACGGATTTACTATCAATCCATGGTTATCAACTCTTCCCCCCTTACTATGACAGCTTTCCAATCTTGTTCTCAGGGAAGGGGAGTTTTTAAGGTAACTTTTGCTCCTCCCAACTTTCTCAATTTATCTCCCAGTTCTGAATTAATCTGCATCTCATTTGTATGAGATTAAACTGAGATGGTACCAAATTAGTCATCGGTATTACTAAAATCTATATCCCATGCCACTAAATCAAATACTTTGCTTTTTAAATTTTAACTTAATAGAAAAATAAGTTATAAACTATTTCAAACTGAAGAGATTGAGATTTATGTTAAAAATGTTATTATACCTTCATCATCATCATCATCATCATCATCTGAAAGATTAATGTGTGGAATACATAAAGTCATCATTTCCCACAGAGTAAGGCCAAAGGCAAATATATCTGCCTTGTCAGTAATAATACCATTCTCCTCCAAAGCTTCCTTGGGTTTCCAAGGCTCAGTGCCAATATAACAGGCCTCAGGGTCAGTCACTGAAAAAGTAAAACAGAGGTAAAATGGTCATAAAGGCAAGCACTAGAAATCACCAAAAAAAACCAACCTAAAGAAAAATCGGCAAATGATATGACAGGTAGTTTAAAGGTTAATAAATGTAGCCAGTATACATGAAAAAACACACTCAATCTCATTAATAAGAATTACTTTTCCCCTATCAGATTAAATATTCAGAAAGCAAGCTGGGGAATTTGGCAAGAGTGTAAAGAAACAGCAATTGTCTTAGAAAGTGGTGGGAATATAAAACAATTGTGAAGTCAAGAGTATAGACGGGAGCTAGATTGCTTGCCCGGGTTCAAAGACTGTTGTGACCTTGAACTGATCACTTAATCTCTGTGCCACAGTTTCTTCAATTTTCAAATTATGCTGTCATTATGCTGAGAGAAGTACCATTTATATGCTTCTATGATTGCTAAACGAGGGAAAAGGGAAAGGGTCGAGTCACATATAAGCTCTTAAAGCTTCTGCCCAGGAATGACATTTCCATTTAAATTTTAGACTCGACTTGCCAATTTCAATGAAAAAGCCAGCTAAAATTTTGATTGGGATCAGACTGAATCTCTAGATCAATTTGGGAAGATCAACATCTTAACAGTATCGATCCTGCCAATCCACAACCATGATCTCTTTCTCCATTTACTTACGTCTTAATTCTTAGTAATGTTTTATGGTGTTCAGTACATAGTTCACTTTTTTGTTAGATTTATTCTTGAATATTTTATGCCTTTTGGTAAATGGAATTTTTAATGTTTTTTTTTCAATTATTAACTATATAAATACCTAACTTCACTTGATTCTAGTTTTTATAGATTTCTTGAGATTTTCTACCTAAACAATCACATCAATTGTAAATATGAACAATTTCATTTCCTT
Source organism: Pteropus medius (assembly GCF_902729225.1). Classification (NCBI taxonomy): domain Eukaryota; kingdom Metazoa; phylum Chordata; class Mammalia; order Chiroptera; family Pteropodidae; genus Pteropus; species Pteropus medius. The sequence continues at coordinate 4,657,966 of NW_024346667.1, read as the reverse complement.
TCCAATCTTGAGGGCTTTTACTTTTTTGATTTAATGGTAGGACGATAGGACAGTGCTAACACTGGCCAGAGGAAGAATGTTGGCCTTGTCCTCTATTTAAGTATAATGTCACCTGTAAGTTATTCTATAGATACCCTTTTTGAGGTTAAGTTTCCTTACATACCTAGTAAGCAAGAGGTTTTTTTCAATCATGAATGGAAGATTTTTGTCAAATGCTTTTTCTGCATCTATTGAAATGGCTACATCATTTTCAAATCTGTCAATATGGTACACTGTGTTCACTTTTGCAATATTAAAATAACTTTCCTTTCTTAGAGTAAACCATAGTTGGCCAGATATACTATCTTTTTTATATTCGATTTGTTAATATTGAATATATTCAATTTGTTAATATTTTATTAAGGATTTTTGCATCTGTGAGGGTACTGATCCGTGATTCTTTTCATGATATACTTTTCAGATTTTGACATTAGAGTTATGCTGGACTCAGAATAATTAGGCAGTGATCCCTATTCTATTTTCTGAAAAAGTGTGTAAAATCAGTGTCATTTCTTCCTTGGATGTTTGATAGAAATTAACAGTAAAAATATCTATGCCTTAGGTTTTCTTTGGGGGAATGTTTCTCTAATACAAGGCTATTTGGATTTCCTGTTCCTTCCTATATTTACTTTGGTAAATTTTATTTTTCAAGGAAATTGTTCTTTTCATCTAAGTTGTCAAATTTATTGGTATACAGCTGTTTGTAATAATCTATTAACCTTTAAAATGTATGCATAATCTGTAGCAATAACCTGTCTTCTGTTCTTAATACTGCAACTTGTGTTCTTTTTTCTTGATCAATCCAGCTAAGAATTTGTCAATTTTATCTTTCAAAGAACCAGTTTTGGCTTTATTAATATTTTCTAGTGTTTATGTCTTTGATTTCTGCTCCTCTGTATTTTTTCTTCTTCTAACTTACTCTGAATCTGCTTCGCTCTTCTTTTTCTTGCTTAAGAGGGAACATAGGTTGGTTAATGATTTAGAGCTTTTCATGTACAGAGCTATAAATTTCCCTCTAAGCCCTACTTTAGTTATATCTCAAGCATTTTGATATATTTCTTTTATTCAATTCAAAATATTTTCCAATTTCTCTTTTCATTTTCTTTGATGCGCAGGTTATTCGAATTTGTGTTGTTGTGTTTTCAAATATCTGGGGGTTTCCTAGATATTGTATTGTTATTGGTTTCTAACTTAAATCCGTTGTGGTCAACAAACATACTTCATAATTTTATACATTTTCCTTTTCAGATTTAAAGGCTTTACTTCTGCTATGACTAGGCTAAACTCAAGCTCTTACAAAAAGAACATTCACTAGACAGTGTTAAGAGGATCCTATACTAAAAATAAAATTTCAGTATATGATTGTTATTAATCTCCATTTCTTCACGAATATAATTCACTTTCAAATAAATAGAAAAAATAAACAGGGAGCCTGATTAATGATAAAAGCTTCTCTTCAGAACTAAAGTTCTGCCTTGAACGTCTCAAGAAATTTACAAAGAAAGTGGAGAAAAGAGGAAACTAACATCTGAAGAAAACAGGACTGAGAAGGAAAAATGAGAAGTCAAGAAATTAAAGATTCCAGTCAATAAGCACTCATTCATTTATTCAACATTTTGTTGGGTATACTTAATAACTAAGTAGGCTCTGTGTGAAGATGAAGTGAGAACAAAGATGCCAATACCCAGTATCAGATGGTAAGAATGAAAGATGTCCCTATGACAGCCTTTCTACTTAACTCAGCTTTAGAACAGTAAAGTTTAGAAAGTGGTTATGACCAGTAAAAGATTCTAGAAAAAAAAAAAGCTTTCCCCTGTATCACCTTACATCTAGAAGGCACTTAATAGAATGCACTACTAGGTAAGAGTCTACAGACAGGTCTACATGGGCACTGATTGTGGCAATAAGGAAGAATTCTTATCCCAGTCTAAGTAGGTCAAGTTCCTACAGCGGTCTGTCAGACTAAAGAGTAGCTTTCTAGGTCTAATGAATGTATCAGCTCCAGTTGAAGGCACTAGCCAACCACAAGAGCATTTCCTCTATGTCCACTTATATTACTCCAAGTCTGTGATTAGAATTTAAACGCTAACAAAAGTGGTTCCCCCACGTTACTGATTAAGTTTGCTTCTCAATGAAAATGGATTGTTCTGACAACTAAAGTTTGATGAGATCATAAATTCATGATCAGTCATTCCTCTTTTTCAAGACAAAAACAATGTATTTTATTGCCCTTTTCTACAGAGTTTAAACAGACATTACCTTTTTCAGTTCTCATGGATACTATCACAAATTGAAAACAAAACTGGAGCTGCTTCTCATCCTTCAATTCTCAGCTTAACATTTTTTAGGAAGGCCTTTCTCAACATCTAGGCTAAGTGGCAATGTCACATCCACATAATTCCTTCTATCATAATAGCTGTTATACTTTAGTTATTCAGTTATTTAATTTATAACTTAGTTATTTAGTACTAGCTATTCAAGAGCTGCTTTCCATCCTAGATTATGAGCCCTACAAGGGTAAGGACTGAGGTTTCTGTAACAATATTTAAAAAAATAAAGTTAAGGACTATGTCTATCTCATTTTCCTCTATATTCGTAGTGCCTAGCTCAGTGCCTGACAGTACTTACTATTATAAATATTTGCTAAATAAATTAATCTAATAACCACTGTTAAGATTTGGGCTTTTCACAAAACACCTATGTATATTACAGTTGTGAAACAAGTCAATATACTATCTATTAAAACACAAAACTTACAAATAATTTTTAAAGATTTAGGTGTATTTTTTCAAACTTTTCTTAATGTATATTTAAGTGCTATTTTATAATCTGTTCATCTTATTTATTTGGATATATTTTCATGCCTACAAATATAAACCTGCATCATTTTAATGGGTATATGGTAATCTGTTGTGTAGTGGTACAAAAAATTAAACCATCACTGATTGATGGACATTCTCTTACATTTTGCATTTATTCTGCTACAATATGGTTAACAAAAATTAGCTCATACACAATTAGTAAAAAGACTGTGATTTTTTCCCCAACATATTTGTGTTATTTTTGAAGTGATGAATAACTTATTTTATAAAGAGAATTCCTTCTCTTTAGTGCGTAAGAGCCAGTATGCCAACTATAACATTAAACTATCTGGTAAAGCTGAGAATACAGGTTAAGTAGATGCCAAGACATCACCCCTATGCTTACAAATATTGTTTTGATTGAGAAAACCAGATCAGATATTTACTTTTAATACAAAGTATTTACTGAAAATAAAGTCCCTCATACACATTCGAGGGAACACAAACCCAGGGTTTATGGATTAACTGATGCTGGGTGCCGGTGAAGATTTAATGTGCCAGTTATTTTTATTAGGATTGTTATTATTTTTGTTATTGCTTTTTTTTAAGTTGCATGGGTTTTGATTTCTGTCCCAACTCTGTACTTCTATAAGCCTAGTTTTATCTTTTGACCACTGCAGAACAAGGTTTTGAAGAAATTAATGTATCAGGCTATCATAAAAAATGCCTGCATTGCCCAATTATTTCTTTGGAATGTGTTCTTAAGAATGGAATTATAGGATCAAAAGACATAAACATTCTTAAGGTTTTAAAATTTATATATATATTTCCAAACTAACCTCTGAAAAAGCTATACCACTGTGGTAGTTACTAGCACTGTTCATCAGCCGTTCACGCTGTCCACCTTTTAGACACACTGAAGAAGTATGCTTGTCGTGGTTGAGTGGAACTGTATGACTAGTACTGGTCAGTGAGTACTAAAAGAAGTGACTTGTGTCATTTCATTGCTGAAATGAAGCATTTGTCAGCACAAGACTTTCTAGAGCAGCATTGTCCAACAGAACTTTCTGTGACAAAAATGTTCTACATCTGCATTGTCCAATATGGTCCACTAACCATATATAACTACTGGGCATCTAAAATGTGGCTAAAGTAGCGGAGGAAATCAATTTAAACAATTTTTAAATACAAATTAGAGAGCCATATGTAGCTAGTGGCTACTGCAGTGGACAGCACAACTCTAGAGCGTTTTTACCTTCCATACTACGATGACAATATTTCATAGAGTAGATGTTGCATCAGGTTAGGCCCTAGTGAGAATAACACGGAACACAGCCCTAATGGACATGTGGCTTGAATACTAAGCCCCGGTTATTTTAAGCTACTGAGGTTTTTGAGGGTCTATGTTACCAGAGCAAAACTTACCGTGAACTGAATGATACACCAATTGCAATATCTACTAGTGTTTGAGAGTACATGTTAACCTGTACTATTGCTCATACTAGGACACAGACCATTTTTCAAAGCATTTTTCAGTTGCCATGGCTTTTTAAAAATGGTTTCTAGCTTTGATGTCCTTCTTAAGCTCAATACTAATTTAATAAGCACACCAGCCAAGATGTGCTTATTATAATTTTTCTACTACTTTTTTTTTCAATCTATAATCTATGGGGATTAGTGTGAGGAATAGAAAAGTTCATTTTTTCTAAAATGTCCAGACATCATCATTTGACTCAACTACTTTCTTATTGATACAAAAATGTCACCTCTACCATGTAACAAATGACATATATTTCGGACTATTTTTTGATTCTATTTTGGCATGAATATCACTACTTTAATTACTATAGCTTTATAATACTTCTTAATGTCTGGTCGGGAAAATTCCTACTCAACATTCTTTCATAAAGCTTTCCTGGCTATGTTTGAAAATGTATCCTCAAGGATGAACTTTACATTCACTTTGCTATGTTCTAAAATAAAACAGATCATACTGGGATATTGTAGTATTCATCGATTTTCTAATTCATTCATTCATTTCCTTTACCTTATACTCATATAAGAAGGCAAATTTAAATGTGATTTATTAAGTATGTTGAAAGCAGCAGCTTTCTCTTTGAGGCTGGCTCTTGGTTCTCACAAAGAACATATCTTAAAATTCCTAAGAGAATGATCAATGTTTACAATAAAAAGAGAAGAATGAGATGGGGTGAGCCAAGAAGTAAAAAAAAGAAAAACAGAAGACTGGCCTTTACTAGCAACCCTCTTTCTTAGTTCCACTCCAGTATCTTCTATCAGGTTACCAAACCTTGTCACTAAGCTGATGCTAAATGAATTCCTTTATAAAACCTAATTACAATTTTATTTTCTATTCCCAGATCTTCTACCACTTAAAAATCCCAATCTAGGTTAGAAATAGTTCCCAAAGTTATCTTCGGTTAAAATATGTATTAATAAGAAAACAATTTATATTGTGTGTGTAGCAAGAAAGGGGGCTAGAGGCTGAGGGGATACTTTTTATTGTGTACCTATTGATAAATAGTTTTTGATTTTTGAAGAATGTTAACCTACTACCTATTTAAATATGTAAAATTTAGAAATTTAAAAGTTATACAAAAACAAATTTAAAGAATTAGACTTACCAGTCATATTTTCATCCAATGGTAGAGATACTCCAACATCACAGATTTTAATTGTTTCAAAATTACCTTTAATTACAACATTTGAAGACTTTATGTCTCCATGAAGCAGTTTCTTTTCTTGGTGGAGATACTAAAATAGTGGAAAATTTAACACACCTGAGCAAAAATACAAACTAATAAAAGATATATATAACCTTCAAACAAAAAGTCACAACTTGAACTCCCTTCCTAAACTATAGGATTTTACCTGTCCATCATTTCAAATTATTTGAAGCTTGCAAAGGGAACATCCCATGTTATCTTGATCTACCATTCTGACCAGAAAACTAAAGGATTCTTTGGAAATCAATGTCTATTTTTAGGTAAGCTAACTTTTAATTTTCAAACCTATCTCACATACTTTTATATGAAAAGATGCTACTGCAGACTTCAAAATATATCACAATTTTACTTGAGGCTAGCAATTTTTAGAAACAATTTTGGAATCTTCACAATGAGGCATCCTTTCTTCAAATGAATTGCTGAGATAATACATAACAACAGAAGACTTAGGGCTACACATTATTCACAAGCAGAGGAGGAAGCAGAATGTAATCTAAGACAATATTTTGTTTCACACATTAACCCTTTCTTAGAATTGACAACTAATGATATCTACACATAATAAAAAAATGTCCTACAAAATTGTTAAATGTTTATTCATCAGCATTTGAGCAAGTACTTTGTGCTTGGGCTTGAAAATGATAGAGACAAATCTTGGTTTATAATTTGAAACACTCATTGTGCTTTAAATGTTGACCATCAAATTTAATATACTCAAATATATTTATATTAATCCGTTATACATAAACATTTAAAATCATTACTTATTAAATAATTCAAATTATCAGTTTGTCCTATCCAGTTAAAATTGGGTTTTCTATACATGTATTAAAATATACATATATAAAAATATTGCTTTTTTCTAGTCTCACATTTCATGAATTAATTTTATTTCAATTCTTAACATGCAACTTTGACATCTGTATGATTACCATGACTCACTTTTGAGTCATCCAACAGTTTTCTGGAGCTATCATTACTTCTGTTTCAATTAATTAGGATACAGAATTCTTTTTACTTCTTACACTGTATCTATCCAAAGGCATGATCATTTATTCATACAACATTGAGAGGGCTTTTCTCATTTGACCTATAGATGTAGACTCTCGATATCCAAAACTTATTACCCCCCAAAGCAATCTTTAAGAGGCTATTTACAATCAATAAGGGTTAGGCTATACTCTCAAGAATAATTAGTAAATTTGTGTCAAATTTATTAATCTTTGTAACTAAATCTAACATGTGATCTCTATAAGCAAAATTACCTGACTTGGGTTATCTGAGGCTATGTGAAGGCCTCAAACTATACTTTGCTGATCATAATAAGGAAATAGTGCACTGCAATGAGATTCTATAAGGCAACTAACTTTAACTTAAGGCAACCCTGTCTTTCGAGGAAAAAAAATCCTACATTGTAATTAGGTACATATTTAGCTTCTTAATGTTCCACAAATCATTTAAAATATAATGGCATAGTTACCTTTAACCCTCTTGCCATGTTTAAAGCAACTTTTACAATTATGGCTGCTGGAAAAGGACCTTGGCTGTCTTTATTTCGTTCTTCTATTAAGTCGTTTAGGGACTTTTCACCCCCATATTCCATAGCAAGACATAGACTACCATCACTGGCTTCAGTGAAAGCACGATAACCTTAAAGAAACATAACATTTTCTTATTACGATAGGGAAGAACAACAGTAATATTTAAGTTTTTTACAGTAATGTGATTAAAAACAGATGTTAATTAACACTGATGAAGATATGATGAAAATAGCTATTATTTACAAAATGAATTCAGTCGATCTAATTTAAAATGCCTTCAGTGTTTGCAAATAGTATCACAAATTAAAATATTTTAAAGTATTTTCTGCATTCTAAATATAATGCTTCACCAGCACCACTTATCTAAATGAAGATCACTTTATATTCCTGAAATCTCCATAGTACCAGCACCATAATGACTGTATCTATTCTCATGAAGTTTTAAATATATACTTGAGCATCTAAAAATATTATACAACAAATTTAGAATGTTCGCATTAATTTGATTCTTACCAAACTCTACCACCATCTTCCTCAATTTTTATTAGTGAAATTAACTATATAAGAGATTATATAAACTGGTTCTGGATAAACAGAATACTATTCTATCAGATACTGCTACCACATAAATTTAAACTTACCCACAATATTTGGATGATGAAGGCTTTTCAAAATCTTAGCTTCATCAGTCAGTCTCTTTTGATACATACTTTGATAATGACCATTACATTTAGAATTAATCTTTTTCACAGCCCAAGGAGAATGAGACAAGCCTCTTGGAGATCTTTAAAAAAATTAATCATAAAATGTATTGAAAGATTAAAAACCATAATATATTTCAAATGACTAACAAGAACTTCCAAATTTTAAAAAAGATAACAGTAATTTGTGTTTTTTTAAATTATACTACACTTCTGCTACATTTCCTTTTTAATTAGGAGATAAATAACTGATATATCTATTGATTACAAGAGAAGTCTGTATCTATTGCTAGAAGGGAGGAGATAAAAAGAGCATTAGAAGGAAAAAGATGGAATGTTACAAATTTTAAACTTCAAAATTACTATTTTCTAATTTTTCCATTCAAGCATATCAGACTACTAACTACTCATCAAGCACTTAACTATATGTAGCAGATATGAGTTCTGGAATGGTAAAGTAATAAATACTAATCTCTAAGAAACAATTTAAAAAAGAGATGTACAAAAAACATTTGGTCCATATATATCCAAAGAATGGAAGACTTCTTCAACAACAAATATAACACCTCTATACTAACCAATTCATTTTATACCTTTCACCATATACTCAAAGACAATGCGCTTAAGGCAATAATAATAAACATACAAATGAGAAAAAAATGTAAGTTTTCTACTTTCTAGTAAGATTCAGCCATTTTAAAAATATTTGAAGTGTAAATGTTTTGAGGCCTAAATAAACAAACAAGTAAAACAAAGTCAGGGAAAGTTTTACCTGACAAAGTAGGTATTTATTTACTAGTACGGCAAATTATGAAAGACAAAGTGTACGCAGCATATAGGCATAAAAGAGCCTCAAAAGTTAAAAAGGTTAACCATGAGGAAATAACAATATATTGAACTAAGATCATTTAACTTTGTACTACCTCATGAGCATAACTCTATAATTGCAGGACCTTTTAAAAAAAAAAATCAAAAAACATGCACTCAAGGGATGACTAGATTTCTTAATTCATATATATCTATCATCCATAAATGTATATAGTTTTACACCTCCAGTTTTAGATAACAATAACATTTGAAGATGACCTCTCCTATGTCACTTTACTATGAAATATATATTTTTCAAGCTTCAAGGGGTACCCCGTAACTCTCGAATGTTTAGAATTCAGTGAATAAGTCCATCTTTACCATTTCCATAACATATCCTAATCTACAGAATGACAAAAACATATTTACGAAACTTGAATAAAATAATTTGCCAAATCAGAAGTTGGTTCACTGAAAAAGCTAATAAAACAGGCAAATCTCTGATGAGATTGCACAAGGGGAAAAAAAAATAAAAAGGAGGCACAAATAATACTGCAATCAAAAATAGGGACATAATTATAGATAGAGCAGAGATAAAATAGAAGTAAACAAATACTAAAACTTGTACACCAATAAATTTAAAAGACAAAATGGTCAAATTCTGAAACTGGCTCCATAAGGGGCTAAAGCAGAGGGTCTTTAGCTTGAGGTTTACTGGCATAGCTGAATACCTGTGAACCATACAGGAACACAGTAATTCATGACCCTATGCATACTAAATACTCAATGAGTTTTCACATGCATATATACCTGTGTTATCACTGTCCAGATCACGATGTAGAACATTTCTAGCATCCGCAAAAGACTAAGGATGGCATTTAAAAAAAGAAAACCTTCAGATATTTAAAAACAAGATAGACAAAAATGAAACACACAAAGTATCAAAAGGTGAAGTTTGAAAAAAACCTCCCAGAAAACAAAGCAGAGACAGAGAAAATAGGAAAACCAGGCAAAAAAAAAAAAAGGACATTAGAGATCAGTTCAGTAAGTTCAACATCCAAATAATAGGAGCTCCAAATAAAGAACAGAAAAATGAGTAACAATAATCAACAAAGTATTTTTAAAATAATTTCTCAAAAATTTAAGAACATGAATTTTCAGAATCCAAGAGGCCCACACTCATCCATGTCACTGTGAAATTTCAGAACACTAGTGACAAACGGAAGACCATATAAGGTCCTAGGAGAATGAGAGGAACAGATCACATAAAACAGGTTCCATAAACAGAATCAGCAATCGGAAAGGTTTCAGAATTCAAGGCAGCAACACTGCAAGTTATCCACGGAACAACATCCTCAAACTTCTGGAGTCGAATTATTTCCAAACAAGAATTCTAAGTCAGAAACAACAAAAAGGGCCATTCAAGTATGAGGGTAAAATGTAAACATTTTCAGAAATGCAAATTCTCAAAACTATCTCCTGTGCACCTTTTTATGGAGAGCTACCAGATATCCTCAAACAAAAGACGTAAACTAAGAAATAGGAAGACATGAGGAACAGAAAAACAGAGGATCCAATTCGCCAGAGAGGCGAAGGAAATCTCCAGGTTACCAGGAGAGGAAAACTCCAGGCTAACAGGGCCACATCACAAGGAGTGGTACAATCAGGCAGGAACTGCTATTTTTCAATAGCAGCCGTATGAAGCTTTTGATTAAGTTACATACAGTTTAATTTTGTTAACAACACACTTTACATTTAAAAATATTTAAGAAAGGAAAACAAATGAGACTAGCCATGAACCTGTGAGAATTTTCTTCTTTCAAAATAACTTAGACAAGTTTTTAGACTCTAAAAAATAATGTTTACAAATAGCATACAAATATACAAAGTGGTGTTTAAATGCTTCAGAAACTACCTACTTACATATAATTGCTATGCTATTTTCAATTCATTAGCTTTTTATTAAAGAAAGCATTTCTGAAGAAACAACATCAACATAACATCCTGTGTTGGACTAGATTCTAAGAATGCGTTAAGGAATCCATACTGACTTAGATGTTTGCCACTTAATTAACATGAAACTAGGTACAAGTAATGAGTAAAAAAACCAACTTTTTAAAAAAGGTGTCTGTTGACAATATTTAGCATCGATTCTATTTCATTTTTAATACAATTTTCCTACTTTAAAAGCATGAATTTACCTTTCTTATTTAATGATGACATATAAATGAAAACTTTACTTCTTTCAGTAGAGAGTATCTTGAGAAGGCAACTTTCCAAATAAAAGGGATTAACAGTCACTGATATCCCCCAACTGGAGTCCTCCTTGAGGTTTTCTTATTGAGAATCCTGCATCATTACCACACAGGAACCCCTTTCTCTTCCCATACAAGCCAAGGAAAAAATGATAAGGTAAATTACTGCCCCTTTAATAATCTATCAGGAGGAACCTAGGAGAAAAGTATACCAGGCAGAGTTATGGTAAAGTTATAAAAGGTTCTAGGACTGGAATATAGCAGCCAGGTAGGATCAGGAAAATTTAAATATTCAAATATTCATATTCTTTTTTGTCAACAAGTACAGTGGAATTACAGTTCCATGTAAAAAGGTTAACCTGAAGTCTTATACTTACCTTTTCATAAGGTAGACATTTACCCCTGTGCCAAAGCCAAGCTTCTGCATAAATGGAGAGGCAGGAATATTCAAACATGGAGTTGAACATAATGCTAAAGGTCAGAAAGAAAAATAAAAAATTAGTATTTGAGAAGACCTCTACAAATGCATTCTAACATTCTTAACATACTATCATTAAGAGTATTAACTGGCATAATCTTTTGGAGAGCAATTTGACACTATCCTAATTTTAAATAGATACCCTTTGACCAAGTCCACTTTTGGAGCTCTATCTTACAGTAACTCTAAAGCAGGGGTTTTTAGTATGGTCCTCGAACTAAGAATTGCTTTTTTAAAGGGTTGGTAAAAAAATAGATAAAAGGAATATGCAACGGTGTCCCCATGTGGCCCACAAAGCCTATACTATTTACTATCTGGCCCTTTACAAAAAGTTTGCTGATGCCTATAGTACAGCATGTGCCCAAAAACATCATAAATGCACATGGATACATGCATATATATGTGAATATTGAGATTCACTTCTGCTACTGCAGAAAACAAAAAACCTAAGTAATCATCACTAGTCACAATTATAGTATATCTATATTACAGACCATTTAAAAAAAATGAGACAGGAGTTCTACTTTTGCTAACGAATAATTAACTGCTCCTGGAATTGCCATCTAGAAAACTTGATAAAATATAATGGTTTTCAGATACTTGACAATAGGCACAGCAGGGTGTGATCTTTGGGAGAAGAGAAACAAATGAAGTGAGCCCTATCATTGCCCTAACTTACCACTTGAAGACAGTTTCCAAGCAATAGAACAAAGAAACATAGCCCAGAGGTCTTATGAAATTGAGAAGACAGAGGATGAGAGGTCAGGAGACCTAAGTAGTTAGAATCTGTGGAGCACAGAACTAAAGAGGAAGCCACAGAGTGAGAGAGAATGCTCCAGAGATCTGAAAGGAGATCGCCCTTTAAGCATCTGGCTAGGTACTTATCAGTACTTAGAAACAGCAGAAAATATGATCTTCTCAAGTGTATGAAATCGTTCACAAGATAAATTTATCAAGTCGGATTGATCTAAGAAGAAAGAAAAATCTAATATACCAGTACCAGAAATCAAAAAGGCGATAACACCACAGATCCTACTGACACTTGGAGGGTAATAAGAGTATAAAATAAATAACTTTATGCCAGTAATTTGACAACTTCGAAGCAGAGGACACATTCCTTAAAAAGCACTAACGAAGCTTACGCGAGAAGAAACAGATAATATGAATAACCCAATACCTATTAACTGTTAAGTTATAGTTAAAAACTTCCTACTAAGAAAACTCCAGGCCCACATGGCTTTACTGGTGAATTCTACTTGTTAAGGAAGAAATGCTATCAATTCTACATATACTCATCAAGAGAGGAAACACTTTCCACATTATTTTATGAATACAGAATACTCTGTTACCAAAACTAGACACATTCCAAATAATAACTTTTTAAAAAGACAGCAATATTCCTCATGAACAGAGAAAATATCAACAAATTAAATCAAGCAATTCATAAAATCCATCACAACTAAATTGGCTTTTACCCCAGAAATAAAAAGTTGGTTTAACATTTGAAAATTAACATAATTTACCATAGCAACAGGCTGAAAAAGAAAACTTTACCTCAATAGATTCTGAAAAGCTTTTGACAAAGTTCAACACCCATTCATGATTATCAAGAAAAGGGAAATTCCTCAACCTGATAAAGGACATCTGTGAAAAACCTACATCTACTCTATGGGGATGCTGATATGTCTGTGTGAGGGCAGGGGTTGTATGGGAAATCTCTGTATGCTGCTCAATTCTGCTGTGAATCTAAAACTGCTCTAAAAATAGTCTATTATAAAACAAAACAAAAAACAAAAAAAAAAGCCCTATATCTAATACAATACATTATTGTGAACAAGACAAGTAAGTCTACTCACACCTCTTCTACTCAAAAATATACTGGAGCTAGTGCCACAGGAAAGAAAAAGTAATATAGACTAGGGAAAAAAAGTAAAACTGTCTTTGTTCACCTACATTACAAACTCTGTATAATGTACAATATCTTAAGCAATCTATTAAAAAGCTACTAGAATAAGCAAGTTTAGCATGGTTGCAGGATATAGGATCAAGATACAAAAATTTATATACCAGAAATGAACAAGATTTTCTTCTACATTATCTTCTAGACATTTCGTTGCAGGATACAAAATCAAGATACAAAAATCTATATACTAAAAATGAACAAGATTTTCTTCTACGTTATCTTCTAAACATTTCATAATTTTCACCATCTTTGTATATGCTCTGCACTAAGGGTCATCTTGCATATTCATATCTAACTGTTAATATATTTCCCTCACAAGAGCAATGCATGTTTGAGAGGAGGAAAGTAAGTAGTTCCTTAATGGTTCAAGCTAAGTTGATTCTTCACCAGGGAGAATCTCCAAATCTACTATTGTCAATAAAATTAGCTCACAGATGACCATATCCCGGCCTATAAAATAAGTCCTATTTGTTAAGATCAACATCATAAAGAGGAATTATGCTAAAATTGTGTATGATAGATAATAAAGCATCAAACTACAACAATACTAAGACATTTCTAATAGCAATAACGATGAAGAAAGGTTTTATATTTATCTTACCAGATTTCTTTTTTTCAGATAATTTGTTTGGTGTCTTGAAATTATTGATTTCTTCCATTGCAGTAATCACTGCAGGTCCTACGACAAAAACAAATTGAAAAGTTACACAGCAGTTATAAAGACTACAGCTCTCATTCATAAGGGAAAAATTCCTACATACTATATCACTCATTTTTTCATATAAACATAAAATTTGAGAACTGGAAAACACCACGACAAATAATTAGTCCAATTTTATTAACAATGAGAATAATGAAATCCAGAGACGTACAATTACTTACCCAAAGTCATACTATTAGTAACTGGGGGTTTTTTTGTGTGTGTTAATTAAAAAGTAACATGTGCACTAAGTTAAAAACAAACAAACAAACAAACAAACCCTAATCCAGGAGTTCAGAAGGCTCATGTTAAAATCCTTCCACCTGCTGTCAGCTCACCCAAACACTGGAAGCAACATTACTTGAGCAGTTCAAAGTAGAGAACTGTGCTTTTCACTCCTTTCTCAAGCCCCGACTCCCTCCATTCCACCAGAAATCCTTCGCCTGCTTTAGCCTCCCGTAAAAGTTGGCTCGGTTGAGGTAATGAACCGTTTCCACCAGGTACAAGCCCCAGGCAAAAGCCCCAGTGTTCGCATCTGGCGCATAATTATGATGTGCCTAAAAACTGGGGTTTCGCCTCAAGCAGACTCGGGTTATCCAGTATCCAACAGCAACATTTTGTAAACAACGGCAGTTTGCTAGATCGGTGGTTCTAACCGTCGTATTCTACTATGGAGCTTCCATAGAAAGTACAGACTGCGAGGCCTCGCTTCGAGAAAAGGCAGTTTTTTTTTGAAATCTCCAGCCTACCTCGAGGTTCAGATGCGCACTCGGGTTTGGGTGGCAAAGATGATTTCTAAAAGAACTCCTAGTTTAACCCCATATCCCCAAAGTCTTCAACTTTCCTTCTAGGCCTTGAGCTGTTACGAAAGCAAACTCAGAGGCCTCGGCCGCGGCTGGGCGCCCGACCCCCACCCAGGCCCGCGCGCGGTCAGCAGCCGAGAAAAAAAGCTCCCCTTACCCGACCGGCCCGGCGCAGTCGCACACCAGGGAGGTAAAGACCGGAATGACGAGCGGTCCAGGCCAAGGCAGTCTTGAAGTCTGGTCTCCAGTGGCCCCTTGTGCGACCCCACCCCCGCCTCAGCGCCCAACGGGCCAACACTCAACAACAGTCGCTGAGACTGGAACGCTCCTTGCTTTCAAATGCACGCGCGTCGTTCCTGCGTCGGCCCGCAGACTACGGGGTGTCGCGAAGGACATAACTAGCCGTATCCCCCGTTCCTGTTCTTTTTGGTCTTTCCGGATCCCATT